>NW_020664471.1:6411293-6547026 GCF_002925995.2 Terrapene triunguis
AAACAACATGAGCAATGCATTGGACATTATGGACATAGACTATAGACCCTATAGACTATAAACCCTGATCCTGCAATGAGCCTCATTCATGTGCACCTGAAACTGCTTTGTAAGAAAAGAAGGATGGTCCAGGGCTTAGCGCACTAGCCTAGGCCTTAGGAGACTCAAGTCCTCACATGGACCCTGACTCCCTGTGTGGGCCAGTCACAGTCTCTCTCTGCCTCAACTCCCTATTTTTTTACATTGGGATAATAGTATACCCCCACCTCAGAGGGGTGCTGAGACGACAAATACATTAAATGTTTGTGAGACGTGCACATATTATAGTAATGGGGGCCATATAAATACCTTCGATAGAAGATCAGGGTCCAGCAAGGGAGCAGTGAAAGCGGTCAACAGATACTTCAGTCTAGAAAAATAAATAAATAATTGGCCATGCCTATGTTGAGTCTTGTGACAGTGTGAACACTAACTCAGGGTCCCTTGTAAAATGAGGTGACATTTGTCGGTTTCTTGAGTCTGAGAATGCCTTAGCCCACAAGCAATTTTATATTTTAAAACTGTACAAAACCCAATAGCAGTGCATGTGGTGTAGTGTAATCTGCCAAATTGTAACTCCATACAGAATTTTCTGGAATATGCAGACACAGATTTGCCTTCTTACTAGTTTATCTGGTTGTAGAACATTAATCTGGATTATTGCACACTGAGCTGTCATCCCAAGGGTGGAATGAAATACATGTAGGTTGAAGAGTTTATTTGGAGTGGACTGCAAGAAGTATTGTTAGAAGAAATACCCAGCAGTTCATATAATTCCTTCAATCTACAAAGACATGAAGCTAGTAATTTAGGGCCTGATTTTATACACAACTCTGTACAAGAATAAATTTACTCACAAGAGTAACGTTTTTGTGCATCAGCTCCTTATAGTTGTTAGCATGTTTTCCAAGCAAACCCTAGCCTGCTAAATATTTTAATCAGCTCAGTTTCTCAGCTATAATAGCTCTCACAGGGCTCACATCCAACTAGCTTGTTGCATAGTCTAGGAACACTAATATAAATACTAGGCCTGTTGATTAATCGCAGTTAACTCACGTGATTAACTCAAAAAAATTAATAGCGATAAAAAAAATTAATCGCAATTAATCACATGGTTAAACAATAGAATACCAATTGAAATATATTAAATATTTTGAATGTTTTTCTACATTTTCAAATATATTGATTTCTATTACAACACAGAATACAAAGTGTACAGTGCTCACTTTATATTATTATTTTTATTACAAATATTTGCACTGTAAAATGATAAACAAAAGAAATAGTATTTTTCAATTCACCTCATACAAGAACTGTAGTGCAATCTCTTTATCATTAAAGTGTAACTTACAAATGCAGATTTTTTTTTGTGACATAACTGCACTCAAAAACAAAACAATGTAGAACTTTAGAGCCTACAAGTCCACTCAGTCCCACTTCTTGTTCAGCCAATTGCTAAGACAAACAAGTTTGTTTACATTTACGGGAGATACTGCTGACTGCTTTTTATTTACAATGTCACCTGAAAGTGAGAACAGGCGTTCACATGGCACTTTTGTAGCCGGCGTTGCAAGGTATTTACGTGCCAGATATGCTAAACATTCATATGCCCCTTCATGCTTTGGCCACCATTCCAGAGAATATGCTTCCATGCTGATGATGCTCGTTAAAAAAATAATGCGTTAATTAAATTTGTGACTGAACTCCTTGGGGGAGAATTGTATGTCTCCTATTCTGTTTTACCTGCATTCTGCCATATATTTCATCTTATAGCAGTCTTGGTGATGACCCAGCACATATTCATTTTAAGAACACTTTCACAGCAGATTTGACAAAATGCAAAGAAGGTACCAATGTGAGATTTCTAAGGATAGATACAGCATTCGACCCAAGGTTTAAGAATCTGAAGTGCCTTCCAAAATCTGAGAGTGATGAGGTGTAGAGAATGCTTTCAGATGTCTTAAAAGAGCAACACTCCGATGAGGAAACTACAGAACCCAAACCACCAAAAAAGAAAATCAACCTTCTGCTGGTGGCATCTGACTCAGATGATGAAAATGAATATGTGTCAGTCCGCTCTGCTTTGGATTGTTATCGAGCAGAACCGGTCATCACCATGGACGCATGTCTTCTGGAATGGTGGTTGAAGCATGAAGGGACATTATGAATCTTTAGCCCATCTGGAACATAAATATCTTGCGATGCCCGCTACAACAATGCCATGAGAATGCCTGTTCTCACTTTCAGGTGACATTATAAACAAGACATGAGCAGCATTGTCTCCTGCAAATTGTAACCAAACTTCTTTGTCTGAGCGATTGGCTGAAGTAGGATTGAGTGGACTTCTAGGTTCTAAAGTTTTACACTGTTTTATTTTTCAATAGAGTTATTTTTTGTACATAATTCTACATTTGTAAGTTCAATTTTCATTATAAAGAGATTGCACTACAGTACTTGCATTAGGTGAATTGAAATATACTATTTCTTTTGGTTTTTACAGTGCAAATATTTGTAATAAAAAATAAATATAAAGTGAGCACTGTACACTTTGTATTCTGTGTTGTAATTGAAATCAATATATTTGAAAATGTAGAAACATCCAAAAATATTTATATAAATGGTATTCTATTGTAGTTTAACAGTGCGATTAATCGCAATTAATTTTTTTAAACGCGCGATTAATCGCAATTATTTTTTTTAATCGCTTGACAGCCCTAATGAATACATAACCTAAGGGAACTTATGTCAAGACCTATATAATATTCACTGTTTGCTACTCTAGAGTATGATCTTAATGGTAGGGACCACAGGACAAATTTAGCTGTGATGCAAAAGGTAGTGCACATTATAGTTTTGTAAGTGGATATAAATTAGAGCTGAGCAAATAATTGATTTTTCAGTTTGGCTAAATCCAAAAAAAAAAAAAAAAAAAAAAAACCTGGTTAGTTTAAAATAAAAACTGATTTTTATTTTTTTTTTTTTTTCATTTTCTTACAAAAACAAAAAACTGAAAAAATTTTAGTGAGGTTAAACAAAATGTTTAATTTTTCAGCTCAAATTGACTTTTTAAAAACAAAATATTGATTTGAATACATATTTAATGTAGAAAATGTTGTTTCAAAACAAAATGTCAAAACAGTTTGTGACGGGTTGGATCACAGAAACCCCCTTGGGAGCTGCCACTTAATGTGCAAAGACTACCTCTGCTCCTGTTTTCCCTGCCAGCTCAGGACTCCAGCACCCTGTCTTGCTGAGCCAGACATGCCCATCTGCTCCAACAAAGACCCAGGGTCTGAATCACTTGCCCCAAAGCTGCAAGTTTACCTGAAAACAGCTCACAGTAGTGTGCTTGTCTTTAGCACTCAGATGCCCAACTCCCAATGGGGTATAAACCCAGATAAATCCATTTGACCCTGCATAAAGCTTATGCAGGGCAAACTCATAAATTGTTTGCCCTCTATAACACTGATAGAGAGATATGCACAGTTGTTTGCTCCCTTAGGTATTAATACATACTCTGAGTAAATTACTAAATAAAAAGTGATTTTATTAAATACAGACAGTAGGATTTAAGTGGTTCCAAGCAGTAACAGACAGAACAAAGTAAGTCACCAAGCAAAATAAAATAAAATGTGCAAATCTATGTCTAATCAAACTAAATACAGATAATCTCACCCTCAGAGATGCTTCAGTAAGTTTTTCTCAGACAGGACACCTTCCAGGCCTGGGCACAATTCTTTCCCCTGGTACAGCTCTTGTTCCAGCTCAGGTGATAGCTAGGGGATTCTTCATGATGGCACCTCTCTCCCTCTGTTCTCTTCCACCCCTTTATATATCTTTTGCATAAGGCGGGAACCCTTTGTCCCTCTGGGTTTCCACCCCCCCTCACTGGAAAAGCACCAGGTTAAAGATGGATTCCAGTTCAGGTGACATGATCACATGTCACTGCAAGACTTCATTGCCCACTTGCCAGCACACACATATACAGGAAGACTAACAGGTAAACACAACCATCTGCAGACAGTGGTCCTGGTTAATGGGAGTCATCAAGATTCCAAACCATCATTAATGGCCCACACTTTACATAATTACAATAGGCCCTCAGAGTTACATTTTATATTTCTAGTTTTAGATACAAGAGTGGTACATTTATACAAATCAGATGATCATACTCAGTAGATTATAAGCTTTGTAATGATACTTTACAAGAGACCTTTTGCATGAAGCATATCCCAGTTACGTTATATTCACTTATTACCATATTTTCTCTAAAACTATCCCAGTTACATTATATTGACTTATTATCAAGTTTTTATAAAACCATATAGACTGCACAACGTCACACAGTTCATTTCTAAACTGTTGAAACTAAATATTTTGACATTCCCAAATGTTTTTTCCAGGAGTTTTTTTCTCCAAAACTATTCGCCAAATTCAACTTGAATTTTGTGTCCTGAAAAATGCATTTTTTTGGCAAAATTACTATTTGCTAAAAAAAATGTACTAGAATTTAGAGTAAGGGGCCTAGATTCCACCCCCATGTATCAGTGTAAATCCAAAACAACTCTGCTGAAGTCAATGGGTTTACTTCAGTATTTAAAATGGTGTTACTAAGTACATCGGCAGCTGGGCTCAGCAGGGGCATAGCCATGGTTGGGCTATGTCCCACCCAAATCTGAGCACCAGGCACAATCCTTAAAGTGAGGGGGGGTCACAGCCCACCCCCCTCAAAAAAATGTAAAGATTCAGCCAGGTCGCTGAGGGGTGCAATCTTTTAATAAAGCTGCTGCTGCTTCATACACTCCATGGGGCTCTGCTTCCCCAACAATACAGGCTCAGACTCTCTCCCACACTACCCACCTCCAGTTACTGCTCCTCGTTGACTAATTGGCTCTCAGTTCCAAAGAAACAATCAGGTACTGGCCAGGACCACCCAGCAGTGGGTGGAGAAAGTAATCAGAACTGGGTGTCGTGTGACTGAGCTGGAGACTGTGTCGATGTGGAACAAGGACTTTCCATGCACCAGCTCTCAATGCCACTCTTTGGCCCAGCTACCCCTCTATCACAGGGGAGAGGGCTCCACCTCATGCCATCCAGCTCTGGTTACTGCCTTCCCTTTGGCTCCTAGCTCACAGCCAACAGATTGTGGCCAGCCTGCCTCCCTCACCCTGGCCATGGCTGAGTCAGGGTGCACCTCCGATAATGGGAAGGCAGTAACCAGAGCTGGGTGTCATTACGGCAGAGCCCCTTCACTGCCGAAGTAACAGAGAGGCAGCCAGGCCACATTTGAGTGCTATTGCGACCTGGCACACTGGGTCCTGCTTCTCCTAGTCACTGCTTCCACTCTGCTCCCCATACTGGCTCAGCTCCAGGGAGTCTGGGATTGGGAGCAGGAGCTGATGTGCAATGCCACTCAAATTTGGAATGGTTCCCCCTCCATAATGCCAGCAGGGAAGTGGCTCCACCTGGCAGGGATTGATTTGGGGATGCTGAACCCCCTCTATCCCTAGCCATCCCCTACCTACGACTGAGAGCAGAGTATGGACGAGGGTGTTCCGATCCAGATTTCACTGAAGTCAATGGAAGTCTTTCCAATGACTTCAGTGGATGCTGGTTAAGCCTTAAGCAAGTCTATACTGAGGAGCCAGAGTAAGTCATAAGTACACCATTTTATTATCCCTTAGACGCACAGCTGAATTTAGACCTTTGTCTGCAAGACACCTACTACACCTTCGGCACTATATAAACAAATCAATAACAAATAATTACCACTCTTACTTTACTAAAAAAGAATATTTGTAAGTGGAATTGAGACCTAAGGCAGCATCTTTTCATCTCTTCTCAGGATATATGGTAGTTAATCTTGCCAGACGTGTGATAGAATACTGCAGCAGACACCTGTTAAACACAACACAATCCCATTATATTAATAAAGACTCATTCTTTCTCATGTAATTTATATTCACAGGAGAGGACTCCATTGCTTTGTGTGGTGTTCTGGTTTATCTGGTACCATCCATATATACTGTAATCAATAACCAGATCAACTTTCATTCAAACCCTTTACATCCACTTGGCTGCCAACCTTCTGAGCTCTTTTAAACTATGGGCTTGTCTACACTGGCAAGTTTCTGCGCAGTAAAGCAGCTTTCTGCATCGTAACTCCTGAGGTGTACACACTGCCAAGCCACTTAGTATGCAGAAACCGTGCAGTTGCAGTGCTGTAAAAAAAACACCCTGACGAGAGGCGTACAGCTTTCTGCGCCGGGGCTACAGCGCTGCGGTGCCAGTGTAGACACCCTGGTCGATTGCAGTGCTGCGACTGGCCTCCGAGAGTTGTCCTACAATGCCCGTTCTTGCCTCTCTGGTCATCGGTTTGAACTCTACTGCCCTACTCTCAGGTGACCAACCGTCATTCCCCATCCCGTAAATTCCTTTGGAATTTTGAAAGTCCCCTTTCCGTTTGCTCGGTGACGCATGCAGTGGTCTCAACACATCTTTCCAGGTGGCCATGCGTGCTCCACGCACCAGGCGATCCCCCGCTTGGAGCAATGCCAAGTTGCTGGACCTCATCAGCATTTGGGGAGAGGAGGCTGTGCAGTCCCAGCTGCACTCCAGCTGTAGGAACTGTGATGCCTACGGACAGATTTCACAATGCATGACAGAAAGGGACCATGACTGGGACACAATGCAGTGCAGGGTCAAAGTGAAGGAACTGTGGAGTGCCTTCCGCAAGGTGCGGGAGGCAAACCACCACTCCGGTGCTGCGCCTATGAGCTGCCAGTTCTACAAAGAGCTGGATACAATACTCAGTGGCGACCCCACCTCCACTGCGAAGGCCACTGTGGATACTTCGGTGGCTCATGTGCCAGTCGAGAGTGCACCGAGCTAGGAGGAGGAGATCTTGGACGAGGATGTGGACGGGGGACGACAACCCAGAGGCAGAGGATGACTTAGAGGTCAGAGATGCATGCAGCCACAAGCTCTTCTCTACCCCGGAGGAGGCTAGCCAGTCACAGCTGTTGGATTTTGGTGTAGCACAAACAGGAGAGGAGGCCCCTGGTAAGTGGATTTGTTTTGGGGAATCGCTGAAGCGAATTGTTGGGGGCAGGAAGGTTGCAGAAAGCAGTCTTGTGTCTGTATGATGCGCTTACCACCACGTGCCTAGTCTGAGTGGTGGAACAGGCTGTTGATTGACTCCCTCACTTAATAGGAATCTGCCTCAGAGATCTCCAGGAAACTCTCATGGAGATACTGGGCACTCCACTGCCACAGGCTCTTTGGCAGAGATGCTTTGTTTCTTGCCCCATTAATGGTAACTTTCCCACGCCACTCTGCTGTCACGGGCGGGGACCATTGCTGCACAGACGAGCCGCATAAGGGCCAGGGTGGAAGCGGCAGTCTTGGAGAAGACCCTCCCTTGATTCCCTGCTCACCCTCAGCAGCGAGATATCTTCCATAATGAACACAGCCTGTGGAAAATGTGGGGACAGGAATGATTATCAGGCCCCCCCTACAGTGCTGGCTCTCCCCAAGAGCCAGGTGCCCAGTGTACAGTAGGGTCCGGGAATACTGATTTCCCCTGCCCCTGCAGCTACTCACTATTTTGGGGGTCTTGTGGCTCGTGTGTGCTTGCTGGGGGTCAGCCAGTTAGTGACAGGTATGTGAATAGTGGCTGTGTTTTAAATCACTGAATCGGTGTTCTGTGTGTTGCAAACAATACTACTTCTGTAAAATGTTGCATTTTGGCTTCACAGAGATGATCTTGGGAGCCCAGCCTCCCTCTTTGTTATCGCCGGCTGAACAGCTGCGCAGAATTAGAAAGCAGCCACGAAGAACTAAGGAGGACTTTATGCGTGCTGTCATGATGCACTCTGTGGCCAAAAAACAAGAATTGAAGGAGTGGCGGGACAGCGAGGGACCGAAAGGAGAATGCAGCATGCCAGAATGAAGCCACGGAGCAGCTCTTAAATGTTATGAAGCGCCAAGAGGACACGCTCCAGGCAATACTAGCACTGAGAACCGAGCAGCTCTGCGCCCGCTCTCCCCTGCAGCCACTTTATTCTATTAATTGAAAGCAAACAGAGCCCTGCAAAGCAACAGACAATTATCTTAAACCTTCATATTGAATCGTCTGCACCAATCACAATCACCTCCTAACATTACAAGCACTGCACTCCTGAGCATAGCAACAAATATTAGTGGCTTTCAGCTTCAAATTGCTGCCTCAAGGCATCCCTGATCCTTATGGCCCCACACTGTGCCCCTCTAATAGCCCTGGTCTCTGGCTGTTCAAATTCAGCCTCCAGGCACTGAGCCTCAGTGGTCCAACTCTGAGTGAAGCTTTCACCCTTCCCTTTACAAATATTATGGAGTGTACAGCACACAGCTATAAGCATAGGAATATTGTCATTGGCCAGGTCCAGCCTCCCAAATAGGCAGCGCCAGCGGGCCTTTAAATGGCCAAAAGCACACTCCACAGTCATTCTGGACTTGCTCAGCCTGTTGTTGAACTGCTCCTTGCTACTGTCAAGTTGTCCCATGTATGGCTTCATAAGCCACGGCATTATGGGGCAGGCAGGGTCTCCCAAGATCACAATGGGCATTTCGACTTCCCCTATCGTGATCCTCTGGTCCAGGAAGAAAGTCCCTGCTTGCAGCTTCCTGAACAAGCCAGTGTTCCAAAAGATGCATGCGTCATGCACCTTTCCGGACCAGCCTGCGTTAATATCCGTGAAACGCCCATGGTGATCCACAAGCATCTGGAGAACCATTGAGAAATACCCCTTCCAATTAATGTACTCGATAGCTAGATGGTCTGGTGCCAGAATTGGAATATGCGTGCCATCTATCGCCCCTCTGAAGTTAAGGAAGCCCATTTGTGCAAAGCCATCCACAATGACACACACCTTGCCCAGAGTCACAGTCTTTCAGAGTAGGATGCAATTAATGGCCCTGCACACTTCTGTCAACACGAGTCCAACGGTCAATTTTCCCACTCCGAACTGGTTAGCGACCGATCGGTTGCATTCTGGAGTAGCCAGCTTCCCCAGTGCAATCGCCATACGCTTCTCCAATGGCATGGCAGCTCTCATTCTCGTGTCCTTGTGCTGCAGGGCTGGGGTGAGCTCATCACACAGTCCCATGAATGTGGCTTTTCTCATCTGAAAGTTCTGCAGCCACTGCTCGTCATCCCAGACATACATAACGATGTGATCCCACCACTCACTGCTTGTTTCCCGAGCTCAAAAGTGGCATTCCACTGTGGTCAGCACCTCCGTGAATGCCGCGAGCAATCTCATGTCTTAGCTAGTACGTGTGGCAAGATCAATGTCATACTCCTCTTCCCTTTGTAGTTTAAGGAATAACTCCACTGCCACTCGTGAGGTGTTAGTCAGAGCGAGCAGCATACTGGTCAACAGTTCGGGATCCATTCCTGCAGACCGAAGAGGCAGAGTGCATAGTACACAAACCATTGAAAGATGGCGCCAAATGCAGAGGGAAGCACAGGGATTTCTGGGATGCGAAGCAATGCATCACGGGGCATTGGCACAGGACCCAGGATGCCCTGCGACCCCATCTGCCTCCTACAACTTTTAGTGGCAGAAGAGGAAGAGATGCTCTGTGAGGTAGCTGCCCAGAGTGCACCGCTCTGAATACCGCTGCAAGTGCCACAAGTGTGAACACGCTATTGTGCAGGCAGCTGACAGTGTGAACACACAACAGCGGTTTCCCTTCAGTGCTCTCTGAGCGGTGCTGTAACTGACGGCGCCGTAACTCTGCCAGTGTAGACGTACCCTAAAATAGCATGTGTGCTAGACTGCTCTCTGCTATTTTGGCCATTGCCAAATTCATTTTAGTTCCACCAGACCCATTTGTTTCATTGTAGGGTTTCGTTACTATTCACTTATATAATCTATCACAAGCTTAAACACTATTAATATATGTGTGTATGTGAAAGATAAAAGTCTTCATGTTTTTTGTTACCATTATTGGGCAAGTTCTAATCAGCTCCATATACCCACAGGTAAATGGGAGAGCAGAATTTGCTCCACTATGTTTGACAGACTTGTGTCAAAATCCAGAGCAAAAGGCCTCTCCTTGATTCAGGTCCATATATGTATTACTATAGCAAGAGCTTTTAAACCCTGTCACTTTCCTGGTTGCCTTTTTTTTAGGCAATCTGTTGAGTAGACAGAAAAGTACCAGAATTTAAGATAAATTAAATTGATGGCTTCATAGTCCAGCCTTTCTGCCCATTTAAAAATCAAAACAAATGCACTTATTCCTTTTCAGAATCCCTTCTAACCTAGATCATGACAACAAGCAAAATGTTTGCCAGAAATTGCTTTAATTTCCTGTTGTACTGTATAAATTACCAACAATGACTCAAGGTGCTCAAAACTACATCAAAAGGCACTTCCTCTCCAAGGCCAGGAATGAGGAGGCACTTCTAAAGCAGTGCAGGTCCTGTTCTTTTTGCGGATACAGACTAACACGGCTGCTACTCTGAAACAGGTCCTTGCAGGAACACTCATTTGCTAGTGAACAGTTCCAGTCTCTCCACAGTTCCTGTCATGCTTCAGTAAATACAGAAGGTGACCATGTCATGCAGAGAAGATAAACATCTGAAAATCTATTAGAAATTAGTGATGATGAGCAAACTTCAAAATGGTTAGAGGGTCAGTTCAGGTATTATTATTTACTGTTAACAATACATAGAACTTACACATGGCAGGGGTTTAGCCAAATCTGAGCAGGGGTGTAGTGCTGCCACAGCAGCCCGGAGCGTCACTCGGGCAGCTGAAATCCAGGGTGGAACTATGCACCCGCCCTTCAGAAAGCTACGCTCCGGCAGCTCTGCCTTGCCATTTTCTGAGCCGCCCCATGTGCGTGCCCAGCTCGCTCGGCAGGTGAAGCCCTGTGTCTGGGGACACCAGGGCTAAGAAGAGGGTGTGGTGTCAGGGGAGAAGTTGAGCTAGCACAGTCTGTCATTGCCTGTCCACCCGAAAGTCAGGGCCCACCCAAATTTCCACTCCTAGCTATGCCACTGACACATGGTCCCTGCTCTGAAGAGTTCATAATCTAGTTCCCAAGCCAATGCAATGAAAGGCCAACAAAGCAGAAGGATGTGGGGTGAGAGTAAGATGAAGAGGGGTTACATCAATAATATTACATGGTGGGAATTTTGGTTTGTTTTTTTTAAATAACTATCTAGTTGACACACTTCTTGTGGGCACTGTTTTAGCAGCAGCTCTTGAGAAAAAAACCACATGGGGGGGCTTCGGAGAAGCTGTGCAGTAAGCAGACAAACAGGGCATCGATAAATGCCTTATAAACGTTAAGGTGTTTACCTGAATGCATGTAGTCTCCTTTGACTTGGAAATCAGATTAGAAATTTTATGAGCACAAGCTGTCCCCGTCAAACCAGAAATACCCTGTGAACAACCCCCCCCACACAGCATCTTAGCTCCTTCAATTCACTTCTGTATGAAAGCAGGAAATGTAGCGCAGCTATGCAATTATGGGAAAATATAACAATCTTTACAAATCTCAGGAAATTTCAACTTTGGGTTAGTTCTATTTTATCCAAATCAGTTTACCCATCCCCACAGCACGAACATCTGTGAATATAGTACAAAACATTGTCTGACAGAGAATTCCCAAAATTAATCCAGCTCTATAAAGAATGATGCACCCCTTCATAGAGTTATTTGTTAGGTACTTACTAGCAACTAGAGGTGGGAAACATCTGCCTGGTTTTTATTTATGGTTCTGCAAAACGACATTAGAAGATGCAAAGCCACAGCCATAAGGACAGGGAGGGCTTTCAGATAAATGATCACTCGCTAGAATCTTGCCTACACTGGAGACATGAACTGTTTGTAACTGAATCTGTTGTACTGAACTTGTATGAACACACAATTCATCTATACATGCTGATTGGTTTGTTTTACGCTACACCCACACTAGTACTCATGTACACCATTTCATTTACAATGCCCTCTAGGTACTTGTCTCACAATTCCCAGCAGCCGTGCATTCTGCAAGAGTCCACAAGGACTAGTGCACAGTGGGCAAATAGTGGGAGGATTAGTTGAATCATTTTAGTGTCTGTGTTACACTGGCACTAAACTGATTTAGTCTGAAATGGTTAAGGTTTAATCAGTTACTAAACCTGATGAAAGGCAGTCTGCTCTAGCCAGTGATCAGACCCTTTGTAGGCTGTTTAGGGAATTTTAGTGTTGCTTGCAAAATGTTTCACAGATGTCCTACGTGCTTTAATTGGTTTAACAAAACAACAAGGAGTACGGTGGCACCTTAAAGACTTTAAAACCCACTTCTTCAGATGCATGGAGTGAAAATTACAGATACAGGCATTATTATACTGTAATTTTCACTCCATGCATCTGAAGAAGTGGGTTTTTTACCCACGAAAGCTTATGCCCAAATAAATCTGTTAGTCTTTAAGGTGCCACCGGACTCCTTGTTGTTTTTGCGGATACAGACTAACACGGCTACCCCCTGATACTTAATTGGTTTAATTTCTCCAGCAAAGAGCAGGCCTAAAAGTAATAAATGCAGATGTAATATTCAGTCTCTCTCCAACCTGTTGCATGAGGAAACAACTCAGTGCAATTCCCTGCTTGAAGAAACTCTGTCAAGGCAATGGGCTGAAAAATTGACCTCCCTTGACAGTTGTCCCCATATACTATAACCATTCATTTTTTAAAAAACTGCCTATGCTTCTGTCCAGCTGTTTTTAAAACCAAATTCAAGACTTGAAGTCAGACTAGTAATAAAAACACTGATACATTCATCCCCTCTCTCACATGTCCCAAAACTACTAGCCTGTTCAATGTGAAGCTCGCTGCAAATCCCAAAATCCCTGTTTTTTTCATTCTTAAACTAGTATTATTACTAAGAGCAGCAGTGTAGAGAATGTTCCAGAAAAAATTATTTGGACACCTCAGGCTAAAAACTTTCCAGATGGCACCAGTGTCAAACGAAAATAGGTCAATTTTTAGGCTAACAAATCTTGACATAACTTTTTAAAATATCTTAAGGCTATATTCTCTCCTATGCTTCCCTGTGTGTCCGTGTAAGCTCCAGAACTAGGAGATTTGCTGGGTATGGAAGCTCTCTGGCTTCCCCTATATGTGAAAGTGGAGTTTTGGGGAAGGGGTGGAGTGGGGGCGGGGGCAGAGCAGGGGCAGAGGCCCTGGGGAAGAGGCGGGGCAGGGGCTGGAGCAGTACGCAACTGCGCAGGGCACCAGGAAATTTGGTGCCCCAAATTTCCTGGTGCCCTACGCACCTGCGTACTTTGAGTATGGGTAAGGACGGCCCTGCTCCCAGGCTCATCTTTTGAAAGTGTTGTGGAGGTTTCCTTTGAGGATGAGGAAAGATAGGTCACATATAGAGTGACCGCTTTGTGAAAGGTTTCAGAGTGGTAGCCGTGTTAGTCTGTATCAGCAAAAAGAATGAGGAGTACTTGTGGCACCTTAGAGACTAACAGATTTATTTGGGCATAAGCTTTTGTGGGCTAAAACCCACTTCATTGGATGCATGCAGTGGAAAATACAGTAGGAAGATATATATACACAGAGAACATGAAAAAATGGGTGTTGCCCAACTATAACGAGATTAGTTGGTTAGAGTTGGTATGGCAACACCCATTTTTTCATGTTCTCTGTGTATATATATCTTCCTACTGTATTTTTCACTGCATGCATCCGATGAAGTGGGTTTTAGCCCACGAAAGCTTATGCTCAGATAAATTTGTTAGTCTCTAAGGTGCCACAAGTACTCCTGTTCTTTTTGCGGATACAGACTAACACGGCTGCTACTCTGAAATCTGTAAAAAGTATTCACCCACAGGTCTTTTATCATTATCCCATGTGACTTCATTGAGAGCGATTCACAATGAGACACAGTATTTATGGCTTATTACAGCAATCTGTAATCCACTGACCTCCTCTTTTTGTCCTATGACTGCAGAGGTGTTAATGGGCCACTCTACCTTGAATGGTCCCTTACAATATGTGCTAACTACTTATGCTAAACAATCTGATCCACCTTGCATTTTGGTGTGACTCTGGGAGTACCTTTCCCAGACCTGAAGAAGAGCTCCATGTGGCTCAAAAGCTTGTCTCTCTCGCCAACAGAAGTTATTCCAGTAAAATATATTACCTCACCCACCTTGTCTCTATAACATCCTAGGACCAACACAGTTAGAACTACACTGCATAGGTAGACTGCTGTACACTGTGCATTGGTACAACTCAACCGGCACCCTTAAATTTAGGTAACTGCTGGCTTATATTATAATTTGGCTAATGGCTCAACATGTCAGCACCACAGGCAAAAGGAGGAGGAGAATACTCACATACTCACAACAAGTTCTAACTCGATCTGACATACACTCTGCACTCTGAACCAGTTCGCATATTCGTAACTATGGTTAAATATGATAAGCATATACAAAGTGAGAAATTATAATGCTGAAAGGAATAGTCAGGAAAATAAATTAGGGACATTGGAATGGAGCTTTCAACACATCCTCAAGTTTCAGCAAGATGCTAATCTGCTATCTATAGAAATTTGCTGCCTGTTACGAAAGCTCAGCGTTTCTCCAAATATGTGTTTACTATCTCTCAGTGAAACATAAGCCCTTCAGAAAGAGAGGGAATAATCACTGGGCCAAAATCTGATTTAATTTAGAGTGGAATCATTCAAAGTGAAGGCCTTCCCCCATGGGCCCAGTCCGGAGAGGCGTTGAGCACCTCACACTGCCACTGACTTCAGTGGCAGCTGCTAGAGGGTAATCAGAAGCACACAGTGTCAAACTCTGTATGGGGGTCTTGTTAACGTAGCCAATAAGCCAGGGGTTCAGTTCAGACACAGCAAGCAATCCCAGACTCAGCTGGGATGTATTATGCTCATCTCAGCTAGCACATAAGGCTTCTTTTGCTCCTGTGTGTCACTGTAACAAGAGTTGCATGACTGACTGTACTGATAAAATTGTCCCTCAGAGAATCTGAGTCAGCCTCTCTTATCTCAATACTAAAATTAAATCATTCTATGAAATTTAGCCTTGACTTGTGTGGCACAAAGTAAACATAACTCCATTTCATTTCTTAACTAGTGGATTGCAGGTCTCAGAGGAGAGCAGAAGAAGGGGAATGGAAAATTTTACATTTCAGTACTAAGGAATCTATTATATTTTATCTATGATATAGTTGGAAATGATTTTGTATCATGCTGTACTGTAGCTACAGCATTTTCTAATACCAGTTATCATTTTCACTCCCTAAGCCACGTGCATCAAGAAATTACAGACTTATTTTAATGTGGTTAGATCCTGCTGGCAGTTTTCTGTAAATACGAGAAGTTAACGATTATTTTTCTTTTCATCTGCATCTTTTATCAAAAGTGTACAGTCTTTGCTTTGAAAGGCAGCCACACGCACATTGGGCCAGATTATGACCGAAATAGCACCAGAAGAGTGTCCTGAGTAATGCACCCAGGAAAAAGTCATACAGCACCAGGGTAGCCAATGGAAACTTTTAGCTATAAACAGACATCTAGCTACTTGTATGGCCCCCTTCAACAGAGTATCTGAGCACCTCACAGTCTTGAATGTATTTATTCCCACAACACTCCTATAAGGTAGGAAAATACTATAATCCCCATTTTGCCAATGAGGAACTGAGGCACAGAAAGGCTAAGTGACTTGCCCACAGTCACACAGGAAGTCTGTGGCAGAGAAGGAAACTGAACCCATGTCTCCCAAATCCTAGGCTAATAACCTAACCGCTGGATAACCCTTCCTCTCTTCATACGAAACTATGAATCATGATTGTAACTTCTTCCCTCTCTCTGATTTGCTCTTGATTGGTTTAGAGGACACCTGTTTAACAACTATTTTTTAAAACATTTGGATACCTTTTATGTTATATTGCCAATGATGAGCACTCGTCTGTACCAAAAATGCACTCATCCCTGGCTTAAACAAGGAAAGGGACAGCAAACCTTTCACCCAGGAAGGAAACGGTTAAATACACAATGGCTAAAAAAGCTGTGTTCCTTTAGGAACTCCTATGGTTTAACAGTTATTTATAGTAGGATTGAGATTTCTAAAGCAGGCTTCTCTATTTTTTCCTCCTGCTGGAGCTCTACATTTCCCCAGCTGATTCTGATGAGAAGTGTCCTCCACTGCCCACAAGGAGCCAACAGTGATGTCATCCTGTTATTCCTTTACACCCTGCAGACCCTCAGAGGCCTCTATGTGGCAGTCTTGCTGAGGCCTCCATTTCTTATTGTCTCCTTTCCCTCTTTGCTGCGGAGGCCAATCTTTTCCCAGCATTCTTCCTCATATAATGTTAGTCAAAATGGATTGCCCTGGATTTCAGTTGATGACAATCCACAAGTGTAGATAATGCAGCATCCTCGAACACTCAATTCTTTGTAAACATTTTTTGTTTCAAAATATTTGTTTCTGTGGCAATTTTTATCAAAATCAACGTTTTTCAAAGTGTGTCCAGTTAAACAAAAAGACATTTTTCATCCAAAAAACATTTAGAGGAAAAATTTCCAATCAGCTCTACTGCTAAGATGATGTGGTGAGGCGATGTGGTCCCCTAAGGAGAGGCCAGTGCCCCTTTGCAGCATCAGAGAGGCACTGTATCTGCCAGGTCAGCTGGGGAAGAGCTCCAGGTTGTGCTTGTGGGAAGAGGGAGGAATTGGGTGGCTATAAACTGTATTCAGTTGTCTTTAGATGAATGCATCTTTCCTACTCACCAGTAGGAGTAGCTCCAGGAGCCACAGACGCCTCAGGCTCTATGATCAGGGATGCAACCCCATGCTCTGAGTGTCCCTAGCCTCTGTTTGCAGAAGGAATGAGCGACAGGGGATGGATCACTCAATGATTGCCTGTTCTGTCTGAAGTACCTGGCATTGGCAACTGTCAGAAGACAGGATACGGGGCTAGATGGACCTTTGGTCTGACCCAGTATGGCTGTTCTTCTTATGCTCCATGCCAGGGAAGCTGGAGTGTGCAGGATGGGGCCATTGTTGACAGTTTTCTGCAAGACTGGGTTATCAGGGCAGGTATCTACTCAGCCTGTTGCTACTGATACTATGAAGGAACAGAGAAACAGAGGATCTTATATTTATCAGTTCTCTGCAGTACAGAGCTCCTCTCTGAATAATGAGTCACCTTCCAGTATTATTGGGTCAGTGCAACACAGTATTCTCCCATCAGTTCAGCTTAACTGAATTTGTAATACTCATGATGACACTAATGAGTCAAAAAAAATATAGGGAAACACTGAATGGCACAGTTAGGGTGACCAGATGTCCCGATTTTATAGAGACAGTCCCAATTTTTGGAGCTTTTTCTTATATAGGCTCCTATTACCCCCCACCCCCTGTCCTGATTTTTCACATTTGCTGTCTGGTCACCCTAGGCACAGTACAATAGAAATTAACAAGTGAGGAGAAGTTAATTATAAAAAAACAATTGACCTTGGGCTTAACCCACTTAGCCTCTCTGCATCTGTTTTCCCTGCTGTAAAATGGGAATAACAATACTGTCTCATCACAAAGGTATCATGAGGCACTGAATTCATTCATGTTTGCAAAACATTGGGATCTCAGATGGAAGGTGCTATAAAAGCACAAAGTATTATTGTTCATCATCATTAATATTCAACCACAACAGCTTAGAAACATCGTTCAAAAATATTCCAGTCCTCCAACCACCTTCTTCTGCTTAAATCTTCAGGTAAGACCATGTCTACACTATGGGAACTGTAGTGGCATATCTACAGCGTTATAGCTGTGCCAGCATAACCCCATAGTGCAAACGCAGCCTACAGCGATGGAAAGGGTTTCCCCATCACTCTAGGAACACAACCTCCCTAAGCAATGGTAGCTAGGTTGACAGAAGCATTATTCTGTTGACCTACCCTAACCAGGGGTTAGATCAGCATAGCTACAGCACTCAGGGGGGTGGATTTTTCACGCCACTGAGTGCTGTAGCTATGTTGACCTAAATCTTCAATGTAGGCCAGCCCCAAGAAACTAAGAAGAGTTGAGGAAAACTTCTGCCTCAGACCTTGTCTACACTACAGCTGCTTTGCCAGTATAGCTATATGGCAGAGCCCCCTAGTGTAGACGCAGCATAAGCCAACAGGAGGAGTTTTTCTGCCGGCATGTTAACACCACCTCCCTGAACAATATTAGCCATGTTGACATAAACACTCTTCTCTTAGCATAGCTCCATCTACGCTGGCTGTTTTACCATGTCAGCTAGGGGGTGTGGTCTATTCACACCCTGACCGACACAGCTATGCCAACAAAACTTTGGAGTGAAGACCTGGCCTTAGCTACAAGAAGACAGGTGTTCCCCAGGTTCAGACTTAACATAGATATATAGTCTATCTAACATAGTTCCATTCTTTCACCATCAATTGTACCTCTTTCTAAGTTTGACCTTAATGCAAAGCTAATCAACATGGCAGAAGTAGATTAAATGCAAATGGATAGCAGAGCCACCCCAAAATTTCAAACTCCCAACATTTTATCCTCCAATCCCAGCCACCAATACTCTCCCTCCCAGTCACTATCGTCTCCCTGGATAAAATGCAGAATTCCTATTAATGCAGAGGCCCTTTCACACCACCAGGCCTGGAGCCCAAACATCTTGTCTCAACTGAGCGACTGATCCTACTTTTGCAAGTATTAGGTTTTTTGCTTGATAATGAAATACTAACTGCAGAGAAGGAGAGAAAAACAGAATGAGGCACACTAAACAAGAGATATGTGTAGTACTGACTCAGCCATAGGTAGTGGCATACATGAACCACGGGTGAAGCTATGGCTGTTCCTAGTCTACAATTCTAGCTTGGCTGGTGGTTCAATTTTTGCAAGCACTGAATCTGTGGAGGTACTGCTAGCTCAAGCAAACTCAGTCATGAATACAACTTGTGAAACATTAGTTTATAATCTTCCAAGACTTTCCATTACAAATTCAGGCATTAACATGGAGGTTAAACTACAAGAATCATTATGGCCTAGAAATGAAGCCATTTACACACAGCCCTGCATTCAAGCTGCACCTGGGAAGGTTTGTAGCGTGAGGTGTCCCAGGTGTGCAAACTGCTTCCTCTTTTAAAATGGTGTATTCCAGTCCCTGCCCTCTACATGGTGTTGTGGAAGAGTTAGGCCACCTCCACGCCTGCTCCCCATCACCTGTGGGGCCACTGGCTGCACTCCCCCAAGCACATAAACTGCTATTGTCCACAGCTTTGTGTGGAACACAAGGATGAAGAGGCTCGTTATTATTAGTATTACAATAGCACCTAGAGGCCCTGACCAAGACAGGACCTTGTGTTAGGCCCTGTACAAACACAAAGTAAGTATCTTGTGCCTGTCTAAATTCTTGGACCCCTGCACACTCATGCATGGGTCAGGAACAGTCTGGCCCCATTAGTGAGAGGGGAAGGAGGATGATTAGTAGTTAGGGAAGAGTTCCAACTTCAGTTTAACCTCCCTTTTTCAGTTACACAAAAATGTGTTAAATTAATTCTTAGGGAGAAAATGTTTGTGTTTTATCTCAACCCAGAGGTGATTCTTGCGGTGCTTGTTCTTGAAAGTTTGAGTGCAATCCGTTCCAACTATTTGCCAGTTATGTGTGCCAGAAGAACACCCCATTCTCTCCCATATGTTCCAAACAAACATTTTTGCACATGGATAACTCCACAACGGCAGAATCATCAGCCCTGGCTTGATTTGTAGACCTTATTGAGAAATAATCATGTCAAGTTATGAGCATTCAAAATGGGGAAATTTCCCAAACAAGTGCAATACAATTTTGCTATCCACTTTTGTTTTTAAATCAACCTTAAAAGCTTAGAACACTGGGGCTGCTGAACCATTTAGGTTTGAGATGATTGAAGATTTTGAGACAGCTAAGGTTTCAGATGGTTAAGACCAGGAAAGCTCTTTTTCTCTCTGGTATTCATATAGTTCCAATCAATGTAGTATTCAGGCCTCCATTAAGGATGATTGCATTCCAGATGTGTCAAGCTGAAAAACTCCAGATTCAGTAAATTCCTGGGAGCCTAAAAGCTGACGTTGCGAGTGGTTTTCTTTAAACCTAATTTTTAAAGGAAATTCCATGCCAAAATAGTGTTATACAATGTTCAGGTTGAGTTATTAAATCCTCAACAGTCAGGAAATTTGAAAAGTTAAACTTGAGTGCTTACCCCTAACTCTGCCCCCTTTTGTGTATTCCTTATGTTCTCTCTTTCTATATCTTTGTTTTACTTGCTAAATAATGAAATATGATATAATATAATATAAACTGGAATTTCTTATACAACCTTGACAGTACAATGAGAGTTCTGACTACACAACAGGATGCAGTGTCACAATCAAAATGGTCGTTAGCTAAAATATGATACAGTCATCATGGTGAAATGAGTGATTTAGGCAACAGTAAGGTGGTTTGACAGTCCATTATTCTCTCTCTCTCTCTCTCTCTCTCTCGCAAAGCTGTTGTTTCATGTAAAAATAAGCATTTATCTGTCTTCCAAAGCATTAGAACTATAAATACCTTGAGTGACAAATACTTCTGTCACAGCATTCAGGATATGTTCAGAAGTGTAATCTCAGGCATTGTGTAGAACTAACCATAGTGGGGCAGAGTCTACCCTGATAAAAGATTTCTGGGTGTTAAAGCTTGTTGGTTTGAAAAAAAAAAAATATATATATATATATAAGCATAGAAGCCAAACTATACATACGGTCAGCTTGAAGAATGTGTAAGTAACGACATTACCCCAAGCAAAAAATTAAAATAAAAAGTGTGTGTGTGTGTGTGTGTGTGTATATATATATACACATTAAATAAAATAAAAAGTGTGTGTGTGTGTGTGTGTGTATATATATACACACACACACACACACTTTTTATTTTAATTTTTTGCTTGGGGTAATGTCGTTACTTACACATTCTTCAAGCTGACCGTATGTATAGTTTGGCTTCTATGCTTTGACAGTAATACTAGTATTAAATAAATTCCTAAACATTGTGTGGTATGTCGTTCAGGAAGTTTTATTGCAGAGAAATTCTGAAGTCTGGATGAATGAAGTTTCACATAGGAAAGCCGAGAAAGATTCAGGAATGATTCACATAGGTTGCATTAACCCTCCCACCCTTCCCACCTCTCCGTCCCCCACCCTCCAAAAGTAGATTACTTTCACAAAGTTATTAGTGAGCCAAACAGTTTTAATTCAGACTCTAAAACACAAGACAAGGCAAACATTATTGTCTACTTGTTAAGACCTTCCCAAAGTTATTCTCAGTTTAGTTGTCGGACTGACACTTGTGCATCTTCCAATTGTCCTGTTTCTGGATTCTTGGTATAGCAGATTTGGTAGCTTCAAATTATACATAAAGTGTCTTTAAGGTGTCAAGAAAAAATTCACAATCTAAAATGTTTCCATTTGAACAGCAAGCCCAAAGGGTTCTCTTCAGTTTTAACAGAGTCCCTCTGAAGTTTGTGGTTTAATAAGGGAAATATTCTCTCATCACCATAGTCTCATCCTACAGTTTAGAAGTAGCTGGATTGTCAGAGCAAATCAGCAGGTTACAATGGTGCTCTGGGTACTGAGATATTGTCACCTAGGGTTGAAATATTAGAACTAGTCTTTTTAACCTTTTGTTGTCTCTACTCTTTACATTTTAATTCTTTTTGTCGGAGCCTGTCTATGCCTACAACAGGCAGAAGAACAATTCCCTACTGAATTCTTTGTAACTATATGCAAAAGTGTGTATCACTTTAGAGGCTCTTGAGAATTACACACACAAAAGCTTTAGATCTCACATAGGGAAAATACTGAGCTTTGAGATTCTATTTTAAATAGAAATCCTTATTGCCATCCTAATCCAAGTGGAGGGGAAGGGGGACAAAGTGAAAAGATTGTGATAGCTAGTTGGGTTTACTCTCAGAGTTGGCAGAGTCTGGCTCTGAATATGGAATTTTGCATAGTTTATTTTAGGTATGTACAGCTAGCAACTGGAGTATGTCCCACATGCTAAACACTTGGAATTCCCCTGGGAGAAGTCTTGTTTCAAATTAAATTTAAGCACTCCAGAGCTAGTATCTTTTTTTTTTCAAATTAAGTTATTGTAGTGTTGTATTAGGTTTTGTTTTTATTGATATGCATCAGTCCTGAGCAATGAAACATACCAGCCTTCAGCATATGGGCTGCCTTTTGTTTTAAATTTTATCTATTAACAATATATGTTTACACACACACCCTCAACAGGCATGGTCTTGCAGACTTTCTCAGCAGCTGTGACAACAACTGATGTCACCCCCTTTGCAGAAATTTCCACAAACATCTTCCAAAGGCCAAGTTAAATGAGAGATAGAGCTTATCGTCTTCTTTAAAGTGCTCTCAATGGGAGCAAGTCACGTGACCCTCTTCCTTGCCTGTGGGGTGTGGTATGTCTCAGTTACCATATCAGCTGGCACATGTGTGTGAAAGATATGAGACAGCAAAAAAGGAGTAATAATAAATAGTAATATCATTGAGACTGTTAAAGAGGGTGTGAGTATGTTGAGTAATTTCCGTGTGTGCTCTCACATTCTGAAAACAGGGGGAGCGCTAGTCTGCCCATCATTCTGCACACACCACCTACTCAGCACAGACTGGGAGTGGTATTCCAGGCTACTACTCATTCAGAGTGGCTATGGGGTGGTAGACGCATGCTGATACTTCATAGGTGACTTGCAAAGGATTATTTTTTAAAAACTAGGCTTTGCCCATTGAGGGTTCTTTATACATCAAAAAAAGCAGCCAGAAAGGGTTTGTTTGTTTTTTTTAAAGTCATTCCCCCTCCCCACACAGACTTGTTTTTAGCCTTTAAAACATTGGCAAGGTCAAGTCTAGTCATCTCTGGTTTTGTTAGAGGAATAGCTGGATGTGTCAATGGGTTATTTATGTATTTATTTATTTTACTGTGATCCTATCTGAAGTGTAAGGTGGGTGTATTGAATCTTTCACAAAGATGGCCTTTATCCAAAATGTTAATTAGTTGTTGAAGCAAAATAGGTGTTATCAAAGAACAGCATTTTAAAAAAGTCTAATAAAAAACGCTTCTCTTCTGAAGCCTTGTCTTCTCTAGGAAAACTAATGCTACCCTAGGCTCATTCATAGTCTTTATCTCAACCTGCCAACAGGTGTGAGAGCTACAGGCTGTTGTGTCTTCACTAGCAGTTTACCTCTCATTAATTACTAGGTGTTCACTGGATAATAATACATCTTCTTTCCTAGTAAATATGTACCTTTAGTTGTTCCACTTTCGTGCTCTTGACTCTTGTGGTGTCACCATTTCACTAGTTCTCCAATCATAGAGTCTTCCAGGACAGACAAGACCTGATTTTCAGATGTTAAAATAAGCAGGCCAAAAATTACTTTGAAGGGAAAAGTCTACCTTTCAGGCCTTATTTACGTACTTCATAAACTCAAAAGAGGGCACAAGCCCAATTTGTTTTCTCTTTGCAATTCAACTTTAATGTTAGTGGTTTGCTTTTCTGCAGTGCTGCACAGTTCTCTGGACGTTTGATCCTTTATCTCAGTGGTTCTCAAACTTTTGTATTGGTGACCCCTTTCACACAGCAAGCCTCAGAGTGACGCCCCTTATAAATTAAAAACCCTTTTTAAAATATGTAAAACTATTATAAATACTGACGATGAAGTGGGGCTTGGCCGTGGAGGCTAACAGCTCGCAACCCCCACATAATAGCCTTGCAACCCCTTGAGGGGTCACCACCCCGAGTTTGAGAACCTCTGCTTTATCTCAAACCTTTTTATTAAGGATTTTCTCACCAGTCTGCTCATTCAGACATCTACATTCTGCATGACCAAGGGCTTGTGTACATGACGGCTTTTTGTATTGGAGTGGCAATGTCGCTGCATTCAGGCAAGCCTCGAGTGCAGATATGTAGCATTGGTGTAAAAAGCAACATGCATTAGTGTGGGGTAACCCAATTTCAGATTTGGGTGAGATGCACAAGTGCAAGTCACTTTTACATTAGTGCAGAGTTAGCCCAGGGTCTTACCCCAAGTCCCTTCCTGTCCAGACACAAAAGTCTCACCCAAGTTTGGTGGTGTCTTCAACCAAGGCTAGCCGCCTCTTCTGGCATTACAAGCTAAAACCCAAGTGATGCTTTCACTCAGGCTGCTATCCCACCCACTTGCAGTGAGCATGCAGGTTAAATCATTTGAATGTTGATAGTCCGTCCATGCCTTCCTCCACGTGCACACACAGACAAGTGCTCCCACAGTCAACTTAGAAAGAATCATAGAGTGGACCAGCTTACTACAGCACAGAGAACCATGGAATATGCTCCCAGATATGCCCACATACATAGGTGAGTCACTCAGGGTCAGCAAGGACACATTAACTCCAGTGGGGCTTTGCAGAGTGGCTGGTCACACCTGGATAGGCAAACGCAGGTGCTCAAACCTGGATGCTAATTATCTGAGCTCTCTCTGTGGTGAAGACATACCCTAAGAGTTGCTGCGGTCTCCTTATTATGTGTGGCTTTTGTTAACATCACTCTTTTGGACATGTGGTTCAATTTGTTTGTTTGGGAGTATTTTTGGTGGGTAAACAGTATTGCCAAAACCAAGGTTTCAAAAATCATGAATCAAGCCCCCAAAATCATGAGATATGCTTACAAATCACGAGATTTAAAAAACAACAACTTTGGGGATCCTTTTATTTGCCTTCTGGTTTGAACCTTTAGAGCTCTGTTTCCAGCTTTTCTTTGCAACCATGAGGGCTAGAAACTTACTTTTTTTATTATTATTATTAAATTTGAGATTCTGATATATTCACATGACTCCAGGAGCTGCGACTTTATGAAAAATAATAAGTATCACAAGATTCTGCAATAAAATAGTCCAAGTGGCTACACTCTATAAAACATCTTTGAATTTTCTTTCTGCTTGACTGTTTTCTCTGGCTAAAGGTTCAGCAGCCATTGTATTGATTCCATGACCAGCAAGGATAGCATGCCTACTTTTTGTGAGTTTGTCACCTGCACTACAAAACGGAACGAGTACTGACAACAGCTGAAGCTGAACCACTGCTGAATACTGGTCAGCCAGTAGCAATGGTTCAGTTCATTAATGCTAACAAGGCCATAGATTCTCCCTCAAGGCTGTTCTGTCCTGATATTAGTAGCCATTCTGGTTTTCTCAAACAGCCTTCACAGGGAATGGAGTCAATGCAAAAATCCTCTGATGGTGGTGGTGTGCTTTACAGGATGTAGCAGAACTACAGTGGGGGTTCAGGGAAGATGATTAGAGGCAAGGAAAGATTGGAATGAGATAGTTTAGAGGAAAAAACAAATAAAATGGGACATGATAAAGGCACACCAAATAATGAATGGCACTGAGAAGGCAAATTGTACACATGTTTTTGCCCTTTCTCATAATGTAAGAATAAAAGGATATTGAAAGGGAACTAATTTAAAACTGACAAAAGGAACCCCTTTTTAATAAAATGTATAACCAACTTGTGGAATACCACAAGATATTGTTGAGGCCAAGAGAGTTGTAGCATTCAGAAAGGATTAGATGTTTATGGGGAAATAAAAACATCCAGAGTTATGTTAGTTCAGTTAAAACAAAGACATTTTAAAAGGAATATAAAGCTTCATGCTTCAGGAGATAAAACAGAATTAAGAAGAAACTTCACCTAGGGAGAGATCATTCCATAAGAATCCACTACAGGGTTTCTTGCACTTGCTTCTGTAGCATCTGATACTGGCTATTGCCAGACACAGGATAACTTGAACTACTGGTTTATTCCAGTATGGCATTTCTATGTTCCAATCCATAGGGTTTGCTCGAATAAAGTCAGTACTGAGTTTTGCTACGCAACAATCTTACTCCAAATTCGTCTAGAATCATTTGGGGGTTTCACTCAAGCTCTATGGGAGGCAGTGTGGAATAGTGACAGGGCAATGGTTTCAGAATCAGGAGATTTTGGTTCTATTCCTAGTTTGTCCACTGATCTGCTGTACGTCCTTGACAAATCATTTCACCTGTTTCCACTAGCACTCTTGTCCATTAGCACACTTGTCAATCTTATCTATTTCGAGCATAAGCTCTTCAGAACAGAAACTGTCCCTTTGTGTCTGTACAAAGCCTAGAACAATGTGGCCTTGACCTTGGTTGGAGCCTCCAGGCACTGCTGTAGTACAGCTGATAATAATGCATGATACACAAGAAATTAACAGTGTTGCAAATCTGCATCCAAAACTTGGAAGGGGGCAATTTCAGTTTACACTTACCTTCCATTATGAGAGAGCTCCCACTTCTGTTGTACAACCCATCTCAGCCTGCCAACAAAAGAGTCCCTGATGAGAACAGACACCGGCACCATGGTTCATAGCCTTGCCAAATATGAGTCAGGTTTATTTTTCTAACAAGAGATGCCAGTGCTCTTCCTTGAGCATCAAAAGTCAGACTAGTTCAGCCCAAGAATACCATAGATCTAACACTGGGTACATACTGAGGCCATGCTATTGATATTCCTTCCCTGGCGTTTACACTGTCTGAGGTATTATAAAATCCTCTCAGCTTACAAATGACAAAACTAAGGCAGAGAGGTTAAAAGACTTGCCTATGGTCATGCAGTAAGTTAGTGGCAAAGCTACTAAGAGACGCCAGAACTCCTGCTCTCAGCCCAGTGCTTCACCCACAAGACCATCCTCTCCTCCCCACAGCCTCTTGCAGCTGGCATTCAGTACATAATGGAGATTACATTTTCTTTAAGAACAAGGACAAGCCCTCTGAGGTCCTGCCAGCTGGCACCAGCTTTGCTGTGATACCACATCTATTACAAAGCCCACTGGAGCATGCAGCTAGCCCACAAGGGATCAAGGAAGTTAGGTTACTATTATTCATTTATTATTTCTAGTACAATAGCTTCCAGAAGCTCTAATCAAAATTAGAACCTCAGCAATAGAAAGTAAGCTCTTTAAGAAAGGGCCTGACCTTCACAATGTGACTATACAGTGCCCAATACAATCAGCCCCAACCTTGGTTGGGGCTCCTAGATACTCCCACACTTCTCAAAGATAAATCATTTTAGGGGCTGTACAAGAACATAGGATATGGTCACAGCAATGAGGGGAGCCCTAGTGTAGTTGAGACACTGGTGGTCACTAGCATTTTAAACGTAATCATGCAGAAAAGGCTGCTGGGGATGGACTGAATCAGTCCCTCTCCCTAGCTTAGCTTGACTCGGCACCCCCAGAGTCAACCCTGCCCACTTTGGTGGGTGCGCCAGTTGACTGAGCTCCCCACTACAGCAGAGGACACAGATGGCGTGTGTTGTTGCACCCCCACAAATCTAGCTGCAGAAAGTCCCTCCAAAGGCCGGGGCTTGGTTCTAGTGGTGCAGCAGTTGTGGCCTGTCACCTCTAGCACAATCATTTTTACTGTGCTAACTGTGCTCACAGCTGCTACCTCACTGCATTTATCATTGCTGTAGCTGCACTAGTCAAACTGTGGTTGCTGGGCACCTGAAACCCTTGAGAAGCCCTGTGCTGTGGCAGAAAGAAGGGCTTTCAATATTCTTCCAGGCAAGTCTTCTGCAGAGGCAAATACGGCTTTTTGCATAATTTTTTCCCCCTTTTTCCCACTGCTGGGATGCTCTCAATGGCTCTATTAGGTGTTTGTTTAAAAAAAAAAAAAATCTTTCCCATACGGATGAGATGCCAGCTGTGAATTAACAGCATTTATAAAGTGTTGCCAAAGGCTCTCAGAGTTGTAAGTTACACACGTGGCGCTTTAGAAACTAAAAAAGCCCTGCTTTCATTAGGCCTGAAATGTGGGGTCCCGTTGCCCCTACATCCGCAGAATTCACAGGGCAGTGGATGAGAGAGCGAGCAAAGTGAATTTTAAATCCAAGACTCGTGACCTCATCAGCACAGCCTACGAGCCCATTCACAAAGGGCGATCTATAGTACAGTGTTTGAAACACATCAAGTCTGAATGCAGCAGAGGCACCAGGGGCTTATATGAAAAATGTATTCTGTGTTGAAAGGAAGTTAGCCTGTTTTGATCCAAGGTGTTAATGGGCTATCCTCTTTCCCCAGCAGCAGCCTGCTTACCTGAAAATATGAAAACTTATCTAATGATGCAGTGCTATAGTTAGTGTGTACTTGTTATGAAATCCTTCTCAAGGAAAAAAAATTTTTTTTTGCACCCACATATAAGGAAATGTTTAGCTTCAGTGCCCATTATCAGCCATATTCACTAAAAATGAAATTTGTGCAGCTGAATGGCAAGTTTTAAAGTATTTTGGAGTATGTGGGCATGTATACAATACAGAGAGCTACAATACAGACAGGACTGAGTTTAAGAGAGCTTGTTTATATCAGTAGGTACCTTTCCTGTTCTCACTGATGTCAATGGAAGTTTTGCCATTGACATTAATGAGAACAGGACTGAGCTTTTAATCACATTAGAAGATACTGCTTTTGGCCTGGAAAAGATTGCTTTTCTAGTTAGGGAAATCTCCAGAATGAGGTTAAAAACAATAGCACCAGAGGAAAAAAATCAGTGGATCACAGATATTTTTAAGGTGGAAAAGAACACTTAGGTCATCTGGTCCATCTTCGAGGCAGAATAGCCATATTCCCTACCGCTGTGTCTAGACTCCCCCTCCCTCCACTGCCCCCCTCCCCCAAGAAAAAATTCTACCACTAGTAAAGATCCACTGGCAGTAGCAACAACGAGAGTGCTAGTATAGACAAGGCAGCAGCCATTTTGTCACCAGGCCTTCGGAGATCTAGATGACACAGCAGCAAAAATCTTGGAGGATACCATGCTTTATCTATGCCACAGCTCCCACCTGTGGTTGCAACAGTAGGAAATGTTAAGGAAAAGTAGACTAGTTTAGGCAAGGTCTAGAAGTGCTTGTTTTCCTTCTTCAGATTTTAGGGACATACATGGGGATTTCTCTGTGATGCTCTGAGGTTCTTTGACTTGCTAATAGAAAAGCTCTCTTGCCTCACTTTTCCTTCTATTGACCCAAATTGCCTCCTGTACACACAATGTTACCTCTACAATTTTACATCCATGTGCGGAATGAATTTTGTTACGTGCACCAATGTGGAGGTGATGTGTGGCAGGGGTGGGGCCAAGAGGTTCGGAGTGTGGAGGAGAACCCACAGGGCTCAGGGCTAGGGCAGAACGGTGTGGGGAGGGGAGGGCTCTGGCTGTGGGTGCAGGCTCTGGGGTGGGGCCGGGGTGGAAGGGTTTGGATTGCAGGCTTCCCCAGGGCTGTGGTGGAGAAAGAGGACTCCCCCCAGCCCTCTCTCGCTGCAGCAGCCTGAGGCCCGGAGAGACGCCTTCCCCCAGCCAGCTGCAGCAGCTCCCTCAAGCCTGACTCTCCCCTAGGTGTGACCTATAAGGTGAATTAACCCCTTCTGAGCCACCTTAACCCCTTCATGGCTGGTGTGGGGCGAACACCCCATCACACATATACACCCATTTTCCTTAAAACAGTCCATAAAGGTTAAAGTGTGCAGCTGTTAGCTCCTGTTAAAGGCTGGACTATACACTGTGGAGTGGCACAGGCATGCCATTACAAGGGATCAGTTTGGGAACAAAAGCAGAAGGGAAAGCCTGCTAAATATAAGAAGTAATTGCTCTTCAATATAAACAACACAGAAAGAGCTGAAAGTGAAAATTGGACCAAACAGAATGACTGGGAACCTACATATGGCCAATAGAATGATGATATCACTATCAGCAGAAGGGCACGATCCTGCAAGGTGCTGACTGATCTCAACTGAGACGACCACAATGCCATGATTCACTGTCGGGCCTGATCCTGTCAGTTGCTGAACATCCTCAATTCCCACTAACTTCATAGAGAGCTGTGGGCACTCGGCATTGCTCAAGATCGGACACTACCAAATGTAAATGTGAGCTACTGAGCGGTGGTTGCAAACAGATAGCTACCTACCCTTTCAGTGATACATCCACCCTGCAAAAAAGCCCCTCGGTGAAACTGTCATTGCTAACTTTCTCTTCTCTAAATGTTCCTATTTTAATAGTAGGATTACCAAATAAATAAGCCACAGCATTTATTTTGCTGCTTATTTTAAGTATTGGAGCCAGGAAAGCTGAGAAGTGTCCATTTATGTTTGGGAAGAAACAAAAAGACTGAATTAATCAGAGAATCACTCACACCCTGTACTGTAAAAAGCACTTTACACATTCATGATGCTATCCCTTTCTTAGGGACAGGAGGGCTCCATGCATTTGGCGGTTTCTGCTTCGCAGTTCTACAAAAGATGAGAGGCTGTATGCTGCTTTTGTTTGCTTTGCTTCTTGGGTTCTCATTTACAAAAGTGAATTGAAAGGAAAGACCATTGGAACTGGGTTCTCAAGTGTCATGCTCAATCTTAACTTGAGTTTTTATTTTACGCATGTTATTGGAAAAAGCACACCGAAAAATATTCTACTGGTCCTAAGGTTAAATAAATAGCTGTACTAAGGAACAGAACAATTGAGAGATTTCTAATAGTGATGTTCTGGCTTGCCTTGGATTAACACGATGTGATTCCTTCTGCATTGTTGTTTAATGCAGAAAGGTCACTAGCAGAACCCCAGCAGCAAACGGCTCAAATGACAACCAGAGAAGTGAAAAAGCTACTCTGATGCCTTGTGTATAGGGTGACCAGACAGCAAATGTGAAAAATCGGGACAGGGGGTGGGGGGTAATAGGAGCCTATATAAGAAAAAGACCCAAAAATTGGGACTGTCCCTATAAGATCGGGACATCTGGTCACCCTACTTGTGTATACTCAAACTAACATTTTGTAACTCTGTAAAGTTAAACTATTTCCATAATTGGGAATCAGATCGGTTGTACTTGGGAATGCATGGACTTGTGTGAAGCAGCTACCATAGTATATGCTACCAGTAGCTGAATTATGAATATATTATGAAGATATGGCCCCACGCCAATGAGCTTAAACTCTAGATTGGGTTTGAAAGGGCATTCTGAACACAAAAGGCAGCCAGAGGCTGGTGAATCTGCAGCTTTGGATTGCTGAAAGCAGTGTAGACATAAATATGCATTTTTAAATGAAGATACCTGTATTTGTGGAGTGGTTGCAGACACTTCATAATTATGGTGGCAGCTAAGTTTCTGCTTAAAGCTGCCCATAACACAACTTCTTACACTGCTTGATTTATATAAAGAGCCATCATGGAATATGCATGTTTTGAGGAGTATAGATGAGGAAGAGCCTTTGGTACCTGAGGAGAAGAAGGGAGTTCCAAAGGCAGAGATACACAGGGATGAACTCACAAAGTGAGAGACTGAAACAAAAGGAGCACTACAGCAGTCATGGTGGGAGAAGCATATGCAGTGGGAACGGGAGGAGGAGGAAATGAGGGCAGGGATGGATTATGCATGGCTTGGAATGTGAGGATGACAAACCTGAGGTCAGAGGAAAGCCAATGTAGAGTTTCCAATAAGGGGTATGACTTGGGGCACATCTATCTGGTGCTTTTGTTTTGCACTGGTGTAGCTACACCAATGTAGTAGCTTCACCAGTGCAAAATCCTAGTGTACACACGCTGCATTAACTTAAAAGTGACTTGCGCCAGTATGTCTTTTACCACTTTACAAACTGTACCAGCAAAGTCACTTTTTGCACTAAGTGCAGCAAATCTGCACTAAGGTTTTGCTCTGGCATAGCTACATCATGTTAGCACATTCACTACTCTTTCTCGTATTGATAAAAATGAAATACAGCGGCACTAAGGTGGGAAAGATTGTTCAAGGAAAGTAGAGGGGAACAAAGGGTTAAAACCAAATTAGCAGATCACTGAGTAAGAAGGCAGGTTCCGATATAAAGGGACCACTCTAAACCACTAAGTAAAATGAAGAGCAAAAAAATGGTAATAGCCTGCTGTTGGAAAGTTAATAAAAACATGACATGCACAAAGGGCAGATGCAGTGGGGAACCTTTGCAGTTATCCCAGATTAATTTTAGAACTACGATTGACTTTTTTTGTTTCCTGCTTAAGGTCATCACATGGAGTCAGCTTTTGCGCTACATAAATCTGCAGGAATTCCCCTGCAGATTTACATCAGTGTAACCAAGAACAGAACCTGGCATATGAGCTCCCCTCATGGATCCCACATGGTATCACAGATGGGCTACTTCTTGATTCTGAGATATATTGTGTTGAACTGGTCCAGAGGTGTCCGAGTGAGAGAGAGAAAGAGACTGATAACACTGGCTTCAGCTACGCTTGGCAAGGGCAGGCACTGTGCCAGCCAACTTCCTAAATGTATTTCAGCCACTAAATCTCAGTCCTGAACTACATCAGTCCCTGCTATTCCAGTCCCGGGCCTTTCGAGAAGAGAGAGTGCCACTCATGCAGAATTGCACTCATGTGTATAGAGGAGGTTCATGATAAGGATGAGCGGGGACTAAAATGAGATGGCAACAAATGAATTTCCCTTGTGTGACCTGTTTCCCAGATTTGAACTGCTCTAATGGTTTGAACCAAAGCCCACTGCAGGCATTTGGAATCTTTCCATTGATTTCAATAGGCATTGGATCAGGCTTAAGACCCCAAAGCAGGAAGCTATTTAAGCACACGTCTCACTGAGTGCCAATGAGTCTCTCAACCTTTCAAAAATATGCAGCTAAAGAATAATTAAACATTCACGGTTATCAAGTGCAGAGTTATATATTTAAAGGTGACCGCCAAAGGAAAAATATGGCGCATTCACCTCATTTTTCCCTTTCTTTAGCTTTTTTATTTTTTATTTTTATGATGCATAATGAAAACTTGAAAGCTTCCTTCAACCCCTAAAAAATAAAAAGGACCAACAGAAGAGGGCTCTTCCCAAATGTTCTGCTCTGGAATACTCTATGGTTGACCAAAGGGCCAGTACAATGATGACATCACAAGTACAATGGAAGTGAAAGTTGTTAAGAAAATGAATTTTTATTCAGATTGTTTAAAACATTTTGGTTGTTGATAACAGCTATTTAGCTAAACAAAAGGAAGAAAAGCTTTCGGTTCAGAATTCCTCTCAATTAAGGTTTGAAAAAGATCCCAATATACATTTCTGAGTCAGCGATTCATAGATCTGAAGGCAAGACAAGACATTAGATCATCTAGTCTTACCTACTGAGTACCAAAGGACATAGAATTTCACCCAATTACCCTTGTACTGAGTCCCATAACTTGTGTTTAACTAAAGCATATTTAACCCAAGAAGTCCTCCAGAAAAAAAAAAAAAGGAAAGACATTCCTGAAATATCGGCCCTTGTCTACAACTTACACCAGATAGACTGATTTAGATAAGGTGGTACAAAAGGCTGTGTGGACATTTATTTCAATTTAAACCAGGCTTACTGCTTAAGTTTAGCTTAAGTCAGTTAGGTCTAGTCTACACACAGTTTTTGTACTGCTTTACCTATATTTGGAAATTTAAAATGTTACATTTAGAATTTAAATGTATTAAATAAAGTTAGGGAGAAGCGAAGAGAGGAATCTTGTTCTCTAGTGGGTGAGGAAGGTGCTCCAGATGCAACTGCAGTGGGCAATGGGGAGAAGGGGCTCCTGGAGCGTTGGGATGGGTTGGGAGGAAATGAGCAGTGGGTTAGAAGGACACACAAGATGGAATTGCAGTAGCTGAAATGGAAAATCTCTCTGACATGACCAAGAGTTTCCATTATGGGCAGAATCAAAGTTCCAGATGTTGCAATGGGCACCCTAACAAACAAAGAAGGTGTATTTTGCTATCAAAAGTTGATTCTAAGATTTCTGGCCTTGGAAACAAAAAGTTGAGGTTAAAACCAGTGTCAGTGGAGACAGACCTAAGAAAAAAAGGGGAGAGGTCGTGCTGTTGGAAGACTGTCGTTTTAAGTGAGACAGGGAAAGGTCTGCTATCTATTTATCTATGATAAGTACTGGTTAAGGAATGGTGGCTGGCAGATAATCAGGCCAGAAGTAAAATTGAGATTAGAAGGTGATACAATGAAGAGAATGTAAAAAGCAACAGAGGGTCCTGTGGCACCTTTAAGACTAACAGAAGTATAGGGAGCATAAGCTTTCGTGGGTAAGAACCTCACTTCTCTTACCCACGAAAGCTTATGCTCCCTATACTTCTGTTAGTCTTAAAGGTGCCACAGGACTCTCTGTTGCTTTTTACAGACTCAGACTAACACGGCTACCCCTCTGATAATGAAGAGAATGAGGTTGGTGATAGCTTTAATGGCATTACAAGGGAGTAGTGAAATGGAGGAAGTGCTGGTTCAAGCTTGGTTTGAGGGAGAAGGAAAAATGGAATCATGTGTCTTTTCAGTCTTGAGAAGGAAGAAAATAACAAACCATCTTGCTGAAGCAGAGAAAGGGCTGGAGGGAAGAAGTGCTGGGGAATAGAATGAGGAGTGTATAGTCCAGAACAGTCACCATGATAAAGGGCAATGACTGATGACAAGAGTTACTGGTTCTTTGCACTCTGACTGTTATGCTAACCTCTTTTTCTGAAAGATTTCCACTGTTAACACTGGTGCTGCAATGTCAACAGTAGGAGCATTAGTACAGTCAGGACTGCAGGCACTTGGAGGCTATATCATCTAGCCCAGGCCTGCACAACACCGTGACCATGTCTACACTAGTGCCCCCACATTGGAGCTGCACTGGCAGGACCAACAGTAGAAAATGTTAGGGGAAACTTTACTGTAGATAAAATCTCTGAAGAGCAACATCAGGCCATGTTTTCTGCAACCAGGAGACTTGTACCCTAGTTTACACAAGCAAATGCAATGTAAATGAGGGGTGAATTTAGTCTGTCACATCAAGAGATTCTTTATGTCTCACTGGAGTAATAGCCCTTTCCTCAATATCAGGCCATGCTTTGGAAATACCTCATATTTCACTTTCATACAGCTGACTGGCAGTGAACTCTGTATGACACAGCCTAGTGGCCCCACAAAATTAACCCTAGTCTAGTTTGAACTCATTTGCTCTTTATATTTGCAGTCACTCCTATACACAGATTTGTGTTTACAGCATATTTAGCTACGTTTGAAATTATATTCTTAGTAGTAAAGAAAAACAAACCAGAAAAAATGGTACTATATTTATATAGGCATTATATTTATTGTCGTTTGTTTAAAAGGTGAATGAAAAACTGGCCTAGGAGTGATCCCCGCAGCAACCCCACTGCTTGCTTCTCTCCACCTTGAGCTGCTCTATTTTAGTGACACCTTCCATTTCCCGTTTTACCGCAGTTTTTGTTTCCAAAACAAAGGAAAGTATCATTGTAATTCTGCCCGGAGGCCACACAAAAACAAAATTGTTTACTGCTTCCAAGCCTGAGTAGGTCTGTTTGACAAGCTATAAATAAACCCTTATGTTTAACAGTGAAATAAACATAACTTAATAAATCAATCAATACCAACCTAATCTAACAACTTCTAAGGAGTAGAACTATATCCACTTTTGTGGAGTGAATTTGCTTAGCCCTGCATTAAAGTAGTTGCTTCCTGAATCCTTTGTATCTTAAAAGGCATGCAAATGGTAAGCTTGACAGGTTTTTTTAAAAGGCGTGGAGGCTAAGACATATGGCTTATTTACACTGTGATAGCCCAAACCCTCCATTCAGCAGAGCAAACACCCAATCAGATTAGAGAAAAACATGTTCAACGTTCAGGTAGTAGAAGTTCAGCCAGCCTAGCCAGTCTACTGCATCCAGATCTGTGTAGTCAGAGGCTGGAGGGAAGCTCTGCCCCTTGCCTTGCCACTGTGGCTCCCGAGTCCCAAGGGATAGTTGCCCCCCAGGGGGTGGTGTGCTCTGCTTCCTACAGCTCATATGGTGGTCAGGGCCACCCTGGGGTGGGGGGGGGGGGCAAGTGGGGCAATTTGCCCCAGGCCCCGGCCTATAGTATTGCAACTTTTTTTTATGGAAGGGGCCCCCGAAATTGCTTTGCCCCAGGCCCCCTGAATCCTCTGGGTGGCCCTGATGGTGGTTGCTTGGGCCTGGTGCCTCTGCAATGGGGGTTGCCACAGAAAAGTTAACCCACATTAGAGCCTAGAGGGGCTAGGAGTAGGGTGACCAGACGTCCTGATTTTACTTGTTTGTTCCGCACACCCCCCCGCCCCAACTCCGCCCGACCCCGGCCCCTCCCTCCCCCATTGGATCCCTCCCCAAATTCCCACCCTTGCCCCGCCCCAGCCCCGCCCCCTCACTGCCCCATTGGATCCCTCCCCAAATCCCCGCCTCTTCCCGAAGCACGTCACACTCCTCCTCCTCCCCCTCCCTCCCTCCCTCCCAGGCTTGCGCTAATCAGCTGTATGGCGGTGTAAGTGCTGGAGAGAGGGGGGAGAAGCAGGACGCGGCAGGAGGAGGAGCGGAGGCGAGCTGGTTGTGGGGGAGGGGCGTGGAGTTGCCGGTGGGTGCTCAGCCCCCACCAATTTTTCCTATGCTCCAGCGGCTCTTGGGGGTTTTTTGGCTTTTGTTTTTGTTTTTTCCTCCGCCGCCGGCTCTTGGGTTTTTGGGGGTTTTTTTTGCTCTGCCGGCACAACCCCCCCACCTTCCCCCGCGTCCCGATGTTTCACGTCTCTCATCTGGTCACCCTGGCTAGAAGACATCATTGTTTATAGCCATTGACAACATTTTGCATTGCCAGTAGGTTTCAGGTGTTTTCATTCTGTTTGCCTAATTAGATTCAAGATTTAGGCTTTGTTTACTCTGGCTTTTGACCCAGTTTGGAAGAAGCATTTAAATTTAACTGAAACATGTTTCCAGCTAAACTGGTTTCCAACACCATTTGGCCAATATGGCTAGGGTGATCAGATGTCCCGATTTTATAGGGACAGTCCCAATATTTGGGGCTTTTTCTTATATAGGCACCTATTACCCCCCACCCAGGGCCGGCGCTTCCATTTAGGCGACCTACGTGGTCGCCTAGGGTGCCAGGATTTGGGGGGGTGGCATTTTGCTGCCCTTGGCGGCAATTCAGCGGCGGGGGGGTCCTTCCGCGCTCCGGGTCTTCGGCGGCAATTCTGCGACAGGTCCTTCACTCGCTCCGGGACCCGCCGCCGAAGTGCCCCAAAGACCGGAAGCACAGAAGGACACACACACACACACACCCCGCCGCAGAATTGCTGACAACGACCAGGAGTACGGAAGGACCCCCGCCTAGGGCGCCAAAAACCCTGGCGCTGCTCCTGCCCCCACCTCCTGTCTTGATTTTTCACACTTGCTATCTGGTCACCCTAAATATGGCTATTGTGATTTTTAAACATGGTTCTAGCACAATTCAGTCCAATCTACATTGGCTGATCAATTGATGTTAGAAAGTTATTAACACGGAGCCATGTTGAAAAATGGATCTTTAACTTGGAGGAGACACAAAAACCTAAGTCAAAATTTTCAAATGTGATGCCAAACATTAGAAAACTATATCCATGCTTAGGGCTTGTCTGTTATGGTGACAGGAGGAGTTCTCCCATCACCGAACTGAACCCACCTCCACAATAATTCTTCCATCAACCTTGCACTGTCTACACACCAGCAGTTAGCTCAGCTTAACTCTGTCACTCAGGGGTGTGGATTTTTCACACCCTTGAGTGACGCAGGCTGGATAAACTTAACTTTTGAGGGTAGACCTGGCCTTAGGCATACAAGCTTCAGAAATGTTGGCCACAATTAATACTTATGGCTATTAAAGAACCATTTTTTAGCAATAGGTGGAGTTTTTTGGCCAAATTCTAACTCTGGTACATTCTGCCTAGTGAAATAACTCCTAAATAGTGGAGAACCAGACCGTTAGCTGGTGTAGACCAGCATAACTCCATTGACTTCAGTGGAACTTATACTCTTCTTAACTGGTTCTGTTGTGAGATTTGTGTCCACTTGCAACAGGATTGCTCAGCAAGTCAATAAGTGTAAAAGGCTACGTGCCAGTGGTCTATCTGACAAACCCACTTCTAATAATCAGACTAGATCACTTGTTTTTTTGCTGCATAACTGAATCACTAATTGTGCCTGAGTAACCAGACTGGTCACGCTTCCTTTCTTCCTGTATGGAAGAGTCATCATTTCAGGACCAAGTGATCCCTCCCCTCTGTATATTATTACCTGTCATTCTTTGTGCTCATTCACTCTTTACACCGTTGGCCTTGCCTATAGTAGAATTATTTTCTTAAAATTACCCACCAGTGGCAGCAATGGTGACAGGTCACAATGGTCACTAGCATGTTACTCACCATAACCGCACCCATGGTGGTTAAAGTGGTGGTCAAAACATTGATACTTGGTCAACACTAGTATCGCCAGCACTACAAACACTTGGTGGGCTCCGCTTGTGGGAAATATCAGGAAAGTAAGTATAGCATAAGCAAGGCCTCTGTGACGTCAAATAAGGGTGCCACACCAATGGTGGAGGCACAGGTCATTGTGGCGTTGTCCATGCTCAGAAGAGGCCAACCTCCAAATATATGGAGGAGGAAAAGAGCCTCCAAAATGTCTCATGGTTCCAATTATGGTTTAAAAGAAAGTTACCCCTGAATTCTGGACCCACCTACACCGGTCGACATGGCAGACCCCATCGATCAAAATGGTTATTATAGAACAAGTGGTATTCTCCAGCTGTTCCCTCATTCAACCTTTAATACTCTTGTCTTATACAAGCTGAGCTTTAACCAGATGCCTTGCAGCCCATCAGTGATCTTAGTCAGACAATGACTTAGCAGCAAAACAAATAGTTATTATTTATTATTTGTATTACCGGAACAGCTAGAGGCCTCAACTGAGATCACAGCCCTAATGTGCTATGCACTGTACCAACAAGAGACAGTTCCTGTCCAAAAGCGCTTACAGTCAAACTGGACATGACAGACACAGGGCTGGGGAAAGGAATGCAACATGAACACAGTGATGGTTTGCAAATGGCATGGTAGTGCCACCATTTTTTAAAAAATTTGGTAGTTTGGGGCTTTTGTATACACATTTTGGGCAGGTTTCTGTTTATGGCACATGTTATTATAGGCATAAAATGTATTCTATGGCAAGATGGGAGAGAAGTGAAGACAGGAAGGGTAAAATAAAAGGAAAACGAAAGGCAGAGATGGTGGGAAGAATGGAAAGAGAATGGAGCTGTTTGAAGGCAGCTGGAGTGAAATGCAGGTGAAGAGACGGCAAGGGGAAGAAAGGGGTTGAAGCAAATAGCCAGGCAGCAGAAGGGAAAGAATATTCAGTGGAAATGTTATTAAAAACTTAATAGATGTGGCTCCCATTCTGCCCAAGTCCTGAGTCTCTCTGAGAAGATTCTCAACAACTGGAATGGAAGGGGGGTGATCTGGAACAGGTCCCCAGGGGTCAGGAGACAGCTTCTCTTCATGATTGTCACCCCCTTTCACTGAGGTGATGTCCCTTCACCTCTCTGCATCATCTCTAAAATGAAGGTGACAATATTTACCCGCTTCATAAAGCACTTTGAGATCCCTAAATAAAAATGCTATATAAGTACAAAGCACAGAAGTAGCAGGGCCTAGTGGATTAAGCATGGGGCTGGGAGCCAGGATCCTCCCAATTTTGCAAATGACTCACTATGTGGCCTTAAGTCACTTACATGTGAGCAGTAAATGGGGGTGGGGGTGGAATGTTTGTGCCCTTTTTGTTTCCATATGATATAAAAAGGCAGATTGAAATTTGTGGGAGCAGTGGTTGTTATTCTGAAAGGGCTTTTTGCTGTTTGTTTTTGTAGGAGGAGATCATGGAGGATTGGAGAACTAAGTGGCGTTACAACAGCACAAGAGACTGAACCCAAGCAATCCGGTCAGGAGGGATTTTCAGCCAGTAAAGAATGAAGGAAGTGAAGGATGTTTGGTTTTTAACTCCTATTTTATGCCAGTGTCTGACAAACTCTTGGTGGAAAGCTTCCTTTAAGGAAGATTTAAGACAATAAATCAAGTTGTCAAAGCAGAAGGAAAAAAAGACTTCAACAGGCAGTTTTTATTTTTTTTTTGCAGTTCCCCTTTGTTCTTGGTGGGTGAAATTCACCCTGTGGAGAGGTGTAAAAAATACCTACACAACTTTTGCAAGGGCCAGCACAAGAGCTATATGCCACTTTGTGCTGGCCTTCTATGCAGTGGTAATTTTCACCCAATGTGCTTTTTCCCCCATCTGTAAAGTGTAGATAATGATACTCCCCTGGAGGACTGGGGAATAATGAGTTAACGTCTGTATTGTGGTTTGGAAATGTACAGCACTATATAAGCATTAGAGTGTTATCCTATCCCTGACAGACAGACTTGTAAGTCTTGTGTCAGCTTTTAGGAACTGAAATTCAGGATGGCCAGTACAAAAGGGTGAATCAGAGAGGACCATAAAATACAATTGGATCATAAAGTAAAATTGGATCTTCTAATAACTTGTTTTTCTCCAAGTGCTACATACACATTGAGCAAGAGGAGCTCATACTCCACATTGATGCATGATACAGCGCACAATGGACAAATAATAGCAGCTAATTTAGACTGAACCATTTCACACATAGCTCTGGATTCAAACCCAGATACCCCACTTCCACCTCCCCCGCCCCCACAAGCCCAGAGACAATTTAAAACAGCCCTAACCCCGCTGGTTATCTTCAAAATCCCCATTGTTATGTTTAAAGGGCATCTTTTCCTAGAATAGCCTCTTTTTGATAAACAACTCCTTGGGCTTTTCAGCCAAATAACAGCTTTAGTCCTTATCACAAGTGGCCCAGCAACAGAAAGTGTGAGGGGGAGGGACAGACAGTGGTCAGTTTTAACTGAAAATTAGTTCATTGTCAATTGCAATTGAGACTTAGGTTTGTAAATTATTGGTTTTGGAATGCGGAGGTGAAGTAGTTAAAAGGAGTTTACATCTCACCCATAAATAAAGGAATGTCTATTCAGATTTTAAAAGCAAGTCAATGTCTCGGGTAATGGGATCATTATGCATTTGTATACAAAAGTACTTTGTATAAGTACTTCAGATATACTGGAACCAAAATACATATTGATGCACCCCTGGAAAAAAAGAAATGCTCCATTTTAAAGCAAAACAATGCCACAGAACCCAGTTAAAAAGAAAAAAACTTCCTGCCACTGCTGAAGAAATTTAAAATGCATCTTGCAAAAACATGAGCTGATGTTTAATTAGGAGGCAACCTATCATCTGTTTGGACCACATGATTTTCTGCCTTTCACACAGTTTGTATGAAATGAATCTACATGCTGCAAGCTATTAGTGTTCAAAAGTTATATATAAGGGAATTTAAACAATCTTTTGCATATTTATGCAATTTCTGAAACATCTGAATTCTTTACAATAAATATAACTGAATTCTTTACAATAAAAAAATAATGACTTTACTTAGCTTGACTATAGATTTTCTTTTGAATGGCTGGCTGTGTTCCCACAAAATCACTTTACCTTTTTATTTCCTCTGTTACTTGAATGTCATTTGAATTATCCGACACAGCTGAACACACTGTGGAATCTACCCCAATGAGAAGTTAGTTTTGGGTGCAACTTAGGACCAAGCTACTGTAAAAGAGGCCATATAAGCTTTTATCCCAATAAACGGTATCCTTGAAATGTGCCCTATGGCTAATTTTACTAAGTCAGCAGAATCTGTGTGAACAAGAAAATAGAAAAAACGTTGAAACACAAAACTAACACATAAAGTGAGAGGTAAAATACAGTAACATACTAATTATATTAATTTCAGACAAAAGTTGTACTGAAATTTAAAATATCTCTTTGCAACATTAGTAAATCTATGAAATGGAAATATATAGTGAAACAATATCCCTATTTTATTTTTACTTTAAAAAAAATACACCGAGGCACAATAGCTGCCAACATCAACTTTGTTCCAAAATGTTTGCTGAAAAGCCATAAGTGGCCCAAACAACAAGAACATCAAACATCTGTGGAATTGCTCTCTCTTGTCAGGGCTAACTGACAGCATACCCTTTCTGTGAGAGAGGCCTAGGCCCATACAAACAGACTAGACCTAGGATAAAGCTGTTGAATTCTGAAAATACCACAGGTCAGTGCCATGTGGTTTCTAGGTTTCCCACAGATAGAGCATCTGGGCAGCGTTTACCATGGCATTCCGTAAACACAGGCAACAAAGTGCCCACATAAACTGCTTTCCTCTGTTCCTGTTGTAATCAGATAGAGTGGCCAAATGTAGGCCTGTAGAAGAAAGCACTGGAAGTAGTTAAGAAGTGTTTATAGCACAGTATGTGACAGATAAGGTGACAGGATGCTTTTCAAGAGTCAGAAAACAAATAACGTCTTTAGAAAATGAGTGTGGGGCATGTAGGAAGGATTTGTACTAGTACCAATAGAGAGTGATATCAAAATTGGAATTGTTGCAGCCAATCTGGACTTCCTCCAGAAAATCGGACAATCTAATCTTCATTAGATTTGTGTGAAAAAGAAATATTTAGAAAGGCTCCATATGTTCAATAGCAGGAAACTCTTGTTTTACAGAGGGCATGGCAAACTACATAGGGTCAAATCCTGCCCTGATTTTACTAAGTGAGCAGAATCAGAGTGAAACAGCAAAATAGAAAAAATGCTGAAACACAAAATGTCAAAACTCCCATTGACTTCTATACAGCCAGCATTTCCTCCCAAGATCTTAACAGGTCATCTCATAAAATTTCCAGGCCCTGCCACTACTATTTAAATTAGTACCATAGGAGACCACATGCATTCAATCATCGAGTGAGATGATTTACATTCAGATCTTTCTCTGGTTCAATTTATAGTAAGGAACGGATGTTGATTTGCGAAATGACAGGTTTCCTCATGCTTTGCAGCAGATTGTGACTCTAATTTAAAATATTTCCTTACTCATGCTTAGTAAAGCAATGCACTAATATTCATTATACTTTCTGCTGTTCACACAAGGTGTAACGCTAATAAATGCTTCATAGCAAAGATTCACAGTAGTAGGGACACATCATCCTGCATTTTCAAGGACCCTCAGCCCTTCCATTCATGGTCATATACCATCCCTGTGACAATTACAGCAATTGCTGTGGTGGAAGAGTAAAGGATTTAATATGCCGTGGCTGTCTTTTGGTGCAGCTTAGCAGCCGGTTATAAGGAGGAGCGGTCAATTCTCTACAGCTCACTGCCAAGTGCTCCTTGAAACACAGTTTGAGTCATCTTCTTTACAGTTCACATAAAATTCAAAGACTTTATATGAGATTCCAGCCAGTAGGAGCAGAAGCAGCTAAAGCAAGGATGACTGCTACACTGGGACCATTTTATCCCAGCCCCCTTACAGATAGGGCTGCCCCCTCTAAACAGCACTCCCAGAACTGGACCCAGAACTGTGCAGGGGAGACTCTGGGGACACTAGGGATCAAGGTGTTGCCTCCCTATCCCTCTCCCCTGGCTACTTGGCCTTGGCATAAAGCTGTAGAGAGGAGCCAGCCACCAGTCCGAAGCCAGGACCTTCAGACATTCAGAGAACTTTTTAGAGTTTTGACTGGACTTTCTCTGCCCATGCTGGCCGGTTCTTTCCTCCCCCCTCTCCCCGCCCCCATAGAGTCTTCACCTCAGCTCCCTTCTACTCTTGTCCCTTTTATCCTCTTCTCTCCTTCTCTGTCTTGCAGTGCCGGCTCCAGGGTTTTGGCCGCCCCAAGCAGCCAAAAAAAAAGCCGCGATCGTGATCTGCGGCGGCAATTCGGCGGAAGGTCTTTCGCTCACAGCCGGAGTGAGGGACCGTCCGCCGAATTGCTGCCGAATAGCTGAACGTGCCGCCCCTCTCTGGAGTGGCCGCCCCAAGCACCTGCTTGACAAGCTGGTGCCTGGAGCCAGCCCTGCTGTCTTGCTAACCTCCCTTTTCTTCCCATTTAGCTGATCCCCTCCTAACTGAACTTACCTCTCCCCCCTCCCCCAAATGTGGCAACAACATGACATTTGCTGCTATCATATTGTTCACTCTGTTTGTGTGTTCTAGCCCTGCCCCCACCCTGTGTCTGTCTTGTCTATTTGGGCCAGATCTACACTGCAAACCCTACAGCAGCATAACTATGGTGCTGTAGCTAAGCCACCATACCTCTGTTGTGTAGATGCAACTACAGCGACAGAAAATATAGTGAAAGAAGGGGTTGTCTGTTGCTGTAGGAACTTCACCTCTCCAAGTGACAGTCACTAGGGTCAACAGAAGCATTCTTCCAGCTACCTAGCTATGTCTACATTGTGGGTTAGTTGGCATAGCCACAGCACTCAGGGATATGGATTTTTCACACCCCTGAGCACCGTAGCTAGATAGACCTAAGTTTTAAGAGTAGACTACGGCTTAGATTGTGAGATCTTCAGGGCAGGGACCATCTGCTACTCTGTGTTTGTACAGTGCCAAGCACAATGGGGTCCCATTCTTGGTTGGCCTTAGGCCCTACTGTAATAACTGTGATTAACAACAATAGTGTATTGATTTTTATAAGAGGGGGAAAGGAAGGCTAGATGCATCAAAAGAAATATCAACATCCACTTGCTTTCCAAAATGTATGTAACTATTATGATTGTTTTCTGTGCAATGCCCCATAAATACCTAGGAGTCTGGTGTTCTGCTAGAGGCAGCTAGCATTTTGTCAGGTTCATTTTAGATGCGGCTCTTACAGAGGAGATATACCCTTGTCCTCTCTTGTGGATACTAGTTTTCTCCTCTCTGTTTTCTTTAGTTCCTTTTCCTTCAGTCTAAAACAAAACTCATTCTGATAAAGTATGTTTGCTCCACACATATAGAAAAATGTAACACTTTCTTCTCTTTATTTTCCTTAACACATCTGTCTTTCCAGTATTCACCATTTCTAGTTTTCTGTCTACCATGGCAGGTAGAGTGCCACAGCAAGCCATCTAGACACTAGCACATCATGGCAATAATACATCATGTTTTGTGGGAGCTGCACTATTCCACTTTGCCTCAGATGGAAGAGGGAGACTAACCATGACTGACACACTTCTTCAACGTTGTTTCTGACAAACCTCTTATTTTATCTATCCATGGTTTTTTTGGTTTAGTGAGAGGTGATTTTGTTTGTTTGTTTGTTTGTTTGTACGTACGTACATACAGTTTGTACGTACATACGTACGTACATACAGTTCTTTGGCCTGTTAGGAAGGTTAAGACTCCATAGCTGTGTTTTGTTTTTTTAATTACAGATATTAAATAAAAATGTGTGTGTCCATGGTAGACTACAGGGTGTCTCCCCAATAGATACTTCTAGCACGTCCCATAAAGCATGTAGCTTTTGGATGGAAATATGTAAACTGAGGAATAATGTCTGGCAATGTGACTAAGAGACACCAACTCAAAACTCTCCAAAGCATATATCTGGAGGGCATAAAACATAAAGCTAAGAACTGCATTTGGGATTAAATTCTGGCCCCATTGTAGTCAATTATAGTTTTGTCACTAACAATCAAAATCCCCCTCCCCCCCCCTTGGTTTCTACTTAACTTCAGATGAATCTGAGCTGTAAAGTCATGGTCCAGAGCAGAGTTTCACCAATGTTCAGTTGTGTTCAAATCCAGGGATTTGATTGGGACCTCTCTCCCCTATTAACAATAACCAAACAAAAAAAATTTTTTTATTTATGGATGGCTGAAATAAGATCTGGATAAAGACACTTAAAATCACCTACCATCTGAAACAGAAAATGTATGAGGCAATTGAAGAGAAAATGGAGAAAAGTAATGGATTTTTTTAAAGTAAAGAAATGGATTTATTTAATGTGGAAATGTAACACTGTGTAATTTGTGTGTGCTTGATTTAAAACATTTGAAGAAAAAGTAGCGAAGCATTCATTACAGAATTAAAGCAAAACACAGATTAAAAGAATTTGCAAACAAATATAAGATTGGGGGAAAGTAAGTCAAATTTTGGACCAACAAGTCTGACTGTACCCCTTTAATCTTCAGAATAGAAGTTAGGGGTCATCCAGATTGCTTGGTACAGAATCTGTTGTTACCTCAGTGACACAGAACAGATCCTTTAAGGAACACATATCGCAGAAATGTCAAGGCTTGTTAGCCAGTCAAAAAGAGTTACAGCAAAAATACAGTTCCTCCTTGTTTCAAAACACTCCTTAGTAGAGAGTTTACAAAATAAACACTCCCCCCCCCCTTTTCCCCACTTTTATTTTTAACAAATTTTCAAATGCTTATGAAAAGAAAACAGACGAGATTGCATCTGGTTTGTCTATGGCGCCATTTGTTGCTATAGGGAGACTGCTTGAAAAAGGTGATGAGTGGTAAGTTGGTGACTGATATTAACAGAGAGACAATAGACAAATTGCTCCCAATGTTATGGTTAACCCTTTGGTGAGCAAGTCTTAGTCTCTCCCTCTGCTTCTCTTGTAAAATGGTGATTACCTAAATCTCCCCACACAGTTGTTAGTTGTTCCCCCTCCAAGATGTTTAACATTTTTCTAGTTCTAATTTCCAAAAGTAGTTTGTACGTAAAAACATTTTTGGAAGGGGTAAGGAGAGGAAGAAACCCACTGAAATGTTGTTTTTTCATGATTCAGACCCTTAGGCTGAACTGAACAACATTTCACAGCTTAATGAAAAGGGTGGTTTGTGCCATTAACATAAGTCAAATAGTTAATTTTGCATTTATTCCTGAAGGTGTAGGTGGGGAATGTACAGTTTAATAGCAAAACACCACCAAGCAAATTATGAATTGAAGCATCAAAATCATTTATTGTAAAGATGTGAATTTGCTGAGCCCAAACTTCCCCCTTTGAGTGCACTTAAAAACGAAAAGAAAAAAGTCCACATAAAAAATGACTTGTAGTTTCCTAATGAGCACATCACTTTACTTAATTAAATATTACTTTCAAAGTTTCAGCCACAATAGCTCTTGTGCCTTGCCAGTTGTGGTAAGAAAGAAAAACTGAATGAGGACATCAACTGAATACTAACATTGATGTTCATGCCAAGTGTCTCCAGCCCTGCCAAGTCTCTGTCATTTGGTGAGAGGCCTCCCTTGTTTTGGACTCATTTTCAGGTAGTTTTCAAAGTACAGAATTCCTGATGGAAAAAAATTTAGTGTGTTTCAGTGAGACATTTAAGGTCTTAAGCTTTCAGGTAGGACTAGATCCAGCTTTCTTTTCTTTTCTTTTCTTTTTAAATAAATAGAAAAATGTGTGTCCATAACAGCATGCCCACAAAATGAATCAATTATGGGCACAAATCAGATTACTACCTGATTTCTGCCAACTGTTACAGGCACAGGTAATCAGATTTAAGCCCACAAACCAAATGTGGGCACAAATTTTTATGGGGACTAATTGGACTAACCTGCCAAAGGGAGGCCACCCTTCTGAAAACATGGCCTTTACAATCTCAGTCCAGCTTTTTAAAAATCTGTATTGAAATAATCACAAATTTATAGGCTAATTCTTTTTCTCACCTCTTCCTTTACTAAACCAATATTTGGCTGTATTCAAATAACTGCTTCTATGCATGGGATACTGCACATTCGAGAACCTCTGTATTCAAATGTTTGGGTTTCCATTGTTCTCCATGCTATCCTTGATCAAATAATTCCTGTCAATACTGTTTAACAATTGAAAGAAAAAAATCTATTTTCCATACAACAAAAAGACACATTTTAAGGCAGCTCTAGCCATAGAGTAAACAGATCTTTAATGATAACGGCATATCAGAACTTCATGCAAATTGGAGTGCACAGTGAGTAATAATGAGTGTCTGTTCCAAGAAATCACGTTTATCCTAAAAGATACTGCCATTTCTGTTACTTTCAATGCTAACAACAGTGCTAACAACAGAAGGCCCTCCATGGAATTGCACCCAAGCTGCAGAAGAAACTAGATGAGCTGTGTGGGAGCAGAATAAAGATACAAAGTCTTAGGCTTGGTTCTGTCTCTCATGGTACCTTTTGAATTCATCCCTCTTGTTTTTTATTGAGTGAGGATGACTAATGAGCTATTGTGACTACCGAGGACACAGTTCTCAGAAATGTGGCCAAATCAGACGACACTGCTTGTTTCACATTTAAAAAGGGCCCTTCAGTCAAGCAATTGATTAGTCATTAAGTTAGCTTTAAAACAACAGGCAATATATATAAAACTGTGCTCTTATGCAAAACTGGCCTACAAAGTGTCAAAATCTGGAGGATTTCACAGGTAATCCCGTGTGTCATTTACTTTAGTTGTAAAACTGGTCTTAGTTTGGCCCTGCAGGAAGTACTGCATTTGCCTTCAAACTGGATTACAGTGTTGTGTTTCAGTCCTGTTGCTTCTAAAGCAGTTTGGATGAGACCAAATGTGTTAGAACCCTTTTCTAGCCTAGAATCCAATCGATTTCAAGTTATTCTTTGAAAACATGATCCCCAAAGACGGTCAAGATGCCTACATAATCAGGTCCATAGGCTGGCCTGATCCACAATGGCCAACCAAAGCATCCTAGCAAAGGTTTTTGCTGCAACCACTTTTAAACTGAGTTTAAAGAGTCCTGTGTGAATGAGGCATTATTTTCAGCATATCTAACACAGTCATCCTTTGTCTTGGCACTATAACTACTTTCAATTTTATTTTATCCTTCATTAACCCAACACAATAACTTTCTTTGAACAATGTATATAGAGGCCATGGAGGTGTAACCCATTGGTGAGTGTGTGTTACAGGGCTTCATTTGTTCTAGAGGATAGGAGTCTGTTACAGCCCCAGTTACAGAATTCCATCTCTTTAGTTCAAGATGTAGCAGCTCATGCGTTTAGTTCTGCAGATCCCTCATTCAATCCCTGGTGTATTGGCCAAGATGGCAGTTGTCACATGTAACCTTGCTATTTCAAGACCTGCTGCTTGGCATACTTGCTCCCAAATTATCATGCAATTTTCTTTGCCCATGATTCTTCCCACTCTAAGAACCTCCCGCAAAAGGCTGCTTTCTTAAACCTGACTTAAACCTGAGTGGAGCGCAGGAGCTGGTCCAAGAGGTAACTATAACAGGACCGGTTGGAAACAGTGACCATAATACAATAGCATTCAACATCCCTGTGGTGGGAAGAACATCTCAACAGCCCAACACTGTGGCATTTAATTTCAAAAGGGGGAACTATGCAAAAATGAGGAGGTTAGTTAAACAGAAGTTAAAAAGTACAGTGACTAAAGTGAAATCCCTGCAAGCTGCATGGGCGCTTTTTAAAGACACCATAATAGAGGCCCAACTTTAATGTATACCCCAAATTAAGAAACACAGTAAAAGAACTAAAAAAGAGCCACCGTGGCTTAACAACCATGTAAAAGAAGCAGTGAGAGATAAAAAGATTTCCTTTAAAAAGTGGAAGTCAAATCCTAGTGAGGCAAATAGAAAGGAGCATAAACACTGCCAAATTAAGTGCAAGAATGTAATAAGAAAAGCCAAAGAGGAGTTTGAAGAACGGCTAGCCAAAAACTCCAAAGGTAATAACAAAATGTTTTTTAAGTATATCAGAAGCAGGAAGCCTGCTAAACAACCAGTGGGGCCCCTTGATGATCGAGATACAAAAGGAGCGCTTAAAGACGATAAAGTCATTGCGGAGAAACTAAATGGATTCTTTGCTTCAGTCTTCACGGCTGAGGATGTTAGGGAGATTCCCAAACCTGAGCCGGCTTTTGTAGGTGACAAATCTGAGGAACTGTCACAGATTGAAGTGTCACTAGAGGAGGTTTTGGAATTAATTGATAAACTTAACATTAACAAGTCACCGGGACCAGATGGCATTCACCCAAGAATTCTGAAAGAACTCAAATGTGAAGTTGCGGAACTATTAACTAAGGTTTGTAACCTGTCCTTTAAATCGGCTTCTGTACCCAATGACTGGAAGTTAGCTAATGTAATGCCAATATTTAAAACGGGCTCTAGAGGTGATCCCGGCAATTACAGACTGGTAAGTCTAACATCGGTACCGGGCAAATTAGTCAAAACAATAGTTAAGAATAAAATTGTCAGACAAATAGAAAAACATAAACTGTTGAGCAATAGTCCACATGGTTTCTGTAAAGGGAAATCGTGTCTTACTAATCTATTAGAGTTCTTTGAAGGGGTCAACAAACATGTGGACAAGGGGGATCCAGTGGACATAGTGTACTTAGATTTCCAGAAAGCCTTTGACAAGGTCCCTCACCAAAGGCTCTTAAGTAAAGTAAGTTGTCATGGGATAAAAGGGAAGGTCCTTTCATGGATTGAGAACTGGTTAAAAGACCGGGAACAAAGGGTAGGAATTAATGGTAAATTCTCAGAATGGAGAGGGGTAACTAGTGGTGTTCCCCAAGGGTCAGTCCTCGGACCAATCCTATTCAACTTATTCATAAATGATCTGCAGAAAGGGGTAAACAGTGAGGTGGCAAAGTTTGCAGATGATACTAAACTGCTCAAGATAGTTAAGACCAAAGCAGACTGTGAAGAACTTCAAAAAGATCTCACAAAACTAAGTGATTGGGCAACAAAATGGCAAATGAAATTTAATGTGGATAAATGTAAAGTAATGCACATTGGAAAAAATAACTCCAACTATACATACAATATGATGGGGGCTAATTTAGCTACAACAAGTCAAGAAAAAGATCTTGGAGTCATCGTGGATAGTTCTCTGAAGATGTCCGCACAGTGTGCAGAGGCGGTCAAAAAAGCAAACAGGATGTTAGGGATCATTAAAAAGGGGATAGAGAATAAGACTGAGACTATATTATTGCCCTTATATAAATCGATGGTACGCCCACATCTCAAATACTGCGTACAGATGTGGTCTCCTCATCTAAAAAAAGATATACTGGCACTAGAAAAGGTTCAGAAAAGGGCAACTAAAATGATTAGGGGTTTGGAACGGGTCCCATATGAGAAGAGATTAAAGAGGCTAGGATTCTTCAGCTTGGAAAAGAGGAGACTAAGGGGGGATATGATAGAGGTATATAAAATCATGAGTCATGTGGAGAAAGTGGATAAGGAAAAGTTATTTACTTATTCCCATAATACAAGAACTAGGGGTCACCAAATGAAATTAATAGGCAGCAGGTTTAAAACAAATACAAGGAAGTTCTTCTTCACACAGCACACAGTCAACTTGTGGAACTCCTTACCTGAGGAGGTTGTGAAGGCTAGGACTATAACAGCGTTTAAAAGAGAACTGGATAAATTCATGGTGGTTAAGTCCATTAATGGCTATTAGCCAGGATGGGTAAGGAATGGTGTCCCTAGCCTCTGTTTGTCAGAGGATGGAGATGGATGGCAGGAGAGACATCACTTGATCATTGCCTGTTGGTCCACTCCCTCTGGGGCACCTGGCATTGGCCACTGTCGGTAGACAGGATACTGGGCTAGATGGACCTTTGGTCTGACCCGGTACGGCCGTTCTTATGTTCTTATGACTCTGCACCTGGGAGTCCATAGGTGAGAAAAGTGCAATGCTTTGAGTGCAATGCTCACCTGAGCCAAAGATTACCTGCACAAGAAGGCTATTAAAAGGTTATTTTTAAATGGTAGTATTGGGTATTTCTGAAATACATGTAAAAATCAGCCGCAGCAAGCGGCAATTATCCCTTGTGTCCCTTTGCTGACAGTGGCCTGAGGTTAGCCACACCTCATTAAATTAAGACCGCCTTTCTGACTTGATTATCATTATCTCCTGTCTTTTTATCCGGTTTAAAAGTATGGCTTCATACCTTGCCAAAATGGTGAAATATTCATCTGAATGACTACATTGGGTCATTTGCACAAGATGCATGTCTCAACCCTACAGCCTCTAAAAACGTCACAGGTGATCAAATGGCCAATGTTCTCATCCTGTCACACAGAGACCCATGTTTTTATTATATGCAATTAGCCTTATCAGAGATTTTGAAATATTCCATCTGTCACATGGTATGTTTAAAATGTAAAGTCTTCAAATCAATATGTAACATGGCATGTGTTTCTTCAAAAACAGCATTCATTCATTATCTTTGAAGTATCTTTTTTTTTTAAACAAAAATAATTGGAGCTAACTCCAGATGCAGGATTACATTCTTCGCTTGTATCCACACTAAGGAGCCCCATTATATATCCCACACTTGTTCTGAATATGGCACTTCGCCTGACATCAACAGGAATTCCTCACACAGAATATGTGACTGAAATATATACTGGGAATATTTATGCAACAAAAAAGACAATATGGCAGCAGAAATAGCCTCATCTCTTTCTTATATAGAAACAGCAGCTTTTCTGTAAAACTGATCTGAACTGAACAGAACATATTTTAGGGCAAAATTCTCCTTTCCACGCCACAAAGATGAATCTTATCCCCTGACTGTAGTATAGTTCGTTGGTGTATCTTCTGCACTTATTCTTCACTACTGATAAGATATCTGCTGTGAAAATTTTGCCTTTAATTCTCTCATTCAGTCTTTCAACTGGCAATCTTATAACCAGAAGCATAAAAGCCACCGTCACAAAAGGAATTCTTATCTGGTTTTAAGTTTGACTACGTGTAGCTAACTCCTACGGTGACAACCAGCAAGAGGGTTAGAGGCAAATTATTTCAATGACATTCTTAGCTAAAGGTTTGACAATATTTACCAAGTTCATCTTACTTTGCTTGCTGTGCAAATATGTAACTGTTCCCTTCCTAGGCACCCATAGGCCTGAAGAGGAATGTTACTACTGAAGCAGCCCAGAGTCTAATGTTCTCTGTCTTATTCCCTGGCATTCATTAAGTTGACCCAAACTATTCCTTTCTTATAGATTATTTTATATAATTCCTAGTGTAAATGGCCCCATTCACTGGTTATGGTAGATATTACATGCAACTTTAAAAGGATAGAAATTGCCCTACTATTTTTTTCTCTGGCTTATTTGGTAGCTACCATTTTTCTAATGGTCTCATTAACAATAGCAGGCAGGAAGACTGCAGTTTAACCTAATTTATGTTTAGAAAAAGGAACACTGATTTCCCACAGTTACTCCTTGAATACAGCGTCAAGCCAAGTAACAGCAGCAAAAACAATGGATGCCTTCCATGTGCGTAACAACATTGTCTAACGAGAGGCTCTTCAAAGGAAAGAAACAATCACTTAACATAAGGGAACTTTAGGGGGGGAAAACCCACTGATCTGTATCTAGACACATGACAACAAAACTACAGAACAGTTGCACAGTGTCAGTCTTCTCCAGGGAACAACTTATCTTAATGGTGCATGGGTGTGTTCTGGGGCAGATGTAAACAGTGCATCCTTGAGATCTGGGCCCAGCATTGACAAAGGTACCTGATGCTTGGCCAGAGGTGGCAGGTCTCTAAAAAATCCTCTTACTTCACTCGAATCTCCTTCCCCTAACCACTAACACACAGCCTCCTGAGGAAGTAAAATTGAATGGGTCAAATTTGTCCCACCTGATCTAGTCCAAAACCTGGCATGTACTCAGTTATGATGTGCATTACCAAGGGGACCATCATCATAACGGCTGGGCCTGGGAATGACCCTGAGGGGGAGGATGAATGGGGGAGGAAATGGAGGAAGGATATTTTTGTGGTTAAAGTACTGGACTAGAACTCAGGAGATCTGCCCAGAGTCAGAAAAATAGGGACCTAGGGAACTTTTACTGCAAAAACTTGGTTCCCAAGAGCTGGCTTCTTCTGGGCCGCAGGGGTGCTCTGCCTCCACCCTCCCTTCCCCCAAGCCTCCACCCCTTCCTGCCCCCGCTCCACCCCAGGCCCTGCCCCCACCCCACCCTTCCATCCTCTGCTCCACCCTGCCCCAGGCCCTGCCCCCACCCAGCCTCTTCCTGCCCCCGTCCCCGCTCCTCCCCCCATCCCTCAGCACCTCCTGCATGCCACAAAACAGCTGATCCCGGCAGGCAGGAGGTGCGGGGAAGGGGGGGAGAGACTCGGGGCGGGGGAGCTGGCTGCCGGTGGGTGCTAAGCACGGAGTTGGCGCCTATCAGTTGAGTGGAGAATGAGTTTAGGCACTTACAGGGTTAGGTGGCAGCCAAACAGGAGTTTTGTGGATCATACTGGAACATAGCAGCCTATGATTCAAAGTTAGGCAGGTTTACTTCCTACTCTGCACTGCTGGCATTCAAAGCTGATGACACTTGTGTTTTATCACCAGTCAAAAATAGTTTGTTCAATAAAATACAAATGACAGCTCAGTCCAAAGCCTGTCGACAAGCAGTTGCTGAGGATACTGTAAACGTCCATATGCATTTTATAAAAGGAGAGGGAATTTGGGGGTGGGTTTTTGGGGGGGGGGGGGGAGGGTTTAAACCATTTCCAGCCCACGTGAGACAAATGTACTTAGATAAATCAAAGCATTTTCCACACCTAGTCCCAGTCCTGCACAGGAGTATGCTCATGAAGATCCAAATGGGGTACAAGGGGAAAATGTTGTGAGTTACATCGGACATGGAAGTGATTATATAAACAAAACTGGATTTGATTAGATTCTATATAAAACTGTATAAAACTCCACTGGCTTAAGTAATGCTCTAGAGTTATCTTCCCCTCCCCACGCACACCTTTGTATGCTATATGTATTACACACACACACACACACAATTACATCTTCTTGACAATTTTTACCTAACAGACAAAAGACACGCATGTGTACTTGAATTAACAAGAATACTCTACCTATAAACTAACATAGCGTAGGTTCTGTACGGGTCCTCTAGAGAATTATTCAATTTATGGAACCAGAGAATTAAAGAAAAAGCAATCTTCTAACTCGTAAGACTCAAACACACACAAGAACATGACAAACAAGACATTAGGGCTAAGCAATGATCAAGGCACATGCAGGACAGCACAAAAAAGTAAGGCAAAAACCAAACACAATAAGGCTGGAACATCATTGGAAACCATTTGGAGAGTTGCTCTTTCATATTAACATTTTTGGCCATTTTACATATTGCTTTGATGTTTATTGGTGTATTATGCATATTGATAATGCCATTAGCTTACTTGTCTTATCTGGTCCAGACCATCAGTGTTAGTAGACTTCATTAGAGGCACAAAATAGAAAATCCAAATCGTGGATAATGAAGGATAATGAGTTGACATATAAATATACACACACGTATATACATAGAAAAACAGAGTACAATTGTACCAAAGAAAGAAAAGGGGCCAAATTCTGCTTTTAGTTACACAGCCATAGCTTTCATTGAAGTCACTCAGAATTCGCATTGGTTCTATATTCATCATATAGTATGCTTAAGGAACACACTACTAGGAGTAAAAGATCTCAGTTAATATGAAGCAATTTATATGCTGATTAACAGTGAATGGCCAGTATATAGTTGACACACTCCAGACTCTCTTGCCTTTTGATGTTGACTCTGTGAGAACCAGAGCATCTATTTGTATGTTTAGAATTGCAATAAAAACCCTGATTTAAAGTTGCTGCTTTCAACACTTTTAAGAGCAGAGGCTAAAAGGTTCAAAGTGGCTAACTTCTCTTCCAGAGAGTTAAGGTTAAGCAAATAAAGTTCCTCAGGCCTCACTAGGCCATTATCAGCAATAAAACCCCACCATATCATGATAAATATGGTAGCATGAAGGCAACCAGACTAAGGAACTGTAAAAAGTTTATCAGGCTGAAGGGAGGAGACCAATACCTGGTCAGTTTCAGCTCTGATTGATGACAGAAATCTTCAACCTTTATTTTTCTTTCATTGTCCTTTTCACCTCATTAAAAACACAAATATCTGGGGTATAACAACAGACGGAAAGCCCTAGATGCCAGAAGCAGTATTATGAATGGTTTTAACTTGAGGTGTAGAAAATTTAAAGAGAGAGAAACTTGGGTTTGAGTGGTGGAAAGTTCTGCCAGACTTCTCTACAAAATAATTATTAGTAACAAGGCGTTGCACTTTCTATAGTTCCTCCCTGCAAAAATCTCAACACATGTTATAAACATTAATTTAGCCTACCACCACCACAGTGAGCACCCCAGTTCGTATGCTCCTTTTATATTATACTGAAGCAAAAAGAGCTTATCTTAATTTCCCAAAGTATCACAGCAAATCAGGGGCAGACCTGGGAACAGTATGCAGATTTCCTGAATACTAAACCCTTGTTTTAACCACAAGACTATCCTTCCCATCTAACAAGGGTCTGATCCTACAGCAGGAGAGGAAAAGACCCAAAATCCAGTGTGTTGGGAGAGCAACTGAGTAGTTTGGGAAAGCTGTCCAGATTTTCCCAGAAACTTACAAACACAGCTGACATGCTGTTGTAGTGATAGATAAAAAGTGCTGGGAGGACACATCCATATGTGTTGTAACCAGATCTGATGAACACAACTTGGAAAAACACAGTTGTACTTTTAGTGTTGACAGGGCTTTGCAAACAAGAGATGGCCTCAAGCAGTGACATTCTGATTTAGATCCAAACTCACCCAAATTTTGCGGTTGAGCTTGATTCAAGCCCATCTATAATGTAAACATATATAAAGTGTATATAAAGCACTGACTAACCAGTCTATCTTCTTACAGGAATTTTAAAAGACTGATTGGTTACGAGAATAATACATTGTGTGGAGGGAGGGGGCAGTTTGGAGAAGATTTATAACACATTTTTGTTTGTAGGCCTCTCTCTGAAAGCATAGCTATAATTTAGACAGCCTTGCAGACTTTTCCTGTGGGGGCTTGTGTGCTTATGTTTCATCTTGCGAGAAAGTAAAAGCTGCCTAAAGAGAGAGGGGGCTTGGGAAGGCAGGAAGGAGCCTATAACCCTTTGCAGTGGATGAAATGAGAGTGAGAAGCAAATTACATTACATGGTTACATCGCTATGTGGTTCCATGAGTTTCTAGTCTCTCTCTTTCAGGAAACTGGTGGAATTCACTGCTCTAAAATGATGACATACACATGGTCTGGGGCCCAAATTTGCTTGAATATAAAACATCTCTCCTCAGACAGTCCAGATTGCTGCTTTCGACTCACAGTTGTTCATTATCAGTACTGTTCGAAATTACTGAAAGCAGAGGGAGGGGATTTCTCTGGCAGAGCCCCATGAAAAAGAGGCAGCTCACAATACATACACCCACCAGCATGGGAAAATTGAAGAAAAAAAATATTGGGCCCCAATCTTCCTAAATTCCCCTTGAGAGATAATGAGCACCTTCGACACCAACACCTTCCACTCTCTCTGAAATCAGAGAATAGCTAGCAGGATCAGATCCTTTGTCTGGAGCAGTCAATGGAATGCAAAGGAAACAATCATTTGTCCAATAAGTAAGTGGAATTGTGGTATTGGTCTGAGCTCAGAGGGAAGTGACTTGCAGAGAGCACTCATAAACTGGGTTTTATATGAATGCTGCTAGTGCCAGGCATGCTGTCTTTCACATAAAAGGAGAACCCCATAGAATTTTGTAAAACCTCTTTAGGAATTGCTTATACGGTGGGACCCTCCTACTGATGTGCCGTATGTAGCTATGCAACTTATAATATTGCTTTCTATTTTTTGTACCATTAAACTTCTAGTGGTAAAGTTTACTGTTCGCTTGAAAGCAGCCACCATTTTGTACTCCATTCACTGCAGATTGCTACAAAGGAGATGCACGGAGTATGCTCTTTCCTGGAGACTTCATTTTTGCTCTTTCATGGTTGTTCATCTAAACTAAAAGTCATTCTGACTAAAATGATAGGTTTTGCATGTAAAGTAGAGATTTTTTTTTTTTAAGGTGGGCACAAAGTATAGCATAGGCCCACAATAACTGAAATTGCAATTTGGACACTGCAAAGCAATGAAGTCATTCTGGATGTCCCTATTTCACTATAAATTAAATTTCAGTCCATTAGGGACACAATCCTGCACCACTGAATTCAATAAGAGTTTGGTGACGGAAAGGACCCTGGAAGCAGTTGTATAAGACACATTTTCTGTATTTTGCATACTAGCAGAAAAACAAGGTCTTTACCTTCATCTCCCACTTTAGCTTATTCCTCTACCGAAAGGTTAAAGCTATATATAGGGACATAACCTTTTAATTCAAATGAAATACCATGGAATAAGAGAGCTTCTTGTGGGGGAAGGGATAGAGAGGAAAATGGAAAATATTTTATTCACGAAATAAGTAATGTCTCTTCTAAACAGGGACAGCAGACCATGTGTTTCACCGCAACCAACTGTGATGTCAAAAAAAACCAGCGGATTATACGTTTTGGGTGAGGAAGTAAGCAGCAGGACAGAGCAGATGAGCACTTAAAAATAAAGGTTATGTTATATTCAAATGTAACAAAGAATGCAGGGAGAGAATAATAGGCAATAAAAATATATCTGTCAGCAGAATTGTTTCAATGAGGAATATGTGTCCCTGACAAGAGGCTCAGGAAGCGCAACAGGCACTCTACGGGTTTAAAGCTTCCCCCCCCAATGCTCCAAGTTGCACTGGTTTCCTGTATAAAAGGAATTGAGAAGGAAAAAAATGTTTGATTGACTTCCCTAGTGATCACACAATGTGTCTTACACTTTGTGGAACACTGCCTAAAACAACAAAACTGAGTATTGTTACAAAGAACTCAGAGAGTCCAACCAATCACTTCCCTTCATACATATTGCTGCACTAGCCTTTGATCACCAGTTCTAACTCCCAGCAGTAAAGCAAACAGAAATCTGCAGACAGTGTCAGCAGTAAATCCTGCAATGAAAGGAAGGAGAGACCATAAGTGTCCCATTTTCCCCCCCTCCCTTCTCCTATCCGCCCCCTTTTGACATCTGAATTATCTCCTGGTAGCCTTCTCTGATTCATAGGCAGATTCAGAATGAATGAAAAAGCACCTCTTAACTGACTTTCTAAAGCCACCCACACCTCACCAAGCAGAAAATCTCCACAGTGCTGTTCAAAAGAAGGATCCCCTTCCTGAATGTGACCAATCCTGGTCTTAGATTTCAGAGTAGCAGCCGTGTTAGTCTGTATCCGCAAAAAGAACAGGAGTACTTGTGGCACCTTAGAGACTAACAAATTTATTAGAGCATAAGCTTTCGTGGGCTACAACCCACTTCTTCGGATGGTCTTAGAGTTACTTGGGATTCATTTGATTTTCCATTAACAACTTTGTTTTTAGCCCCCTGATCCATGGGCCAACATTCGATAGAAACAAAGGGTTTTCTCTTTTATTCTGTGCTCACCCCCTGCACTGATTTTCACCTTGAGACCCAAAAACCACCTAGAATTTGCCATTGTGTTTTTATGTCTCTGTCTGCTATTATTTAGCTATGCTATCACAGTATAATAGTTCCACAGAGAGTCTGGGGGTCACTTGTTTACTGATTATTATTATTAAGGCTACAAGTTCGGTGCAGAGGTCACGACGTTCTTGATAATTGTGAACTTGAATAAAGTCTGTTACCCCTGCAGCAGTGGCTCCTTTCCCCTCTGGGCATTATGACCTGGACCATGTGGTCACAACACCCCTCAGGTTTGGCACATCTGCCCCTTAGTCTTCATCTAGTGGGAGTGTGGGGACACGCCACATCTGAGTGGCATTGCAACCCTGTGCACTAGGTCACGAAGCCAATCAGATTTGGCCCTTCACCCTTCTGTCTCCATCTACAGAGGGGCAGAGGCACCAAACTAAGTGGCACTGGGACCATGTGGGTTAGGTGGCAACACCCAGGGCAAAGAGCCCCACAGGATAGGAGTCACCACTGCAGGGTGAGTGCAGGGCAGGCTCACACTCCAGCCCACCCGCCCAAGTCTCCCCTTTCCCCAAACCAGGTTAGGCTGTCTCTCTAACTCCCCTCCCCTCTGAGCCCCCCTGCTCCCTCTTCCTTGACACATCATGTTTTCCCATACATCTACCATGAAATGTACAACAATTTTCCATGAAAAAAATCATAGCTTTAACTTTAATTATTATTCATTTAAGGCTCTACCTGAGCTTTAGAATAACAGAATCCCTGAGTTCCTTAAAACAGAGTTTTCTTCATGTCCAAAAGAACTTACAGTCTAGGTCTAAGGCACACACACAGGGCCAGCAGGAAGAACACAGCCTAGACATGCTCACTGGCAGGCTTTACAGAAGCGCTTTAAAAGTAGTGAGGTGAGTGGGAAGCTGGGCCAGTGGTTAGGCTGCTTACTTAAGCTACCAAAAGACCCAGGTTCCATTCCCTGCTCTGCTGCAGACTTTCTGTGTGACTTCAGGGAAATCAGTCCATGGTTCTGTGCCTCAGTTCTCCCCCTCTAAAATAGAAGACTAGCACTTCCTGACAACTGGGGTGTGTTGTGAGGATAAACACATTAAAGATTGTGAGACCGTATAAGTACCAAAGAGAAATTATCTTGGAGGCATGAAAGAAGGAACTAAAGCTCTGGCTACATAGCAGCTTTTTACTTTGCCTCTAGCCTGTAAGGGGCACGACTGGGTGAAGTCACAGTTTTTACCCACAAAGCACAGTTAATGACCCGTTAGGGCCAGATTCCACCATCCTTACGCATGGAACAAGGTACTCTTAATAACTGGGGGATTTAGCCATGCATTACCCTGCTGTCTGCCTTGTCTGGCACATGGTTCCATTCCTGTATCAGCTTAAATCACACTGTTATTTTACTGTGCCTACCGAACTGGTAAAGCCATTCCTTCCTCCTCCTATAGCTCTGATCTGCATCCCAGTTAGTGCATTCTCACTCAGGAAGACTGCCACTCTCTATGTCTGACCACAGGGTCTCTGTCCCCTGTGCATTAACATAAACGAGAACATTCCTGGCCACAAGAGCCAGAAGACTCAGACCAATGGAAAATGTTCCAGCCTTTCTTTTGCTGGACATACTGCTGACAGCATTGCTCAGCTTGCTGTTCTTCATAATCTCTACAGCCACCACACTTACCTACAAAAACAACAAGGAGTCCAATGGCACCTTAAAGACTAACAGATTTATTTGGGCATAAGCTTTCGTGGGTAAAAAACCTCATCTGAAGAAGTGAGGGTTTTTACCCATGAAAGCTTATGCCCAAATAAATCTGTTAGTCTTTAAGGTGCCACCGGACTCCTTGTTGTTTTTGTGGATACAGACTAACACGGCTACCCCCTGATACTTCATACTACCTATAATCTTAGGTAGAAAGGTGTTAGGGTGGAGGGCTGTTCTTAAAAGTACCCACAAAAGGATGCTCTTGTATTTACAGCAATTAACTGAGACTCAGGACATGTGACTTTGGGCAAGTCATTTCATCTCTCTGTGCTTCACTTCCCCTTATGTAAAATGTAGATAATAATCCTTCCTTTCTCCCATCTTTGTGTCTTGTCTACTTGGCATGAAGATTTTTAGGGCAGTGATTTTCTCTTGCTATGGGTATATTCAGCAATTTGCACAATGGGGCCCCAGTGTATATTGGGCCCAGTAGGCATTACTGCGCTACAAAAAAAATAATGCAGCTGCTGCTAAACTCTGCAACGGCTACACACAACATTCCAGGATGAACTCTGACTCTACAAGTAGGCAATGGAGTCAGTGTGGATGCCAAAATGTAACTGTGATGGCCAGAAAGACAAACCAAATGTTGCCAAACATAACCTGTTAAACTCATGCCTCTGACTGGCTAAAACAGAAATCACAACTGATGATGTCTAAACCAAGATCCTGAGAAGGAGAAAAAAAAAGAAAGCAATAATAAGAGAATGGGTGGGAGAAAATGAGAACAGAGTTGTGTGCAGTGTTGTTGTAACCATGTTGGTCCCAGGATATGAGAGAGAAAAGGTGGGTGAGGCAATATCTTTTACTGGACCAACTTCTGTTGGTGAGAGAGACAAGCTTTCAAGTTAGATAGAGCTCTTCTTCAGCTCTGTATCACTCCAAAGTTTGTCTCTCTCACCAACAGAAGTTGGTCCAATTAAAGATATTACCTCGCCCACCTTGTCTTTCTAACAGAGTTGTAGGCAGGAATGGGGTATGTCAGTTGGTACCATATATCAAGTACTTTAAATATTTTACAGTCATATAAATATGGTGGGGCAGTTGTAGGTTTCTGAGACAGAAATAGAGGTGAATTTGCATCTAATATGGGGAAGATCTCTTCAAACTAGTAACTGCTGGAAGATTTGGTTGTTACAGTAGCAGTTGATGCTAGTTTGCAAGTTATTCACACCAATAAAATCTTTTGTGTGGTCTTCCTACATCACCAATTTTCTAATTTACATGTAAGAGGATGGTACTGCTTAGTAATTTAAGACGGAAGCATCCACACACCCCAGACTGTTATCCTTGCATGTCCTCAGAAAATACTTTAAACTGGAAAATGCTGTAAGTGAATAGCCATTCGCAATTATCTTTCTCAATTGGCCGACATCCACAGTACTTAAGGTTTTACATATGAATCCCAACTGGCTGAGAGGAGGTGAGATCTGTAACAGTTTTTAAGGCTCATTCTACATGATAAAATTCTTGCAGGGGTAGGCGGGGCAGTGTCTTCAGAGCAGATTCAATCAAAACAGCTTGCGATCTAACAGTACACAGACATGCAACAGTTTTTCAAGTGCATGCAAAAGCTCCCTTGGGACCACTGTGGGGTGAGATATCTCATGTCCTCAACCACCAGTTACCAGACTAGATGCATGAGTAAACTGAGGATGACTATGTTTAGTTTAGAAATTAGGAGGAAGGTTTCTAACCACCAGAGGAGTGAGGTTCTGGAACAGCCTCCAGTAGGAGTAGTCGGGGAAAGAATCCCAACTGGTTTTAAGATGGAAATTGATAAATCTATTAACAGGATTATATCACAGAATTGCCAAGGGAGTGGAATCAATGACCCAGGAGATCCCTTCCAGACCTTATGTTCTAATGCAGGCATCACCTGGTGAAGCTCTATGGCCTGAATTATGCAGGAAATCAGACTAAATGATTATAGACTTTAAGAGACCATCGTGATCATCTAGCCTGACCTCCTGCATATGGCAGCCCACAGAGCTTCACCTACCCGCTCCTGTCATACACCAGTAACCTCTAGCTGAGTTTCTGATGTCTTAAAATCTTGATGTAAAGATTTCAAACTACAGCAAATCCACCATTTACTCTTGTTTAAATCAGTGAGTCACCCATGCTGCATGCTACAGAAGCTTCACCCCCATTCACTAAAAATTGTGAAACTCTTTTGAAGATGTCAAGCACTTTTAATTTGTATATAGATATTATTCATATAAAACATAGTGGTCACCACTTAAAATGTCAACATCTACCAGCAATTACCACCTCACAATCTGAGAGAGAGACCATAGGCCATAGGTGTTTGGTTTTTGTAAATATGGGGCAACCTTGGGGTGCTTCACAACACCACGATGTGGCTGCTGTTTGCAAATGTTGTTTCAAGTGGTGATCACTGGAGTTATAAACAAGTATTACATTAAAGAGACCCTGCCATCATGTGCACTCTTGCAAGTCCACTGGCTTCACTAGCATGGCTAGGTTGACCAAGAGCAGAGTTTGGCTCATTTGCAGCTATTTAGATCTCTATTGAACTTACACTGTAATTTGACATAATTTGAGCGGCCTCTTGCCTTGCTGAGTATTAGAGTTAATATGAAGCGAGGGGAAAAAATGAAAGTTTTAAACAATAAAAAGAACATTTTCTAGAAAGCAAAAACTAACTTTTTTTTTATTAACTGTGCCTGCACTGGTGACACATTGCATTCATTTCTTATTTCATTCACAGTGTAAATCTAGAAATTGTTTCAGAATAGTGTTTGCTGATCTGTAGTTTATCACAGTGCACAAAGTCCTCTCAACTGTGGCCATTTCTAAAAGGTTTCAGAGTTTTTTGTGTTTTTTTAAATAGTTGGGTTCTCATTGCTACTTTTCTTGGTGCATCAGGAGAACCGCGGCACCTAAAACAGTGTAATCCCTGACCAGCTAGCGCTCTAGGAGATGAATGTGCTTTTCAACAAGAGGGCAAAAGCTAAAACTCTGAAGCTTATGGCATGTCCATATTTGCTTTAAAATGGCTCAACAATAAGTCAACTCAAAAGGCCTCACTCCACATTAGTATATAGTGGGCTACTCCCTGCACATAGCCCAGAGCGGCCTGCAACACATACTGCAAATGTGGCTTGATTTTCAGTAGTGCTGAGCATGGACAGCTCACATTGATTTAAGTAATGGGAACAGCAAGTGCTCAGCACTTCCGAAAGTGAGACCAGTAGTTTGCAAGCAGGCTGTTCAGCACAGCAGTGGCCTTTTTCTGCAAGCTGCTCTAGGTCACAAAGGGCTTGCTCAGCCCTGACTTGAAAGGATGTGTTACTCCTGATTTACACTGCTTTAACTGAGACCAAACTCAGGTCCAATGTTTGTATGAGGTCAGTCTATATTTGTTTGTCTGACATGTCTAATTAGATTGTAGGCAAGGCCCACTTTTCCTCTCTGCATGTACAGTGCCCAGCACAATAAGCTCTGATACTGACTAGGGCCTCTAGGCCCTACTGCACCAAGGTTTTCCCTTTGCTAGACATGAACCATGATATTTCTCTCTCAGATGTGCAGAAAGTCAAGTTGGCTTTGAAATTACACCTCTGCAGGGGAACTGGAGATGACTGTCAACAGCAAACAGCAGTGAAAAGCTGCAAGAGTGGGTACATTCATGATAACAACAGTGTTTGGAATTGTTTAAAAAATAATTTAGGGCTTGGCTACACTTGCGAGTTACAGCGCATTAAAGGAGCCCCGGGAGCACTAGCTCACTACTTGTCCACACTAGCAAGGCACGTAGAGCACTCTGACTCCAGGACTAGAGCACTCCTGGTACTCCACCTCGGCGAGTGGAATAATGTTTGATGCGCCCCCGCTGGAGCACCCCAGCGTCAGTGTGAACGAGGTGTTGCATTACTGCGCTCTGATCAGCTTCCAGAAACGTCCCATAATGCCCTTAAGTCAAGTGGCCACTCTTGTCATTGTTTTGGATATGCCCTTTGAAAGCTCCGTTTGACAGCCGGCTGCTTATCTGCTCCGAGACAAAGCAACCATTACTGTGGAATGCTGTGTGAGAGAGAGAGAGGTCGGGGGGGAAGGGGAGGTCTACTGCTGTCTGAATTTACAAGACAGCATGCTGACACGCTCTCAGCCCCCCCCCCCAAACCCACTCTCTCGCTCCCCCCCCATACACACAACACACTCCCTGTCTCACTCCACCCCATCCCACCCCACCCGCATTTGAAAAGCACATTGCAGCCACATGCATGCTGGGATAGCTACCACAATGCACTGCTCTCTGTGGCCATTGCAAGAGCTGCTAATGTGGCCACACCAGTCCGCTGTCAGCTGTCAGTGTGAACAGACTACAGCGCTTTCCCTACTGTGCTCTATGAAGGCTGGTTTAACTCAAAGCGCTCTACATCTGCAAGTGTAGCCATGCCCTTAGTGCATATATAAGGCTGTGGAGTAAGGATTTTTTCCTCTAAAATGAGTTGGCCTAAGGAACAGTGCAAGAGATTAGAAAACCTGCCCAAAATATATCCAGATCCATACCACGCTAAAGAAGAGTGAGCAAACACATCATATCAAGGCAAAAAACTTGGCACATTGCTTCAGGTAATTTGATGCTGTGGGTAATTTGACAACTAAGCATTAACTCCAGCCCACTTCAGGAATCACACTTCTAACCAAGCTTTCTATTTAAATCGCTTTACATCAGTTTTAATTATGTAGGAGTCTTATACAAAGCTGGTTGGAGACAATGGACAAACTCCGAATGGCTTCAGCGAGCTTTGGATCAAGTGCTAGGTGAGCTTGTTCTGTGTCCTGGGACACAAGTTATGGTGTGTGACCTGCAGTCTCCCCTAAACAATGTTAAATTTGACTTTTCTCTGTGGGAAACTAAAGATGGACCTAAACCAAAACCTTAGATCCAAACACTTGGGAAGTTCAGGCTTCAGTCCAGATCCAAACTTTGTAGCCAGCCCCCATCTCCTATACTAGGCTATTCCAAAACCACAGATCAAAATACCTTCTGGACTTTAGGGGTGTACAGAATTCATGTCCCCCACAGATTTCTTTGCTTCCCCACAGAAAAATGACTTCTGATGGGGAAGCAAAGGGAAGCCACAAGAGTGGTCATGCGCTCCTCCCCAGTAGCTCAGGCAAGTCAGTTCAGGTGACCGAAGTAGCCGGTAAAGACATAAATCACCACAGGGAGGGGCTGGGCAGTCATGTGTGTGAAAGAGTGAGAGATACTCTGTCCCTCTTGCTCGCTATTATGGCACATTTGGCATGGAGGGGCAGGGCTTTGGGGTGTTTCTGAGGAGGTAGGTGTGGGCCAGGCTTTGTCCCCTCAGGCAGAGCAGATAGTAGCAGCCTACCTGCTTAGTGAATTGTTCCCATTGTCTTTTTGAATTCCCCAGGAGTATAAAACAGGTGTAAAAAGGCTCCTTTACATTGCCAGGGGGAGGTAAATGATAGTATGACCATATAAATGATTATGGTGCTTTAGTGATTAGAACTCGTCTAAATTTTTGGACTGAAAAAATTTCATATCAAAATGTGCTCCATGAACTGTTTGTTACCTTCCTAGAGATGGTCAATAGCCAGTATAAATTGTGAGCTTGATTCCCCAGCCCTCACTTGCTCTTCAGTTGCCTATGATGTAACACTGAGCATGTGGCTGCATATATTTGTTGAATAATAACTAGAAATAAAGGGTCAAACCTAGCTACATTACTATTAGACAAAGGAGGCTTGGGGATTTCCTCCAATGCTCCCCACTCCCATTATCCATCCATTGTATTGTAGTTTAAATAAATTACCAAAATTGAAACCAGTGTGATTATATTGCTTTATTTTGACAAATGAAATATGCAGAATTTTAAAATATTGTGCACAGAATTTTTAATTTTTTGGTGGAAATTTTAATATTTTGGTGCAGAATTCCCCCAGGAGTACATGATAGTCTTCTGAGCCTGCTCAGAGCAGGGTTACACACAGTGATAAAAATACCTCAGGGGAAATCCTGGCCCCATTGAAGTCAATATAGCCAGCATTTCTCCCTTGAGCCCTGTCACATCAGCAGCAACTGGTGTTCCAACAATAATGGGAGTTTCTCAGAAAAAGCTAAGTATACACACACACACACACACACACACACACACCATAGTGGTTCATCTACAACATCATAAAAATGACCCATTGACAACAGTAGTTACTAACAATGGCTTGCAAGACCCCCACCCACCTCCACTATTTTCAAATAGTGTTTAAAATAGTTAGCTTGTGAGTGTAATTGGAGACATATTTCAACACTAAAAAGAATGAGGAGTACTTGTGGCACCTTAGAGACTAACAAATTTATTTGAGCATAAGCTTTCGTGGGCTAAAACCCACTTCATCAGATGCATGCAGTGGAAAATACAGTAGGAAGATATATATACACAGAGTATATGAAAATATGGGTGTTGCCATACTAACTATAATGAGAGTAATCAATTAAGGTGGGCTATTATTATAATGATATTATATTATGATAATAGCCCACCTTAACTGATTACTCTCGTTAAGCTTAAATCCCATCTTAAGCTCTTCAGGGCTACCTCTGTGTTAGCACAATGCCTAACATACTGGAGGTTCGATTCTGAGCATGCCCATAATAAATAAATAAAATAATAATAATACACCTTACCAGGGCTGGGTTACCATGAGGCGAACTGAGGCAGCCGCCTCAGGTGCCAGACTGTGGGGAGGCGCCACTAGGACCCAGAGTGTAGAAAATTGTGTTTGCTGCTGGTGCATATGTATTCTCTCTGCTCTAGATGCACAGAGATGGTGGAGTGCTGTGCTGGAGGAAGGAGGGCACAAGAGACATAACAGGCAGGCAGGAGAAAAGGTGAGAGGGAATAACAGAAAGCAGCAGGAGCTGCAGGGAGAGAAAGGAGGAGGAGCCTCTTATGTACCTCTCTAGCACCCCCAGGAGCCTGGACTGATTAACACCAGTTTCTCAGGGAGCTTCCTGTTTCCTGCTGCTTCCCTGAACCCACTTGAGGAGAACAGGCAGTCAACTGAAGTAGTAGGAGCCAGTTAGGCCCTTAAGTCGCTGATATCTTCCCTCACTCAGGCCCTGCTACCAGCCTGCTTATTTTTCCCCTTCAATTGAGTGTTGAGAGCCACTATAGCTGGCACAGAACAGCAGTCATGAGTGAAAGAAGAAAACGCTCCTGTGGGGCAGCATTCAGAAAAAGAAAGAAAGCAAAGGAAGCTTTTCTATCTAAGCAGGAAGGAGCTCTCCTGAGAAACATAGACACAAACGTTCACGGTGAGCCTTCTGGCCCCAGTGAGGATGTGAGTGGTGAGGAGATGCCTGATCTTCCAGTTAGTCAGAGTGCAGGTGACCTGGCAGCTACTGCAGCATCCATATCTCCATCTCAAATGGATGTAACCATGCACATTCCTGAAGAAAAGTGTAGATCAGAGAAGAGTGTGCTGGAGGCACAAGAAACAGCTGCTGTTGAGTTTAGTTCCTTAAGTCCAGATGATCCAGGACTGGGACCCACTTAAGCAGTAGCCTGAGGGACTTCCTTGTACTGCATGGGCCACAGCAAGTGAAAGACTTCATGTTCCCCAAAGACAATGAAAATAGAAGTTTCTATCCAACACATTTCTGGCATGAAATCCCCAATGGTGACAAAGTGGAGAGGTCATGGCTTATGTACTCAAAAACCCAGAATGCTGCATACTGGTTTTGTTGCAAACTCTTCCAGTCTAATGTTCCAGCCACATTGGGTTCTACAGGAACAAAGGACTGGAAAAATCTGGGTAGAAATCTGGCATGCCATGAGAAGGCAGCAAATCACCAGAGAGCATTCCATAGGTGGAAAGAGCTTGAGATTACACTAAGGTTAAAGACCACCATAGATGATCAGCATCAAGAGAAGATTGCATCAGAGTCTCTTTACAGGCAAAATGTTCTGAAAAGGCTCATTGCCATTGTGAGAATGCTTGCTATCCAAAACCTAGCACTGCGTGGCACTTCAGATCAGCTGTATGTGCCAAACAATGGAAACTTCCTTAAAATTGTGGAGCTGATGGCTGAGTTTGATGCTGTACTCCAGGAGCATCTAAGAAGAGTCACCACCCAAGAAATGCACACACACCACTACCTTGGAAAAACAATTCAAAATAATATCATACAGTTACTGGCAACAAAAGTCAAACAGAAGACTGTGGCAGATCTGAAGTCAGCAAGATATTACTCTGTTATTCTGGACTGCACACCTGACATCAGCGATACGGAACAAATGACTTTAATGGTCCGTTTTGTAACAACAACAACAGAACCTAGCGAAAATGTGCCTGCAATGGTGACTGTCAGAGAGCATTTTCTAGAATTTATTGACATTGATGATACTACAGGAACTAGTATGATAAATGTGCTTCTTAAAAAGCTGGAAGATACGGGAATTGTGATAGCTGACATGAGAGGTCAGGGCTACGATAATGGTGCCAACATGAGAGGAAAGAACAGAGGAGTGCAGACACAGATCCGAGAGTTAAACCCTCAAGCTTTTTTTGTCCCATGCAGTTCTCATTCATTGAACTTGGTGGTCAGTGATGCAGCATCAGGTTCTAGTGAGGCTGCTGAATTTTTTAATGTAATTCAAAGCATCTATGTATTTTCCTCTGCATCAACTCATCGATGGCAAATTTTGAAGCAACATCTGGGAACATCCTCTCTGACACTGAAACCACTGAGTGCCACACACTAGGAAAGTCGAGTGGAGGCGATAAAGCTATCAAACACCAAATTGGGAAGATAGGTGATGCCATAGGTGCCATTATGGAGGATAATGCTATGACAGGAACTGTTCGTGGGAGAACAGTGGCAGAGGGAAATGGAATCACCAGAAACATACATAACTTCAAATTTCTGTGTGGCTTAGTGTTGTGGCATGACATACTGTGTGAAATAAATATTGTAAGCAAGAGACTCCAAGACCTTGATATATCTGGAGCAATGGAACAACTGGACAAAGCAAAGTCATACCTACAGTCTTACCGGTCAGATGAGGGATTTCAAAACATTTTGAAGAGTGCATAGAAGTTGGCAGAGGAACTTCACACTGAAGCTATTTTCCTACCCATTCAAAAATACAAGAGTCACCAAAGAAGAAGACATCTTGATTACGAGGCACGGGATTATCCTATAAGAGACCCCAAACAACAATTCAAAGTTGAATTCTTTAACCAGGTGCTAGATTGTGCAATACAGTCAGTTGAAGAATGTTTCATGCAGCTCAAGGAACACAGTAGTATATTTGGGATATTGTATGATATTCCAAAACTCCTCAATATACCTGAAGAAGACTTAAACCAGCAATGCAGGGCACTAGAGATAGTGTTGACACATGACGACATGCACGATAGTGATGCGAGTGATTTAGGTGATGAACTGAAAGCCCTTTCAAGATACATTTCAGCAGCCTCCAAAGGCTGTTCTGGAATATATGTGCACAAATAAGATGACCACCCTCTTTCCAAATGCTTTTGTTGCTCTGCGCATACTTTTAACACTTCCTGTAACAGCTGCAAGTGGAGAACGCAGCTTCTCCAAGCTAAAGTTAATAAAAACACATCTACGCTCCACAATGACACAGGAGAGGCTAGTCGGCCTTTCAACCATCTCAATAGAGCATGAGCTGGCCCAGACTGTGGACCTTCAGGAAGCAGTTCAAATCTTTGCAACCAAGAAGGCACGGAAAGCACCACTTTGATTATTCAAACAGATAAAAATGCCAGTGTTTACTATGTAGACAAGAAAAGTTACATTTGCCTTTGAAAGTTAAGTGTTACTTAACATTTTTTAACAAGGCATTTTAAGTTGTTAGTTCTCCTTTATTGGGGTAGGTAGCAGAGCAGTATCATGAGAGGAGAAGAACAGCAAGAAGGCAGAATTGAGACCTTTCAAAGTTTTGGCCCAAGCAAGTGGGCATGGGGGCGTCATTTGAGCTCTCCGCTTCAGGTGCCAAAATATTGTGGGCCGGCCCTGCACGTTACTGAAACCCTGACTCCATATGAACCAATATTCTTTCACAATATCAACATAATTGTTAAAGCTGTTTGTTACTCTTCCCATAATTACAGCTAATGGGAAAAATGTTCCTTGTCCACTTTTGCTTATCTGAAAACCTACTGATGCACTACAACAACTGACTGAAAGGCCGTTTGAATGAACTAGTTTTGATTTTTATTCATCAAGAGTTGACCTACGCCACTGACAATCTGATAGATGCAGTTGACTGTTTTGCAAAACAACCAGGATTTCAAAAGATCATTGCATAAAGCATTAGATAAAAACCCACTAATCTTGCATAACAATCATGTGCACAATGATACTTATATGCATTGTGGTCTTACCCATAAGATCCTAGATCCATTGCCTTTAAGATTTCAATTAGATTTTTGGTTTCTCTCTTTATTTCATTTTGCATCCTAAAAGCACTGTTCAGATGTACTAGCCAAAGCAAATAGGTTTGATGCTGTACTTTAATACAGTATCTACAGCACCATACAGGCATCTCTCTTTAAACTTTTAACAACAACTCACATCTTCAATACCATCAGGACTGGATAAAGTTACCATTTACAACAGAAACTCTTCCAAAAGCCACTCTCTCCACCCTTCAACTCTGAATCAAATTGAAGCACCACTATTGTGCCAGGAAAATCCCTGCTGAAAAACCAGCTCTGAATTGTAAAGGAGGAAAGCAGACAGGTCTCTTTAGATTCTAAAAGGGGCTACAGTTTCCTTCTAATAACAGTTACTACAGCCTTTGATATTCTATCTACTTTATTATTTCCCCCCAATTTTGTGGAATAACAGCTGTGATAATAAAATGTCATCAGAGCCCATCTTTTACATTGCTTGTCACTGGGCTCTGTAAATCTGCAAAACAGAGAAAACACTTGTTTGGAGCCTTCAGCTTGCTTTGGGTCTGAGGCTAAAGATGAATCACCATCTGACCCAGGAGTCAAAGGTTATCCCCTCAGGGGAGTCAGTGAGTTGTTCAGTCCATTCATGGCTAATCCCCGATGAGTGGCTCTCACTAAAAGATTTCTTTATTCTAACGGCTTATAAAAAAATAACAACAGAATTAACAAGCCTAGTAGAAATCCATGACTGAGGCAAATCCTTGAGGATCAAGTGGGGAGTGTGGGGAGAGAGGAGCGCAAACTAATCCACAAGTCCAAAATGTCTTTTGCCAAGCCTTTTAAAAACAAAAACTTCACTAGATTCGTCTTGTTAGCAGCGATTACAGCAAAAAGTATAGGGGAGGGATTGCTTTCCTTTCCAGCAAAGGACCTCTTCCAGAAACATAAACAAGGGTGTCCATTGAGATGGCACAGTAATCCTAATCCAGTAAAATCCTTGGTATAGCGGGGGTTGTACTTGGTCTTTAATAATATTGCAAAAAAATGTTTTGTCTAGAAAGAGAGCACGCATTTCTTTAGGCAAAGTATCAGTTGTGTTGCTGGATTTTATGTTAACTCTGAAATGTTCTTGGTTCAACCCTGTTAGCATAATAATAGGAAAGTTGTATAAACCTACTTGGGTTTGACCGTCAATAGTGCCAGATACAACAGTGTTGGCAAAATAACAGGAAAGCTTATACCACTTGGTTTTGAAGATCAGTTATGCTTTATATAAGTAGGTCCAGCCACTTCAAATGACCCTTTCCTGTTTTTTTTAAGAGAAAGTAAAACCATCCTTATGTTAGTTCTGCCACCACAGTTTTCAAGTCATGCATTTCCCAATAAATCAGCCATAAACAGGTAGAATGTTTTAAAGCTGCATCCGTCTCCATGGGGACAGAACAGCCGCAGTACAGATATTACTGTTACATGGTAGGAGCATGACAAGTAAAAATGCCCCTGTGAAGAGAGCATGTGGTGGCAGAAGCACAACAGAAGGAAGCAAAGGTACAAGAGAGGAACAGGGCCTTCAAATGATTCTATAAGTATCCAGTGACACTTCTGATTTCCTCATCTGAACTTTGCCCATTAATCCATCTCTGCTGAAACCTACTTTGAACGGAAATCTGCTTTCAGACAGCTGCCATTTTCATATAAAAAGAATATGCCACGGACTATTTCCTTCTTTCTCCCATAGTGTAGATAGGAAGGTGTGAGGGAAAGGGGGGAAACAGTCCAAAACTACTTGCTATAGTATACTTGGTTCTGGCAGTGGGGACAGTTTTAAAGTGCAGCTCTATTCTGAAAAATGAATTTGTAACAAAATGGCACTGCGGAGGTTCTCCGTTTAGCGTGTCCACTTTCAGATAGTAGTGTAAAAGCATGGTTTATTAACTGTCAGCTCTGCAATCTCAGGCTGGTATCTGCATTATGGCCAATGTAAAGCATTCAAAATCTATGAGACAGCCCCCAAAACATCATGAAGATGTTTTATAAATAATAAACTTTGAGTTATTTTTATTTGCCGTCTGGTTTCTGAGCCTTTAAGGGGACACTCACTCCATGTTTTCAAGCTTCTCTCTGCAACCATGAAGACTAGAAACTTAATTTTTTTAAAAAACTAAAACTGAGGTTCTTGTGCAATCCCTTGGATCCAGCAGCTGAAGCTTTAAGTAAAGCAACAAATCTCACAAATGGTGAGTTGGCAACACTGCACTAATAATCCTACTTGGCTAGAAATACTTCTGCCTTCCATTGAAGACTACAGGATTTCATGGGTTAAATGTATTTGGGGACAACGTTTTGATTTGGGCCCCATGGTTAACTGCTATTAATTTTTACCTGCCTCTCCATTTTTGCAGTTGGACTCTTCGTATTAAAGCAACCTAACCTGGCAGGCAGAAAGACATGAAAAATAGTACCAAATACTTTAAATTCTTTCTAAATGAACTTTTCCATAAAATTATGCATAAAGAAGAGCACATGATAAATTGAGGTCTAAAGCTTTTATTGGCATGTATTTGGATGTCATTGCATGTCACTCATCATCAATTACATGGTCAGCCAAACTCATTTCTCTAAAGCCTTCAGAAATTCACACCATTGTATGTTTTACACATGCTTTCAAAAGACAAGGCTTATATACTATTCTTTTAAAAAGGAATGTTAATCCTAAAATCATGTGTTTTCTCCAGATTGCTAGGCAAATTAATATTAAGGAATATTAGAGCATAAGTGTCCAGAGGTACTGTCAGTTAGGACCCTGGTTTCTATTCCCAGCTCCACAACCAATTAATATTGTCTTGGACAAACCACAACAATGGTTGGAAGTTGAAGCTAGACTAATACAGACTAGAAATAAGTCACAGTGAGAGTAATTAACATTGGAACAACTTGCCTAGGGTGTGATGGATTCATGTTCATTTGCAGTTTTTAAAGCAAATCTAAATGGCTTTCTGAAAGATATGCTATATCTCATATAGAAGTTATAAGCTTGATGCAGAAATTACTGAGGGAGGTTTTAGGACTTGTGTTAGGCAGGAAATCAGACTAGAAGATCATAATGGTCTCTTAGAATCTAAGAATTTTTCAGAGATGTTTTCTGCTCTATGACTTATGTTGCTTAGAATTAATTGGTCATGTAAGTCAGATACTGCTTTTGCTCCTGAACTGGATAAGCATAACTCTTCTGGACAGATATAAAAACCTGTAGAAAGCAAATTTAAAATTCACTTTCTGCAAATATTAGTTTCCAGGAGTACTCGTACTAGTAAATCTTAATCTCACAAATGTCTCCAGATGGCAAACACAAAAGTGTTAGGAACATACCTGAAGCAAATTCATTTAAAAATTTAAACAAGTATTTGTGGATTTCTTTTTTTTCAGTATTCATCCAGCTCCAGTTGACTGTACTCTCAAAGGAGCTGAGAGATTTGTTTTGCAGGGTAACATTAAATAGCTTAACTGTGTGCACAGCATGCTCGGACACCTTTCTATTTCAGATTACTTTTTACTAACGTGGAGTCTTCACTTTATTTCACATCCAGTTTTAAGAAACATTTTGAATCTTCTTTTTCCTGAACACATGTACACTGTGAACCCCCAACACTACAATTTGATCTGCACAGATCTGGGCATCATCCAGCTCAGAGTTCCACTGAAGTCAATGAGGCTCCATAAGGGAGACAGGCTCTTCCAGGACAGATCTGACCAGGGCCGGCTCCAGGCACCAGCCGACCAAGCATGTGCTTGGGGCGGCACCTTGTAAGGGGCAGCCAATCTTCGGGTGGCGGGGCAGAGCTCGGGGGTTTTGTTGTTTTTTTTGGTTCGGCAGGGCGGCGCTCGAGGTTTTTTTTGTTTGTTTGTTTCGGCGGCGCGACGCTCCGGAGGAGGGTTGTTTCGGCGGGGCAGGGCAGCGCTCGGGGGGGGGGGGGTTGTTTCGGCGGGGCGGGGGGGCGGTCGGGGGGGGGGGGGGGGTTGGGGGGGGGGGGTGTTTTTTTTTTTTGGCTTGGGGCAGCAAGCACTGACTTCATTGGGGCTATCTTTGAGGATTTGGCCCAAGTCAACAGTTCATGGGTCTTCAAAGTGCTACCACATTTTTTCAGCTCTGTGATAATCAGCTTCCATAGCTTCACTCATATTTTCTGCCATCATGTGAGTTATTTTCAGGTGCTGGTTCCATTGGGCCAACAACAGAACCCCCAAAGAGGATACATGCCTTAAAATGACAGGACTAACACAAACACTGAGTTGGAGACCTCAGAGTCAGAGCTAGCTTCTTTATGCAAGTCCCTTCCTTAACCTCATGGATTTGCTCCCTCTTCATATCAGAACTATCTCCATCTGACTTTTGTAAAAGATTTCTTCTAAAGATTGTTGGGATTAAATATTTTAGGAGGCTTTCTGCCCTAACACTAAGACAATATGGGAATATTGACTCAAATGATGTCCACAGAAGAAAATTGTTATTTCATGTACAATAAAAATTGATGTAATTACTGCTCCACATTTTCCTTTAAGAAAAAAATATCATAATACTATATTAAAATAACTGTTTGAAATTATATCTGGGAGGAGAAGAGGGATGACCAAGAAGCGGTATTTAACCTTAGAATATTTGGAGAACAATCCAGTCATCATTCTGAGAGCTCCAAGGTTAAACTAATTTAGCCTTGAGAAGTGCTAAAGTGAAACAAATGAGGGGAAGCACTGCACAAGCCAGACTGGACTGAGATATGCATGCACCAGCAGCAATGTATCTATTCTTTTCCTCTATAGCCAGCTTCCCTTCAAAGCCCCAAATAAAGGAAACAAAAGGCAGGATACATAATACTTTTTAAACAGAGATGGGCAGCGTCATTTTTCACATCTTTTATTTGCTGTTGCTTTACAACTTACTTCAAGCCACCTCATTGCAAATCCTCAGTCAAGTCGAACCCGTTTGCCATTGGTGTGTGTACATGTCTTCAGACCCAAACCCAAGCCAATCATTTTGAGTAAGCAGGCCAACCCAGGGAGGAGATGGGATTTGAACTGCCAGCTCTGAATCCCAAACAGTTGCTCCCCCTCCAGGTAAAGGAAAGCAGCAGCATTTCCAGAGTCTAAGCAGATTTCTCTGAAGCAATGTGAACCAATGCTCCTTTCATGAAAGATGAGTGCTTATTTCACCAGGGTGGGGCAGTACCTTGGAGAGATGCTGCAATAAGAGCTTCTCTGTTGCTGAGCTAAGCAGGCTGCTGGTTTTGCCTACTTACTGCTGACTTATTTGTTGAGGTAATGTTCCGAGAACAGTGTTTCTGTAGTTAAATCCAAGTACCACCCTTTTATCTCCATTAATATATCTAAATTGTGCTGAATGTCTTACGTAAGTCTTGCATTACTCACAATAAACAACACCGGTTGACCCAGCCAATGAGGAGGCCTCCCCAGACTACAGAGTTGCACGGTGCCAAAAAATGCACCTCTTGAAACAAGACTCATCCTTCTTTAGCACTATGGGATTGACCTTTTAGAGAAGATAAAACCTAGACAAGTAATTCATAAGCCCCACCAAGCTGAGATCTGGCAATAAAGGGCCAGGAACTGGCACAAAAGAATCATAAGGGGGCAAAGGTTAGGAATAAATAGGGTGAAGTGGAAAACATTCTGTGTCTGTGTAAATAGGCACCAGAGGATGCCCCAACACACATTAGGAATTGGGGTGTGGGGTAAGGATCAAACCCCTTTCCCCAAAAAAGTTCAAAGATTTTCAGATTTGGACCTTTGGTTTTACTCATTATAGACACAAGTTCCAAACCACTATGGATCCTCTAACCTCACTCCTAGGCTGACCATGCCCACCTCCAGTGAACTGTGAATAAAATTTTTCCTTTGGGCAGAAGGCTAGCTGAGGGCCCTTTGCACCACTTAATCCCCAATTAGAGGTTGCATGAGTGTGGGGAGGGGTTCACCTGCACCCAGCCTACCCACCACAGCTTGAGGTCTGCACCCAGCCTGCCCATCACAGAAAATGGTCTCCCCACCAGACCCATAAGCTCATGCAGAGAGGGTGGGCTAGGTGAGCGGTCTAAAGGTGTGACAAGGAGGCATGCAAGAGCTGTGTGATCCATCAACACTGTCAGTGTGGAGGGGCTGTGGCATATATTCCAGTGTGTAACCTGGAGTAGCACTGTACCCAGGGTTGCCAGGGGGTCCGGTTTTTGATCAGACCTGGCATCATCCAGGCAGCACATCTGACTGGATGCTAAAAGTGTGGTTGGCCACAGTACAGCTGCTGCAGTTGCTGAAGAGTTTTCTGGAGCTGGGAGCTGCTGGTGGCCCTGTGCGGATCCGTGTTGCCATCGCATTGGCTGTGGGCTGACGGCCAACTGGAGCCGGAGCCTCAGGGGCAAATCTCGCGTTACATTGGCACCGCAGCCCACATCCTCACCATGGGGGGAAAGGGATGCAGCTATCACTGCAGCCCTAGTAAGTTTCCCCCTGGCTGCGCAGGAGGGGAAGCTAGCAGCTGCTGCTAGGGCTGGGCTCCTGGGGTGGAGGGAAGGTAAAAGCTGCCCCCACAGAGGGCAGGAGCAAGATGCCCAGGATAGGTGCAGGGCTTGGGCCCATGCGGCCAGTGGCAGCTCCCTGTCCCATGCAAATGGGGAGGGATTGCAGGGCACGGTACTACATGCCACAGGGTGTAGGGGGGCACTTTTTGGGGGAGTAACATAGGGCTTGTGGCAGGGATTTGCAGCAGGACTTTTGGGGGCTGGGCAATGCAAGCCGTGCATTGGAGGGCAGTCACTATTGCAGGATATTGGGGTGTGATTATTTTGGAAGGGAAATAAGAAAGGGGGACTGTCTGGAAATTGCAGGGCTTTTGGATGAAGAGTCCTTTGGGGCTTTTGGGGTTCTATGTTCCGGGGTGTTTGTAAGGAGTTAATGAACATTGCAAGGTCTGCCTTGATGGGGAGGCAAAAAACGGTTACTCACCTTCTCGTAACCATTGTTCTTCGAGATGTGTTGCTCATGTCGATTCCCATAAGGTGTGCACGGAGTGCGTGCACAGTCATAGGAAAGTTTTGCCCCTAGCAGCACCCGTTGAGTCAGCTGTGGAGCCCCCTGGAGTGGCGCCTTCATAGAGGTGAATATAGGTCCCAGCCAACCCTCCGCCTCCTCAGTTCCTTCTTGCTGGCTACTCCAAAGAGGGAAGGTGGGTGGGTTTGGAATGGACATGAGCAACACATCTCGAAGAACAACAGTTATGAGAGGTGAGTAACCGTCTTTTCTTCTTCGAGTGATTGCTCATGTTGATTCCAATTAGGTGACTCCCAAGCCCTAACTAGGAGGTGGGGTCGGAGTTCAAGGAATCGCTGACAGGAGCACCGCTCTGCCAAATGCTGCATCATCTCTGGCGTTCTGGGTAATCATGTAATGAGAGGTAAAAGTGTGACCATGGACAGCTCCAGGAGCATGGTGTACCAGTGCTGGCGAGGCCAGGCTGGTGCTACCAGTATGACCGCTGCCTTGTCCCTGCGGATCTTGAGCTGAACCTTGTGAATGAGTGGAATCGGTGGGAATGCGTACAACAGATGGTCCTTCCAAGGGAGGAGAAATGCATCCACAAGAGAGCCCGGGCTGTGATTCCGGAAGGAACAGAATCGGGGGAATTTTCTATTACTCTTTGGGTAGGTCTACACTTACCCGGTAGTTCGGTGGCAAGCAAATCGAACTTCTGGGTTCGACTTATCGCGTCTTGTCTGGACGCGATAAGTCGAATCCGGAAGTGCTCGCCGTCGACTGCGGTACTCCAGCTCGACGAGAGGAGTACATGAAGTCGACGGGGGAGCCTGCCTGCCGCGTCTGGACGGAGGTAAGTTCAAACTAAGGTACTTCGAACTTCAGCTACGTGAAGTTGCGTACCTTAGTTTGACTTGGGGGGTTAGTGTAGACCTGCCCTTTGTGGCGAACAGGTCGATTTGGGGAATTCCCCGCCTCTGGAAAATGTTGTGTACTACGCCCAGGCAGATAGACCATTCGTGACTGCAGAAGGATCTGCTGAGATAATCAGCCAACTCGTTCTGAAAAACTGGGACGCAAGATGATTCCAGGTGAATGAAGTGGGCTATGCAGAAGTCCCATAGCTTGAGGGCTTCCCAACATAGGGGAGAGGAACGAGCACCACCCTGCGTGTTTATGTAAAACATCGCAGTTGTGTTGTCTGTCATGACCCACATGCACTTCCCTTGCAATTGGGTCCGGAAGGTTTGACATGCCCGTTGGACTACTCTCAACTCCTTAACGTTGCTGTGGAGCGAGAGCTCATCCTGTGACCAGAGACCTTGGGTCTGTAGTTCTCCCACGTGAGCGCCCCATCCCAACACTGATACATCTGTCACCAGGGACAGAGGGCTCAGGCTTGTTGAAGGCTCCCCCGCATACCTTCTGTGGGTTGAGCCGCCAGTGGAGAGACTCGAGAACCGACACCAGGGGGGTGACCATTTTGTCCAGGCTCTCGTGCCCCAGATGCTAGGCCAGCACCAGCCAAGCTTGGAGAAGCCTGAGCCTCAGCCTCGCATACGTACACATACATACAAACTGCCATGTGGCCGAATAACCTCAAGCAACCCCTTGCTGTGGCAGTAGTGTACCATCTGAGGCTTTGTATGATGTCTGTCATTGACCGAAAGTGGGCCTCCGGCAGGGATGTCCTGGTGTGGCCTGAGTCCAACACTGCTCCGATAAACTCTATCCTCTGTGTTGGGAATAGGGTTGATTTGCGCTCATTGAGTAAGAGACCCAAGCTGTTGAAGGTGGACCTTACGAAGCTGACCTGTCTCTCCATCTCTGGAACGTCCCCTGAGCAGCCATTCGTCGAGGTACAGATATACCTGTACCTACCTCCCGCATAGGAAGGCAGCCACGACTGACATGCACTTGGTGAACACTCGTGGGACCGTTGACAGGCCAAAGGGGAGGACCGTGAATTGGTAATGGTTGTGGTTGATTACGACCCTGAGGGATCGTCTGTGGTTGGGAATTATAGAGATGTGGAAGTACACGTCCTTGAGAGGGAGGGAATAATCGCACTTAGGGAGACCAGGCGGAACCTCAACTTTTTCCATTAAGCTATTGAGGCCTTGCAGGTCAAGGATGGGTCTGAGACCCCCCTTTGGCTTTGGGGATTAGAAAATAACAGGAGTAGAATCCCTTGCCGCTTAGCTCCTGATGAACCTCCTCCACTGCTCCTGCGGCGAGAAGCGTTTGGAACTCCTGTGTGAGGAGATGCTCGTGAGAAGGGTCCCTGAAGAGGGACGGGGAAAGGGGGTAGATGGGAGGGAGGGCAGGAGAAGAATTAGAGAGAATATCCCACTTCTACTGTGTGAAGGACCAAGTGGTCTGATGTTATCTGGGACCAAGCACGGTAAAAATGGGACAGACGGTTCAGGAAACAGGGATGAGTATCCGGTACGTAGACTGGTGTGCCGTCCTTGGGCGCACCTTCAAAGGGCCCGCTTAGAGCCTGACGATTGCCTCACCAAGCCCTGGCCTTGGCTGGGTGGAGGCTGGGAAGGCTTGTGCCTGTCATTCCTGCCATGTTTCCTTGAGAAGTCCTGCCTGGGCGGGGTGGGGGGAGGAATGGGAGGGGATAGAAGCGCTGCGTAGGCTGTGGCTTAAAATGTTTTCTCTGGGTGGCCGGTGTATGCACGCCCAGTGATTTTAATGTAGCCCACAAATCCTTTAGGTGGTGAAGCCTGGAATCTGTTTGCTCTGTGAAAAAGGCCCGCACCATCAAAAGGCAGGTCCTGAATAGTTTGTTGTACCTACAGGGGAAGCCCAGATGCTTGGAGCCATGAGCTCCTCCTCATGGCTATGCCCGGAGACAAGCTACGCGCAGCCAAGTCTGCAGTGTCCAGTGAGGCCTGTAAGGAGGTCAGTGCCACTGCCTTGCCCTCATCCACTATGGCCCCAAACTCTGCCCTGGATTCAGTAGGTACCAGCTCTTTGAATGTCAACATGGAGTCCTATGAATTGAAATTGTACCTACTCAGGATTGCCTGCTGGTTGGCAATCCTGATCTGGAGCCCCCCCAGTTGCGTAGCCCTTCCAGCTGAAGAAGTCCAGCTTTTTGGAGTCTTTGGACCTCAGGATCGATCCCCGGTGCCCCTGCCTCTCTCACTCATTCACCCCAGCCATCACCAATGAGCAGGGCTGCGGATGAGTAAACAAGTAATCGTATCCCTTAGAAGGGACGAAGTACTTTCTCTCTACCCCCTTTGCTGTCGGGGGAATGGAGGCAGGGTTTTGCCACAGAGTTTTAGTGTTGGCTTGTATAGTTTTGATGAGGGCAAAGTCACCTTCAATGGACCCTCTGGGGCCAAGATGTCGACCGTCAGGTCTTCCGATTTGACTACCTCCTCGGTCTGCAGCCTCATATTGTGAGCCACCCTGCGCAGCAGGTTCTGGTGTGGTCGACTGTCAATAGGGGGCAGCCCAGAGGAGGAGGTTCCCTGCCACCACTTTGTCTGGGGATGATGACGATAAGGCCAGAGGAAGCACTGGGCATTCCTGGCCCTCCAACTCCCTGGATAAGTCCTGCTCAGTACTGTGCTCCTCGGTGCCAACTGTGGCTCGGTGCCAGTGGCAGGCTCAGGATCTGGACATGGTTGCGTAGCCTGTACCGATGCCATCTCAGAGCCCTGAGGGGTGGGAGGACTCGTAGTTGTTGGGGGCACTCATAGTTCCGACACCACCGAGTGGGAATCTCTGGAGTGAGTACCCTGGGCCTGGTGGTAGGCCCACATTGTCCAAAAGGGCCACTGCGCAGGTCCCTGCCACTGCGCTTACCATGGTACCACTCCCGTGTCCTGCCTTCTGCAGCAATCTGACCAGCGCTGGCTACGCCTTGAATAATAGGACTCCGCCTCGGAGTCTGATGATGTGGATCTGGAGCGCGAAGACTACAGCGGTGCTGGGGATCAGTGCCATGGGGAGCGGTGCCATGGAGAATGATGCCTGGGGGATGGTGACCTCCTCATCATTATAGGCTTGCCTCTAGATGGTGCCTCACGTTGCGGCACCAGTGGTCTATCCTGGCAGGCAGGAGACTGTGGAGCCATCATGGCAATCAAATTCCTTGCAGCCTTGAAAGTGTCCGGGGTGGAAGGGAGTTCTAGCTCCTTCACCTAGCATTCATGCTCAGGAGAGTCCACTGGCACCAGACTCAATGATCCCCCTTGTGGGGCCAAAGTCAACAGTGCCGGCGCCTGTGATGTCGGCACCAGGGGCTCCTGTGCAGGATGCACTCAGGCAGCACTGTCCGATCCGGCAGCTCTTGGCATGGGCGAGCACCCCCTCTCTGTTGTCATGTGCCGTTTATGTGGCATCGGGGAGCTTGAGCAGGACCGTGCTGCCTCCACCGGCTTCGGTGCTGGGGAGCGCCGGTGCCGAGGGTCTCTATGGCCAGAATCTTTCCTTGGTGCCGCCTCATGCATGGAGGCCAGAGCACTCCGCACGGAAGTGCTCAGTGCCGGATCCTGCCGGCCCAGGGGCAGTTGTGGACAAAGAGCTGCTTCCATCAGGATCTGCTTGAACCCGATGTCCTGCTCTTTCTTCATCCTCGGGTGTAACCCTTTGCAAAGCTTGCACCGTTCTGTCTGGTGCGTGCGCCTCCCCCAGACACTTAAGACAAGAGTCGTGGGGGTCGCCCGTTGGCATGGGCTAATGGCAGGCTCTGTAGGATTTAAACCCTTGGGAACGAGGCATGTCCCGAACCCCAAAGGGGAGAGGGAATCTGGGGTGGGGGAAGCCCCCACTCCTATTAAAACTAACAACTAAACACTAACAACTTCAACTATTTACAAAACTAAGTTATGAGACTACGAAACTAGGGGAAGCACTTGCAAGAGCAAGCGACCGCAGTTCCAATTACCATCATTGGTGGTAAGTAGGAACTGAGGAGGTGGCGGGTCGGCAGGGACCTATATTTACCACCATGAAGGCACCACTCCAGGGGGCTCCATAGCTGACCCGACAGGTGTTGCTAGGGGAAAAACCTTCCAACAACTGTGCATGCAATGCACACACACCTAACTGGAATTGACATGAGCAAGCACTCAAAGAAGAATAAATAGTTCAGGGCTTTGGGGTGCAAGTATTGCGTGGCTTAAGCGGGGGGAAGTTCAGCTAGCTGTATTTGGCTGTGACCTCCAGCTCTGCCTGGAAGGGGAAGGACAGAGGGTTGCATGTGGGGTCTGCAGCACAGGAAGGAATGGGACCTGGCTGGAGGAAGGCGAGCACTCCTGGGCACTGTGTTTGGGAATCAATCCTTTCCTGTAGCTGGGGAAAGATGGTTGGTTTGGGCTCTCGGGGAATTGGGGGAGATTCTGTTTAGGGACAGGGCCCTTTTTGTTTGATTGGTTTGGACACAGGAGGATGATCGCTGTCCAGCCTCCGTGGTGGGCGGGAAGAGCAGTAGCTGGAACCACATGGAGGAGCTGCTCTCTGCTCAGCTGCTCACACCTGACAGAGAGCCGTGGTTGGCTTCCAGACCAAGCTCCAAGAAGTAGGTGCCACCACCCGGAGGGGGATCCTGTCCGCCCCCCCTGCTGCCCTGCCGTACCGATTGCCCCAGCCCTGCCCCTCGCTACGGACACTGACCCCTCCCGACGCCGGCCCCTTGCTCCGGGGACCAGCCCCCCCATGTGCCCCAATTGCTCTGACCCTAGCCCCTCGCTACAGGGACTGACCCCTCCCCACCACCTTGCAGGCAGGCTCCATGTCAGCCCCTCACAGCCTGGCTCGGCAGGCAGCGGGTGAATCCTGGGATGGGGGGGAGTGAGGGAGAGGGGTGGGTGGAGAGTGGGCAACAGAGGAGGGGGGAGTGGAGTGAGCGGGGGGCAGGGCCTTAGGGAAAGAGGTGGGGCAGAGGGCAGGGAAGGGTGTTTGGTTTTCAACAATTAGAAAGTTGGCAACCCTAATCTGTACCTTGTCTCCAGACTAGCTGGGTGAATTTCACCTTTTCAGCTTCCCTGTGCAGAGCCCAAATACTTAAGCTTTGTGTGCATGGGGTGAATTTAAGTGTGTGTTATACACAGAATACATGATAATGTAAAGTAGGATGAAGGTTTTGCTGGTATTTGAGACTGTCCACATCTCTCACTCATAGCTTTGCCACTCAAAAGCAATGCAGCTATCCCAATCTCCGGCAGATAAAGCTTTATACCATACTATCACATATTTATATACACACAGTGACAGTATATATAGAATTACAATAAAAAACCAGCCCTATCTCACAAGAATGTCATTAAGGTTGCAAAGTCAAGCACTCAAAAGTTAGGAAATGCAAGAATTAAGGTTGCCTGTGCAGCCTTTATTTGACCACCTTATGTGTTTGTATTATAATACAGTCTTTAATTACATGATCACCTACTATTTTTTTCCTACAAGAACCCTGCCACAGTCAGTGCACAGTTATAATCAATTAAAAACAGGTGCTTTATAAACGTGCTTGGCAACCTTAATATAGGGCTCACCCATAGCCTCACCTAGAAGATGCACTCTACATGTATATATATATATATGTTTCATTTTACATTTAAAAATAACTAGATAAAGATGGAAGAGCTATGTAAACCACAGGCTATTTTTATTCACTGTGATTGACATGCTTACATAATATTTATCCAGTTTGTGTGATGAGTGAACTTTGGATCCCTGGTTAGCTTTGTGCCTAGCAGTTGTCATATTCTACTGTGACCTAGTCTGACCACACCTATAATGATTTAGTAAATTAAAAGTAACCCTTGGGATTGTGTTCTATCTTTTATCACTGCCTGTTCCCATTTTCAATCTGCCAACAGCCTCCTGTGAGGATTACTGTTGTTTATTTCATATGAATTGTGACAAAGTTCCTCCTCTATCTTGGTGGGTCCTGCACTTATTGGCGGATTTTCTTGCCTCAGAGATTCACCATGTGGGTTGGGGAACAGCCCAGAGACCTTCCCCTCTGGAAGAACCCACAGTCCAGGTCAATTGGGAGGTTTGGGGGGAACCCGGGCCCACCCTCTACTCCGGGTTCCAGCCCAGGGCCCTGTGGACTGCAGCTGTCTATAGTGCCTCCTGTAACAGCTGCATGACAGCTACAACTCCCTGGGCTACTTCCCCATGGCCTCCTCCAAACACCTTCCTTAGTCTCACCACAGAACCTTCCTCCTGGTGTCTGATAACGCTTGTGCTCCTCAGTCCTCCAGCAGCACACCCTCTCAGCTCCTTGCGCCTCTTGCTCCCAGCTCCTCACACTCGCACCACAAACTGAAGTGAGCTCCTTTTTAAAGCCCAGGTGCCCTGATTAGCCTGCCTTAATTGATTCTAGCAGCTTCTTCTTAATTGGCTCCAGGTGTCCTAATTAGCCTGCCTGCCTTAACTGGTTCTAGCAGGTTCCTGATTACTCTAGTGCAGCCCTGTTCTGGTCACTCAAGGAACAGAAAACTACTCATCCAGTGACCAGTATATTTGCCCTCTACCAGACTCCTGTACCGCACTGGTCTGGGTCTGTCACAGAATATTTGAGAAACTCATTCATCCTGGCAATAAAGGTTGTCGCTTTGTGAGGCATACTTCAGAACTGACCTGAAGAGTTTCCTGAAAAGTTACTCAGTTGGTTTGTTAGCATGGGAAGTAAATATGAACACCCACCCTGTCTGTAATGAAGAGCAAGAGCATTAGACAGAATGCAGAATACTGAGATCACTGCATTAGCGGGGCAGTTCAGTTCAAAAGGGATGAATGTAGTATACTAATAACAGCAACTACTACTGACGTTCATACTACAGCTAATTCGGAAAGTGCTAACTCATGTTGAGTCATCCTAACTCATCGAACTACTTGGGTGAGTAAGGGCTATCGGGTTGGGCTTAACCATATGACAACTACTGTATATTGTCTCCCAACCCTTGCAGAAGTGCAGTTGGGTGTCTTCTGACTCAGTGGCCCCATTCCCCCGCCCCACACACACAGACTGGTGTGCATGTTCCTCCAAGATCTCACGGAGAACCTGTCACTGGGCTTGAGAGCCAGGAGCAGGGCATCTTGGCTGGGGAATGTCCCCTGGATGTGTGTTTCTGGGTTTGCAGGGACCACAGTGCCTGGCAGAGGCCCGACAGCATGGGTGCGTATTGTATTGCATGAGAAGGCACAATCCAATCCATAGAGATTACTTCACTCAGCCAGTTCTAGGGTAGAAAACAGCAGCATTTGAACAACACATAGCAATACTATGGTATAGTTCAAGGCAGAAAGCAAAAAATACTTTTTCCAATTGAAACCAGCAAGGAATTTAGGGAGACATAATTGAAGGAATTCCAACATACCACTTGACTCCATCTACCCACTTTGTTGTAAAAACTTAAATTAAAAAAAAACCCCACCTGATTCAGCTATACACAGCTAAAAAAAGTTTTTAAATGTTTCCCTTATTGTCATCCTATACACTTACTGCTCACTGTCTATGGATGCATATATGATTAACATTCGTCTGAAACACCAAGACCCCCAACTCTTTCTGCTGTTGGTTTATCCATTTTCTGATCAGAGCTTCTGATTCAGGGTTTGAGTACACTAAAAAGGGGCAGTGTGAAAGGATCAAACCTCAACCTCATTTTGCGAGATGAGTGGGCTCTTCACATGCCTCTCAGACCCTTAAGCTCCACTCCTTCCTTTAAACATTTTTTCCCTGGTTAGCACTGCTCAGTCCTTCACTCATATGTCCACCCACCCTTATACTCTGGTGCCTCCGCTTCTGGCTGAATGGAATACAATGTACTCAATTCTTCCTTGGTAAGATAAATCTTTGATAGCACTTATGAACTTGCTATAAGTTGCACACCTACAGACAAGCTAACCAGTGCCATAAAGAATGAACCTAACTACTACCTAACTATAGCATGTTCGCATATTTACATTGTATTCCTCTAGTACCATCTCACAGTAGACCAAAAGGCTTGAAGGAGTTTTTTAAATATGGTAAAGTACCAAATCTTGATCCTGGAAAGAACCCTTCATTTCGCTGAGGCTACTGTCTATAACCATGCAGCTTTATACTATGAACTCATGAAGAGACAGTTATCAGACCTGGGTAATACATGGATGACAAACATCTAAGGAAAAGCCAGGTGCTAAAGAAAAGCTGCATCGGTGAATTAGTTTAGAAACTCTCCCATTTCTGGGTCACGACTGAAATAATACCCTACCAACACAGTGAATCTTTGACATGGTGTTAGGGAGACACAGGATGAGACATAAAGAGCCAACCATCAGTTAAAAAAAATATAAGCCTCATGCACATCACCTAGCAGGACTCTTCACTGAAACCACTTCCCAAAATTGCTTCTAAAAAGGGTCCTATAATACGGTGGGAACTCAGTGTAGCTTGGAACTTCGTCTAAACACCCCTATGGAGCAAAAAGTGTCATGGCTTTTTACTAACCACAAGTGGTCATGACCTGCAGGAAATTAATACCAGCAGCATGATCAAAGGGCCATGCCAGGGTGGTTAGTAATTCTTGTTTCCAGTGGACAGTTGTGGTTTTCAGAGTCCCACACACCATGTGCTCTCATGCAACACAGGCCTGAACACCAGCATTTATTTAATGTTACTTTGTTTATTTTAATTTATTTCACAAAGGCACACAAACCCATTGAGGTATAACTCCTCTTTTACAAGAGTGCCCTGGCAAGCAGCATAAAATGACCACCATCACCACCCCCTGCCCCTTCGGGATGCTAGTTTCCTTAGATCTCCTTTTCAAGTAGTTTAATTCTTGAGCTGTAACCTTACAACACAGAGAAACAAACAACTAGAACTAGAATCACCGTTGCCAGGCATGTTTCCTGCAGCTTTGAGTGGATTTTTTTTTTATACGGTCAAGGGAAGAGTTTCACTAGCTCTGGGAAAAGAGATTTCATTTTGCTTTTATAGTTAACCTGAAATTTTTGCAGCTACTGGTGCTTGCAGCTCATCTTGCCTGGAGGGTTGTGACTAAGGTGCACAGTCAAAATTTCAGTAGACCAAGAGAGTTCTTATTGGCTCTCAATTATTGCAGTGTTTCATTCCTCAACATTGTATCATCTGTTGTGCTAGGCACTGTACTAACACATCTTAAAAAGACCCTGCTCCTATGAGGTTACAGAGTAGAGTTCAACAGGCTACATCAGATACACAAACCAAACATGGGGTAGGAGGGAGAGGTGGAGGACAAGTTAACACTAAATCAAGCATATCTCGGTACAATGAGCATTAGTCATGGCTTGCCACCTGCCTAACTAATCTTCAAACACATATTTTTCAGTAAGAGTTCTCACTTTTACCAAGAAAGTCACATAACGGGGTGGATTTTTCTCTGCACCCTCAGTACTGAACCATCTACAGACAGAAAACCCCTTTTTCATCTGTTAGCCCATTGCAGTTTTCATCATCTTATGCACTGCAAAATAAATACATACATAAAATTTTTTTTTAAATCCCAAACAAGCAAACAAAATAAACCATAGCGAGCCACTCAGTCAGATATATGTTGGCATTTCTATTGATAATGAAAGGATGTTTTCTCAAGAGTAAGAAACCCAGCCTTATGTGGCGAGGTAAATGACAACATTTTTGAAAGTGCAGCATTCATTAGAAAAAAACGTATGCGCTTTTTCTTCCTGTGTTCTTTGTTAAACACATGTAGTTATGCATATGCATACTAGGTTGGATTCTAAGTTATTTCTGTGCGTGATTTGATGTTCTGCACTATAGATCATGGAGAGAAGATTCAGCTGGTATTCAAAACTGTAATTCTTATTTTCTCTGGAGACTCTGAGTTTAAACCTTCTTCGGTTCATTTACTGAATGTTCACTCTTCCTGCTCAGTTCAAAGGACAATCCACTAATAACCCTGCCACTGTGCAATTTGATTCCAGAAGGTCGGGCTGTGCTTGCCGTTGTCATTTTCTTTTAGTGGAGTCTGAGCTTTGGATCTAAGGCTATGTCCACACTAGAGATCTTACAGTGGTACAGCGAGCTGTACTGATGCAGCTGCGCTGCTGTAAGATCTTCTGTGTAGCCACACTATGCTTCTCCATTATTCAGATCCACGCTTGGTAAGCCAGGAAAATCAAGAGGGTCCATGTGCTTCTAAACACACCATCCACAAATGGACAAGGGGTACGTTCCTGTTCCCACTCAGTCCAGAGCACAATTTATGAACTATCCATACTTATCCCTGTGGTCAAGCCTCCTTCATTTTATAGGCTTGGGGTAAATTCCCCACTTTGTCCTGCCCTTACAATTCCCCTGCAACTGAGCTTTTAAAATTAAGGTGTAATTCAGCCTGAAAGGGTTGGACTTGGACACCATTTTATTGAACTAACTAGCTGATTTTGGACTTTCTCCTCAACATCGCTCTTCAACACAGAAGCTTTTTAAATCTTTCTTGCTGGCCTGTCTCCTCATCCTGAACATGCCTCCAGCTAGTTGCCCAGCAACCAGCACTAGTTGCATGCGAACGCTGTGTATGTAGTACCACCGCTGCTTTAAAAATATACATATACTGAATGTGGGGAAATGTTTATAAAAAGAAGATGTTTTCCGTGTGGTTAGAGGAGCAATAACTGGAATTCTTGAAGGTTGAATAACTGTCAAGGGGAGAGAATGAAAACAATGAGTTGAGTCACACGGAAACTTGACAACATTATATCATTTCGACTCTTTCTGGGAGAGAACGTTTAAAAATTAAAGAATACGGGGAATGATCCAAACTTCATTTCCTTTTTGTCTTCTGACAAGTTTATATGTACTGTTGTAAAATGCATAGTAAGCCACAGCATAGAACTGTAGCAAGAGCATCCACACTTGGAATGCTTTGAGCTAGTGACCTTTGCATAGTCCCATGTATCTGCACACAACAGCAGTACAAAGTGTTGCCCAAATGAGTGCAGCTGAATGGAGTCTACAATGGTTTCTCCCGCGTGTGGAAGCCATGAATGCTGTAACTGCACTGGTCCTCCAACGTCTATACCACAACACAGTGCATAACATTTCAAAGTTACCCAAATGCCCCTTGCTTCCAACAACAGTGCAGGGCACTATGGGGTAAGCGCTGCAGCAGCCACCGAATACTTTGGTGAAATAAATGGTTGTAACATGTGCTGCGTCCATGGAGTCACCAAAATGGGTTTGTCAATAAAAGGTGCTGCTGTCTGGATGTCCTAAACCATAGCAAGGGCATTACATTTCTTTGCTTAGTCTAGGCAGGGCCTCAGAATGTGGCCATGGCACCTATTGGTCTGACTCTCCTTTGCCTTTCGCCTTGCAGTCATGTTATGCTGGGAGCAGAGTGAAAGCTCATTGAAGTTTGCAGCCATAACAGCTGCCCAGCCCTTCATTCAGGATACATGTAAAAAGCAATTTATGTAATAGATAGCTAAAACAACAGAAGTCACCATCTAAAATACGGGCCACATGCAAGGCTGGAGCAGGAGTTGAGCTATGCTGTCTGAGGGGCTTCCCCAGGGGTCTAAAATGCAAATACTACAGGGGGCTGGGTACTGTGTGATGGAGCTGTGTGAATGTGTGAGAGAGAGAGAGAAGCATCAGAAACACTATAGAAGCCAACGGAGACAGCCAGAGAAACCCTTATGAGAAAAAGCTGAGAGAGTGTTTTTTGATAGAGTGCTGGATGGAAAGAGGCTTGAAACTGAGAGCAAAGAAACTGACTCCTGCTGTTTGAGTCCTCCTGTGTTGAGGGAAACAGGACTTTGTGTGCCTTCTATGTAAATAAACTGGATTTCATTAAAAAAAACAAAACACCCGACTCCATCATCAATTTCTCTCCCTAACAGAAACAACCTGAATATTAACTAACTACTGGGGCCAAAAGGGGTAACAGTCATTTACACCTGTGCAAAATGTTACCACTCTGATACAATAGCATTTGACGCCCACTTTGCACTGGCTGTTACGACTGCACAATATAGGGACAAGCCCTGTGACTACGGGAGACACCACATTCTCAGAAGAATGACAACACTTTCACAACATCATGGGCACCACAAGAGCCCATGTGCTGATATTCCAGGGTGCCTATTAGCACAGACTTATAAGCATTCACTATACCCCATGGTCTGACACTAGCTAATTAACACTAACTGTATCATCATCCTTACAGGATGATCAAGAGATGCAGCTTTTGTGGTAATTCTAGATGCTACAAAACCTTGACAACAGTTAGACTGCTGGTGCGCTGAGCCTGCTGCTTATCATGCGGACCAACATTGTCTCATTGTTTCCTTGTACACCCTTGTCAGACTGTTTCCATCTGTTGTCTCTTGTCTTAGGGTATGTCTACACTTACCATTTAAAGCTCAAAAAAATCCCTTTTTTGCGCTAAAACCGCAGGAGCGTCTACGACTGTTAATGACTTTTTGCGGTGAAACTCAAAAGTTTCACCGCAAAAAGAAAACCACTTTCCCTTCACGAGAGGCATATAGCTCTTACCGCTGTTCTTTTTGCGCTGTTGTGAAAGTGAAGACACGTTCTACCAGTGTAAACTCCTTTTGGCCTCCAAAGGATATCCCACAGTTCCAAAAGTGACCACTCTGGCCAGCATCTCCACTGCTCTGACGCCAAGTAAATGGACATCCGCCCCACCCCCTATAAGCCTCGGGAAGTTTGAAACTGCCTTTCCCTTTGCTTGTAGATATGGCAGGGAAAGCAGCCAGACAGAAGGGAGGTTAAAAAAAATGCCATGAAAGAAACAAGGAAGTAATGGGGCTGCTGGGACATGAAGCAGGGCAGTATGGGGCACTGAGCAGAGACCCAGAATGCCTTCTACTCCCCCTCTCCCCTTCCCACAAGACCTATCCAGAGAGCTGCATTGTGGGATAGCTGCCCTACAGCACTGCTCTCATCAGCGATGGAAGTGCTGGTAGTGTAAACACTCTCTGACACCTGAGGAATTGAGTGAGTACACAAACCAGTGCTTTACTTTCACCGGTTCCCTATCTTAGAGCGCAAAAACTCGGTAAGTGTAGACATACTCTTATACTTAAATGGTAAGCTGTTTTGGGCAGGGACTATGTTTTTGTTCTGTGTCTGTATAGTGCCTAGCATGATGGGGTCCAAATCCATGACTGGGACTCCTAGGTGCCACAGTAATACAGACAATAATAATCAATAATGATTGTATCCAAAGTTCAACTACCCATTACTGCATCAGGGAAACTATTTTCTTTCTTCCTTTTACTTCACAGCAATTTCTGTATCTATCCAGCTGTCACAAGTTCCCTTCCCTTCAGCTATCACAGCCCCTGTTCTCCATGCAGCTGTACCAAAAACTCTTATCACACATTCCCTGTTCCATTGTTCTACTTTACAATTGGCACGTTTCTTTCATTGAACCACTTGGCAATAATTCCAGTATAACCCCTCTTATTTTAGTACAAGAGAGGCTTTTTTCAGTTTATCTTAAACTCCTTCCCAAGTGATAAAAACTGAAAAAAAAGAAAAAGAAAAAAGGAACTCTTAAATTCACACATTTGCTTATACAAAAAAAAAACTTTCCAGTGAAGATAAGGCCTTAGTCGGTAAGACTTCTGAACTGGTAGTCAGCTACCCACTATTTTGAGTTCATTAAATATACTGTGGTTTAACGTAAAATGTTTGGGCAAATCATATGAGAGATCAGAGCTCAGGTCTGCATCTTGCCTACCTAACAGCACAACACTTATTTAAAAGAAAAGCGCTCCAGATTGGCATTATATTATGAAATGTGTTTTTCACAGGATAAACTGCTCACAGATTAATGCTCCTTTTGGTATCTCAGAAAGTCAAACTTCATTGGACAAGAGAGCCCTGCATCGTGGTTTGGATCTACCATGCTCTCTTCATTGATAAAGACTCTGGACTGCAGCAGGATTGGAATTTGTTACTGAGCACATAACAGTGGGACTGTGAGAAAACCCACTAAATCTAATCTCACAAAAGCTGCTTAAAACATTTTGCAGCAAACATAAGGCATGACATAAGGCCTAGAGTGTAGGCAGAAAGCACTACATAGACTGAAATGCTGCAGCACAGACAGAATGCAGTTGAAGTGTTTTGTGTCCAGATCTTACAACTGCCAAACATGCTTCATAGACAAGGTGGGTGAGGTAATATCTTTTATTGGACCAACTTCTGTTGGTGAGAGAGAGAAGCTTTCGAGCTTACACAAAGCTTTTCTTCAGGTCTGGGAAATGTATCCTGGGACCAACGCAGCTACGACAACACTACAAGCACACTATAGGTCATGTGTGGACCCAGTTGTTGTCTCTAATGCTGTAACAGCTAAGGCAGAATCACAGAGAGAAGCATATATGCCACCTGTAGCCAAGAAAGTGTCTAGCTAGGCTTGAAAGGATAGGCACGTACTTATTTGCATGGCAACTGTTTGCCCTATTGAGAAAGAAGAAAAGGCAAATTTCAGTTCAGATACACTGCAAGATAAGTTTAATTTCCACATGGAATATACCTTCCAGGTCTCACAGACTATCCCTGGGACACATGATTTTAGAAGTGAGTTCCCTTATTTTCTCCCAGTTTTCACTTTTTCCTTATTATGCTGCTCTTGCCTGTCACTTACTTTAACTAGCATGAAACAATAAACTGAAACAGACCGGCCTCAGCTGTTTACAAGAAAGGACACAACTGGTGTTTCTACAGGAAATGAGCAGAGATTGCTGGGGATAGGGATCATGGAGCGGGTGGGAAACGGGAATGGAATATATTAAGGGTTTGGGGGGGTTGTTTTGTTTTACAAGCCAGGGGCCCCCTGGCCTTTCTCCCTCCATTCTTCTCCGTGAATGCAATTCTTCAGAAGAATCTCTGCAGCTAATAGGAGAAATCTTGGCCCCATTGAAGTCAATGTGAGTTTTGCCATTAACTTCAATAGAGCTAGGATATTACCCAATGAATTTAAAGTCAAACATGCCCATGACTCGTGACAAATTTTTAATGTACTAAGTATTATCCTCCTTTGAAAAATATCATTGTATATGTTGTAAAGGTGTTTGGGGGAGGATATGATGGAGACACCATATAAAACACTATAATGATTTAGGATATTTTTCTGGTGAGGCAGCCTCTGTATAAACAAATTCTCAAAAGAATGCTAGAATTTATATGCAGCTAATCACTGAATAGCATGGAGGATAAAATATATACTTAGTCTGTAAATCAGTTTATTAATTCATAAAGCACTCTAGGATCTAAGCTACATGAAAGGCATTCTGGGAAGTGGTAAATTATTTAATTTTATATATTTACCTCATTTTGCATTTTAGCCAATTAATAATCCCCTATGAGTTATTGCAAAATAATACACAATGTTGCACAACTCAGTAAACAGCCCATATCTCCAGTGCTGTGTCACAGAAGTTAGTTCTTTTCCTTTCTCCCACTTTCAGTGCTTTTTATGCTGCAGTTGACTTTTATTCCATAGTTTTGTTAAATGTAACCTTCCTTTCCTTCTGTGGATTATGCCATAACTCATTTTGAGAGATGTGCTGCTGACATATTAACTAATGGAAGGGGGTGGGATGGAGGGAAATGCTGAGGATCAGACTCAATTTGCTTAAGGGGCAAAACATATGCGATGTCAGAATGGTTTTAATATTCTGACACCATGCAAAGATATAATTTGCTTCCCCATTTCAGCATTCCACAGCACTTCTTCCACCCTCCCCATCTCCTCCCTCTCTCTCTTTTTTTTTTTTTTTTTAAAGGAGTGCCAGGAAAAGTATTTCATTAAAAATAAATTGATGTCAAAGTGGTAGGAAATTGTAGAAAAAGAATGGACAATGCTATTTAATACTTTGTTTGCTTGCTCTGAAACTACAGCAGCACTACTTAATTCTGCTTCTGAAAATTCAGCAGCCTCCCTATCATCTGCAAATACACTTTTAAGTCAAAGGAGTATCTAGGACAGTTTAGTTCTCTTTCTGACTGTATACACCATGGAAAAAACTAGATAGAAAATGTTTTGCAATGAGAAATCATCATTCCAAGTAGAAAGAGACTACGGCTTTGTAAAGTCAATATTGAGATTTCAGCTAGCGGAGTAAATCGGGGTAAATCATACCACAACAGTAGGGTTCCCAACCCTCCTGGTTTCGCCGGGAGTCTCCCGGAATCAGGCCTATCTCCCGGAGGCTACTAAAGCCAAACCTGGAGATATTAGGCGCTGAAAGTGCGGCGGCGAAGCGGGGCTAAGGCAGCTGGCATGTCCCTGCAGCCCCTGAGGGGGGGCAGGCGGCTCTGCATGCTGCCTCCACCCCCAGCACTGACTCTGCAGCTCCCATTGGCCGGGAACTGCGGCCAATAGGAACTGCAGGGGTGGCGCTTGTGGGTGCAAGCACCGCATGGAGCCCCCTAATACTCCCCCCGCCCCCCAGGGCCGCAGGGATGTGCCAGCTGCTTCTGAGAGCGGCACAGGGCCAAGGCAGGCAGCCTGCATTAGTGCTATACCGCCGACTGGGAGCCACCCGAGGTAAGCGCCTCCCAGCTGGAGCCTGCACTAGGGTTGCCAGGTGTCCATATTTTTCTACCGGAACGCCCAGTCGAAAAGGGATCCTGGCGGCTCCGGTCAGCACCAGGCCATTAAAAGTCCGGTCGGCAGGGCTAAGGTAGGCTTCCTGCCTGCCCTGACTCTGAGCAGCTCCCTGGAAGTGGATGGCATGTCCCTGCAGCCCCTAGGAGCCAACACCGGCTCCGCAGCTCCCATTGGCCAGAAACTGCGGCGAATAGGAGCTGCGGGGGTGGTGCCTCCAGGCGCAGGCAGCACGGACCGTGAATTGCTGCTTGGTCGTGCCTCCGCCTAGGGCCTGGACATGCCGGCCACATCCGGGAGCAGTGTGGAGCCAGGCCAGGAGGGAACCTGCCATAGCCCCACTGCACCGCCAACCAGGAGCTGCCTGAGGTAAGCGCCGCCCGGCTGAAGCCCAAACCCTAACTCCCTCCCAGACCCCGCACCCCGAACTCTCTACCCCATCCCTGAGCCCCCTCCTGCACCCAAACTCTCTCCCATAGCCCACACCCACTCCCACACCCCAAATCCCCTGCCCCAGATCAGAACCCCCTCCCACACTCCAACTCCCTCTCAGCACCAGTGCTCCCTCCAATTTTTCCCACCCTCGTGCAGAATGAATTTCGTTATGTGCGCCAATACAGAGGTGCTGTGTGGTGGGGGTGGGGCCGAGGGGTTCGGAGTGTGGGAGGGGGCTCAGGGCTGTGGAAGATGGTTGGAGTGCGGGGGGGGGTGAGGGCTCCAGCTGGGGGTGCAGGCTCTGGGGTGGGGCTGTTGATGAGGGGTTTAGGGTGCAGGCTGCCCCAGGGCTGCGACAGGGAGAGAGGAGCTGGAGTGAATGGGGGACGGGACCTCAGAGAAGGGGTGGGACGGGGGTAGGGTGGAGGCGTCGGGGAAGGGGGCAGGGCAAGGATGTTCGGTTTTGTGCAATTAGAAAGTTGGCAACCCTAGCCTGCACCCCGTACCTCCTGCTGCAGCCCAGACCCCTGCCTCAGCCCTGAGCCCCCACCAGTACCCAAACTCCCTCCCAGAGCCCACACCCCACACCCGCACCCCAACCATATGACCCAGGCTCAGCCCGGAGCTCCCTCCCACACTCTGAACCCCTCGACCCCACCCCCCAGCCCAGAGCCCAAACCCCCTTCTGTACCCCAACCCCTGCCCCAGCCCGGTTAAAGTGAGTGAGGGTGGGGGAGAGTGAGCAACGGAGAAGAGGCGGGGCCTCAGAGAAGGAGCAGGGCAGGGGCAGGGCAAGGGTGTTTGGGTTTGTGTGATAAGACAGTTGGCAACCGTACACAATAGGGTAAATCATATATACACTAGGGTTCTGCACCAATGCAGCTACACTGGTGGCTGAAATTCCAGTATGAACGAGGACTATGTTTAGCTAAAGATATTGTTTGTGGGTGTTAAGATCTTCCATCAAATCAATGTAGCTGGCAATTTGTGAAAGATGTGATGCAATTTTCAGGCTGGCAATCTCACAGAGCATGGAAAGTTAAAAACAGATGTTACCGAAGGACTTGATCCTTGGACAATGGGATTGGAGAGGGCTCAATGCACTTTTCAGAGCTGGGCCTCAAGAGTTCTTATGTTTCACTGTTTTGCTCATAATTTTCCCAAATCCTTAACAACAAGTGACATACTTTACACTGTGTAGTTGGGCATTGCTAGTTTGTGTTTTTGGTTGACTCCATCCCATTGTGCTCCCTTATCAAATAATAATACATCTGAATGACAAGGGTTAAATGAACGAGTCTGCTTTGGAATTAGCCTCAGCACAATACACTGGTCATCTGAATCTTTCCCAGTGTAATTTCTTTCACAAATTACAGTATTTGGTTATGGAACAGACTAGTGCCATATTACAAAGTAGAGCGGTTCCTTACCCATATATGCATGGAGAATAAAGAGCTCAATCTTGGCTGGGTTTATATAATATTTCACCCATTGCAACACACTTCAGCCAATGGTGTTGAAGATAAAGACATGTAGCTATAAGACAAACCTTATGGAGGTGCAAAGCTCAAATCCATCAGTCATTTAACCTATTTAATTTGAATAATTAATTTGCTGCACAAAACCCCCAAACACACAAACGATTAAAAAAGGTTAAATGTATCTTTTTGCTTTATGATTAATACAGAATCATAATAGTTGAGCGACTAATTTTCTTCTTCTACTTATTTACAGCATTTATTTTCTCTCTCTTTTTACACATAAGTCTGTACAGTATATCTTTCTCTAGAAATAAATATCTGGAAAAATTAGATCTCCTTTGAAATAAGCAATAAATTGTCTTATAATGAGATTACAGTTTGTCCATATTGTGCAGAGTGCAATACGGAAGCATCGGAAATTATAAGTGGACCTTAACACACAAATTAGTATTTAATATAGGACCATGAAGTGGAGGCATTTAAACTACCCATAAAGCTCCTCCTTGAGTTATCATTTTCTGTCAGACAGTAAGAATGTGACATGTATGGAATTTAGATGAAGAATGGGAATATTTGGAAAAATAGTCCCACTTTTTTCCTATTTTGTGCAAGTACATGTTTTAATGATTTTATTTTCACGAGTTTCAAAACCAATAACAATAGCTATTCCGCACTTTGTCTATATTGGGACCTGAACACTGAAGAAACATGCAGCATTCAGTCAGGAACCAGAGCACGTGGTACAATTTTGCAAACCGGTGTGCTGGTGTGATATTTGGGGTGGGGTCAAGCGTTCATGTGAGAATCTCAGCTCTCATTTTTAAAAAGAGTATGTTTCTTGCCCTCCCGGTTATAGAGAAAAGCCTGAGAACATGACCCCAGTGCACCCTACAAGTTCAAATACAAGAAGGCAAACAAAAAAATCCCAACGTTTATTATTTGTCAAAATGTCATTGTTATATGAGACTCTCATGATTTGTATGGGGCTGACGTGATTTTTGAATGCCTGGGATTGGCAATACTGAAGCACAGGAAGAGAGAAACATGGGCAAGTGAGCTCCAGCCTGAGGGAATTTTCTATTGGTAGAACAGGGATACTCAAAACTTTGTTCAGCTAAGGGCCACATTAACACCACATCAGGATCCTCAGAGCCACACCCAAACAAAACAAATTGTAGCTTATCTCTCATCTTTAAAATGGAGCGGTGACCTGTAGATACTACAGAACCCAGCATGCAGTGTTCCATCTTGATTGGAAAGGCACTGCTCTATGGTCCGGGGATCAGCACTTGCTGCTGGTTAGCCTATGTTACTTCCAACCTTGTCTAGCTACAAGATACAAAAAAAGCATAAGGGTTAATAGCATTATATTCCTCAGTAAATACAGGTTCTCATACAAGGCTGTGTATGAGCTCATGCTGAGCACATAACTATCACCTGCAATCATTTATTATCCACTATCCAGCACATTGCTTTGATTTACCTGGAGTATGAAATGGACTACATTAAACTAAATTCAGCCAGATATTTAAGGCCTGTTTGTGATCTGAGACCATAGCCTACATTGTGATGGATCTTCAAAAATTAGCTAGCATGAGCAATTTTTCCAAGGTATTCAGCAATATGAACCTATTATCTGTCTTTTATATTTTCTGTTCTTATTGTTGAAGCCACTCGAGGTTGGAACCCACGTGTACCCATCTATGGATTGTCAGACACCCTATGTGCACTGCCAACCAAATTACCAGTAGCTGCTTTCATAATAACTGGCACTGCTATAATGCTTTACATCTTCAAAGAGCTGTACACACATCAATCAAATTAAGTCTCATAAAACCCCCTGACAAAGACAGTCAGTGGCAGAGCCAAGATTAAAATTCAAGAGTTCCTGGTTTCTAGTCTCCAGTTCTAACCAGTAGACATGCTGCCCTTCATGTTTCTAATAACTATCAGGTGTTTCATAAAACAGCTGGGAAAAAGTGAAGTGGTTATCACAGAGTAGCAGGGAGCCAGAGGGTGATGGATGAAGCCTGTCCCTGTGAGCATTTCAGGTTATCTTCACCTTTGCCTTTATGTCCACTGGGAATCACCTCACAGGTGTTTTAAGAAGAAGCAGCTGCTTAGTTTCTAACGTCCCAGACATTTCAGGCTTTGCCTCCAGGACAGGAAGGTTTTACAGGATAAGGTATAATAAGAGGAGACAGTCTGTTGGAGATTCAGTACTGTGTTTGATACTTCCAAACTAGAGCTCCTTTGGCAGGATGGCTTCCACACCTCAAACTCAAAAGGCAGCTGGTCTCATCCCATTGATAATAGGATAACTGATTATTATTATTATTTATACTGAGGTAATACCTAGAAATCCATGAGCTTGGAGCCACATTATTCTAGGCACTGTACAAATATATAGTAAATGACAGGCCTTGCCCCAGAAAGTGTAAGACATAATTTATCTAAGTAATAACATATTTATTGATGAAGTATTTGTTTTCTAAACATGAACATAAAGTGTAGCTCAGTGCTTTGAAGACAAGGCTGGCAGAAAGGAATTCTCATGTCCTAATCCCAGTTTGGACACAGATTCCTTCCCTTGCCTCAGACAAATAAATATAATATAATAAATAATATTTACCACTTATATTGCTCCTTTAATCCAAGGATCTCAAAATGCATTATAAAAGAAGGATAAAAATCATTCCCATTTTACAGATGGGGAAACTGAGGCACAAAGATTACGTTATTTGCTCACGGTCACAGTGATAGAGTAGCAGAGCTGCAAACAAAATGCAGAACTATTGATTCTTGGTCCCATGCTCTAACTACTAAATCCACTGCAAATTTTCCAGCTGAACTCTTGCAATTCTATTGTAATCTTTGCCCTCAGGAGAGTGTCTCTCAGAGTCCTTATGCATGTCTATAACACACTATTTTCTATATGGCAGGGGGAGGAATTTGTGCAAATACCAATTATTTCCATATAAATTCAAACTCCTAAAACGTACAAAGTCCCAGAACTTCAGCAAACCCCTGGAAGAGTAAGAAGAATGAGGTTGAGTGCGCTGAAAAGGGGTGTTGCCTGATTGAGAGAGCAGCTTAATGAATTCACAAAAGGAAGGGGTGAGGGGGGAGGCCATGCAGATGTCCATAATTACCCCTGCTACAGGCAGGCACTACATTTGTAGGATCAGCTTCACTTCATCACTTCTCACTGCGTAAACCTTGTTCTATCAATGAAACTATAGTAACTACATGGCCACAGGGGATTAGCATGACCTCAGGTCATAAAATTTGATCGCAGTAGATTAGCAAAAGATCAAACCAGCACTGGATGATTTTTTTTTTAAGGAGGAAAAATATAGGGTGTATTCATTCTGTTTCAAATCATGAACGCAACGTGCACATGATGAATCAAATTTGTGTTTATAAATTTATTGTCACATTAGATTAAATCATACCACAGAGACTAAACAGAGTCATTTGAAATGCAGTGCCTTGTGTTGGATATCCCTGTAAATTATACAGATGAGGTAGAGAAAGCAAGATGTTGATGCTTCATCATTGCATGGGTCAGAATCATGAACAGCAATGATATATCAGTCAGTACTGAAACCACACTATCTTATCTGTCAAAATCTTCCTCTTCTCCTGTCACTCTGACCACATATCACCCTCCTCCTTGATTTAATTTACTGACTTAATGTCTTTTACCTAATAAATTTAAGGGTGCACACCTCACCTTTAAGGCCCAGCACAATTTTGTACCTACCTAAACCTCTATCCTCATTTCTTCCATTTTTTCACTCCTCTTTACTATTCCCTTATTTTCCTTCTCCTCTTAGCTCTGCACTTTCTTCACGTCAACTCTGTTTAGAGTAGGCTCCCAGGTACCATGCACCCCCGCCTCCTCCTAATACAAAATACTCCTTTTGTGAAGCATTCTTACACTAATCTCCTCATCAACAATATCTCTGCATCTTCTTGTGCCACTGTTGTTGGCTTGTGTGTCATATTGTCTGAGTCAAGTGTAAGCCTGTTGGGGCAGGGACTTTGTTGTTTCACATGCTTTAGTCAATATTTAAGCACATTTATAGCACTCCTACACGTAATTTAGATAAGTAACATACTGAATTCTCAGAGCCCTCTTATGCCTATCTCTCCACCAACACAAATTCTCTCCCACATGAGAGCAGTGTTCTGGGAACGAGAGGAGGGAAGTGTATGTCTAAAGAGACATACATTCATAGATTTTAAGCCAGAAGGAGCCATTAGATCATCTAGTCTGACTTCTTGTATAACACAGGCCAGAAAATTTCACTCAGGTATCCCTGTGCACTGAGCCCAATATCTTATGTTTTTCTAAAGCATATCTTCTAGAAAGACATTCAGGTTTGATATGATGACTTCAAGAGATGGAGACTCCACCACTTCTTTTGGTAGTTTGTTCCAAGGTTAAAATCCTTACTGTCAAAGATTGGTGCCTTATTTCTAATGTGAATTTTTCTGGCTTTAACTTCAGCCATTGGTTCTTTTTATGACTTTCTCTGCTAAGTTAAAAAGCCCTTGAATACCGGATATTTTCTCCCCATGAAGATATTTATACATTTTAATCAAGTCACCTCTTAATCTTCTTGTTGATAAACTAAATAGATTGATCTCTACATATCTCACTCTAAGGCATTTTCTCCAGCCCTCCAATCATTTTTGTGGCTTTTTTCTGTACCTTCTCCAATTTTTCAACATTTTTTTTAAAATATGGACAGTATCCCAATATCGGTCTCACCAGTGCCATATATACAGGTAATATCACCTTCCTGCTCCTACTTACTACTCCCCCATTGATACATCCAGAGATTTCATTAACCCTTTTTGCCATAGCCTTGCACTGGCAAAAAAGGGATAACGCTGAGGCCTGATCTACACTACAAACCTGGGTCGACATAAGCCGCGTTAAATCGATCTAATAATGTATGTGGCTACACTACCGAGTCCCTTCTGCCAACCTAAGTAACCTGTAAAGTCAACTTCTGTACTCCACCTCTGCGAGAGGTGTAGCACTTGATTCGACATCCATGGGTCAAACATGGGGAATAGTGTAGACATTGCAATGTGTAATTCAAATGACTTGGCCTCCAGGAGGCGTCCCACAGTGCTTCGCTGTGACCGCGCTGAAGAGCACTTTCAACTCCACTGCACATCAGCCAGGTACACGGGAAACAGCCACTCCCCTGTTAAAGCTCTGGGAACGTTTGAATTTCCATTTCCTGTTTGATCAGCGTGGAGAGCTCGCCAGCACAGCTGATCATGGAGACTTAAAGCCGCAAACGCGCTCCAGCAAGGAGTACACAGGAGGTGGTGGATCTTATTGTTGTGTGGGGAGAAGCGTCTGTGCAGGCAGAGCTCCAATCCAGCAGAAGAAACACTGACATCTATGCCAAGATCGCGTGGGGCATGGGGGAGAAGGGCTACACCAGGGACATGCAGTAGTGCCACGAGAAAATAAAGGCACTTTGGCAAGTGTACCAGAAGACAAGGGAGGCAAACAGTTGCTCTGGTTCTGCCCCACAGACATGCCGCTTTTATGAGGAGCTGCATGAGATTCTCGGCGGGGACCCCATCACTACCCCAAAACGCTCCGTGGGTGACTCCCAGGAGCCCTGGGTGACCTCGAGCAACAACAAGGAGGACATTGTTGACAAGGAAGAGGAGGAGAAGAATATGAGGCAGGCTAGTGGAGGATCCATTCTCCCCGATAGCCAAGAACTGTTTTTAACCCTGGAGCCCATCCCTTCACAGGACTAGTTGGCGGTGTAGTGTGATGTCAGGGAAGGCACCTCTGGTGAGTACACATTTCCAATCCAACTGTAGGGGTTACATGCTATTATTTTTTATATTTAATCTGACCAAAAAAATAGGTGTAGTGGGTATCCAGCTACGCAGAGGGTACTCTCCGCAAAAGACTGTGTGCATGAGGATGGCCTGGAATCCTCCACGGAGATCTCTAGGAAGCTTTCATGGAGGTACTTTGCAATCCTTTGCAGCAGGTTTCTGGGAAGGGCTGCCTTATTTCGTCCACCATGGTGGGACACTTTCCCGCACCACTCCAGTATTAACTCTGCTGGCATCATTGCAGCACACAGCATTGCAGCACAAGGATCAGGTCTGTACCCAGACGCTTGCAGCATCTGCTCCCTTGCTGCCTCTGTTACCCTCAGGAGAGCGATATCGCATAGGGTTACCTAGGGGAAACGGGGGAATTTTGCAATGCTAGCCCTTAAACCGCAAACAATTCAGCAAGTAATCCGCCCTGTTTGGTGAAATCTGGGTCACACAACCACACTTTCCCAAACACACTGTGGTTGTGGTTGGAAGGGATCACCATGTATTGCAAGCAGCATCGGAAAAAAAACAGGGGTGGTGGCTTCCTGTGTGTTTCCCTTCCCTGCACACCCCCGACGCAGTGCCACTTTTGTAACAAACTATTTGAAGGGCTTTACACTGGTGCCTGTCCTCAAGCACCATCCAGGTTGCTAGGGGAAAGGGTTTTTATCTCAACTTCCAACCTGTGATCCCAAGGCTGTCTTCACAAAAGCAGCAGCACAAGACCTCTCGCCCATGCCTCATGGCCTTACTCACCATGGCTGGAGCAGCAAACTCTTGCAATAGCCAGCGGTTTTTATTACGTTCTGACCTGCAGTGAAGTGTTTTCTTAATTAAAAAAAAAATTTACTTTGCACCAGAAACAACGCACGCACTGTCAATGCTACCCTTGTGCTTTGCGTTCCTTGCAGCTGAAACCTTGTCCGTCGGCACATCCTCCACATGGGACAGAGACTTTCCCAGATTAGAAGGTGGAACAAGAAGACTCGGGAGGACATGTTCAATGAGTTAATGCGCATCTCCGAGAGTGACAAGACGGAGCTCAGAGCATGGAGGATTACACTGTCCGAGAACCTGGACATGGACAGGACAGCATGCAGGTAACAAGAGCGTGCCACACAGGAAGAGATGCTGTGGATTATGAAGGAGCAATCAGACATGTTGAGGCATCCGGTTGAGATTCAAGAAAGGCAGCTGGATACTAGAGAGTCCCTCTGCAGCCTATGCGGAACCTGCTGCCATCATCGCCCAGTTCTACATCCTCCTCCCCCAACCGTCCTATGAGGCAGGGATGGGGGTGGGTGGGAGTTCGGTATCCCTTGCACTCAACACCAGGGGAGGATACAAGGACCAGAAGGCGCCCATTCCCACACCTTTGATTGTTAGTGCAGTGCCTCTGTAAGCAAGCTTTCCTTGTTTCTCCCACCACAGTGTTATCAGCGCTTTTGCCCCAGGTTATCTTATTTTTCCTTGCTATCTCTGTGTGTTTGTGTGCATAATAAAACTGAACGGATTGAGGAGAAAAGGCTCTTTATTCATTCAACACATGGTGGTTGGTGGGGGTGGAGTTTACAGGGGAGAAAATGCAATGGAGGGGACAGTTTGGTAAGGAACAACACAGATAGGTGTCACATTACTCTGGCTCATTGCTGAAATTTGTTTTCAAAATCTCACAGAGACGCAGAGCCCTTCAATGTGCTCTTCTTATTGCCCTAGTGTGGCTGCTCAAAATTGGCTGCTAGACAATCTGCCTCAACCCCCCCACCCCAGCGGAAACTTTTCTCCATTTGTTTCACAGATATTATGGAGCACACAGCAGACAGCAACAACAATTGGATATTGCTTTCACTGAGGTCTAACCTAGTAGGCAAGCAGCACCTGCGACCTTTTAAACGTCCAAAGTCACATTCCACCACCATTCTGCACGTGCTCAACCTATGGTTGAACTGGTCCTTACTGCTGTCCAGGCTGCTGGTGTATGGCTTCATGAGCCATTGGAGCAAGGGATAAGTTGGGTCTCCCGGGATCACGACTGACATTTCAACATCACCAATGGTTATTTTGCCACCTGAAAAGAAAGTCCCTGCTCGCAGCTTTCTGAACAGTCTGGAGTTCTTAAAGATGCACATGTCATGCACCTTTCCCGACCATCCCACATTGATGTCAGTGAAACGGCCCCTGTGATCCACCAGCGCTTGCAACACCATTAAGAAGTACCCCTTTCAGTTTGTGTACTCTTTGGCAAGGTTGTCTGGTGCCAAAATAGAGATGTGTTCTGTCTATAGCCCCACCACAGCTAGGGAACCCCATCCTGGCAAAACCATGCACTATGTCCTGCACGTTGTCTAGAGTCACTACCCTTCTTAGAAGAACTCTATTGATTGTCCTGGCAACTTGGATCACAACAGATCCCACAGTAGATTTACCCACTCTGAATTGATGCCCCACCGACTCGAAGAAGTCTAGCGTTGCAAGCTTCCACAGAGCTATCGCCACTTGCTTCTCCACTGACAAAGCAGCTCTCATTTTAGTATTGCTGCGCTTCAGGGCTCAGCAAAGCTCTTCACACAGTTCCTGGAAAGTGGCCTTATGCATTCAAAAGTTCTACAGCCACTGCTCGTCCTCCCATAGCTGCATAACAATGCAGTCCCACCAGTCAGTGCTTGTTTCCCGGGCCCAGCAACAGTGCTCAACTGAGTCAAGGTGATGCGTGACTGTCACCAGCAACTGCGAATTGTTCCACTCTAGGTCTTCCAGCAGGGCTGCTTGCGTGGCATCATATTGTTCCGTGCAGCGGCTCCTGCATTGGTTGTGTAAAAACTGCAGGATAAGGCACGAGGTGTTTGTAGTGCTCACAACAACAGTGTACCGCTTAGCGGGGTCCATGCTTATCATGCTATGGTGTCCGTGCGGGTAACCCAGGCTTGTGAAAAAAGGTGCGAAAAAGGCTTGGTTTGTTTGCTGTTGATTTCAGAGAGAGAGGAAGGTAAATGCATCATGGGAGGCTAACACCATGTTCCCATAACCACCCATGCCAATGTTTTGGTCCCATAAGGCATTGCAAGCCCAACCCAAAATTCCACTGAGCTATGTGCACTGTGGGATAGCTACCCACAGTGCAGTGCTCTGTGCGTCGATGCAAGCCCTGCTAATGAGGATGCACTCTGCCAACACAATAAGCATAGTGTGGACATGCAAGATTGCTGACCCAGCAATCCAGAACAGATTTAATAACTGCCCTGTCCTTATCATTATTTACCATTCCACCAATCTTTGTGGTATCCACAAATTTTATCAGCAGTGATTTTACATTTACTTCCAGATCACTGATAAAATGTTGGACAGCACTGGCCCTGCAGAACCCATCTAGAATCACCCCTATTCAATGATGATTCCTCATTGCCAACTAAGTTTTGAGACCTGTAAGTTTCCATGTAACATGCTTTGTTATTATTGTGTACTGCTAGTTTTTTAATCAGAATGTAACGTGGTTCCAAGCAAAATGCATCACAGAGTCTAAACATATTATTGCTACACAGTTACCTTTATCAACTAAACTTGTAATCTCATCAAATAATCTCATGAAAAAACAAACATTCTGAATTATGGGCTCACTCTGCTTCATCTGCTGCTGTCATTGTTGATCATATAATCTAGGAGTGGCAAGGTGCCATGGAGTGAGCTATGGAAGGTCCTGAGTAATTAGCAGAAATTGATTAGGGATGCACCCAGAACAATCCTATCATGTGTTTATTTCCGGAGCAGGGTAGGGTGATAACCATGCTGGGGACCAGCTCCCCCAACACCTTCCCCAAAATGTTTATCCTCCCAAGGGACTCCTTGCTCTATCCCGTCCAGCCAAACCTCTGGTAGCCAGACCCTGCTGGGCCAAAGCTTTTATGTTGGCCTTAGCATGGTGAAGGCAGAAAGTGCATGGAGGTGGAGAATAAGGTACCAGAAATCCAGCTCCACCAGAGCTCTCCAGTAAAACATTATGTGGTACATTCTGCTTGCCTCTGATTCTGCCTCCCTGCCCAGCTCCACTGCAAATGCAGGTGGCATTCTAGGGATACAGGGAACAGCTGCTGGGTTGGGTGAAGGAAGAGGAGACCTCCTCTTCTCTGGCAAGTCTGAGGCCTTTATCCCTGCCCATCCCCAAGGCAGAGAGAGATCTCCGAGCGAAGAAGCTCAGCTATCCAAGAACATACTATCGTTTTCCAGGGAGAAAGCTGGGCTTCTACATTTTTACTGGATGGCAGGAGGGAGCAAAGCAGCTGTAAAGCTGCAGCATTCTCCACAAGTTGGGAGACTCTACCCCCTTCTCCCCTTCTGTGAAATATAAAGTGGCCCAGCCTGCTCCTAGGAAATAAAAGTCTGCTCCTGGGCAGATGGACTTCAGAGGCCTCTCCTGTTCCCACAGCTTAGGAGGGAGGAGCAGCAGCATCCATAATGGAGCCTTGCAGAGAAACAGTCTGAGATGATTGTATGGGGTGGGATGTCCAAACCAGAACTAGTTGCACTGATGGCAGCCTGGGCAAGGACCACCCTCCTCCTTTCCACAGGTTCCCCAGAAGAACCCGCTGCCTAGACTTTATCCTGTGAGGCCACAATTGCTCTGCCTATCATTGATGGTGCCCTGGCCAGTGTGGACCAGATCCTTAGCTGGTGTACACTGGCTTAGTTCCACTGACTTCAGTGGAGTTATACCAATTGACACCAGTTAAGGATGTGACCCTGTGTTGCTGCTGAGATTAATATGTAGTAATATTTAGAATATAAGCTTTCTGGGGTGGAGAGCTCATCCTTTTACTGTCTGTAAAGTACCTAGGAGAAGAGTGACAAATAACAGTAAAACAGCCATGACAGACACTGGCTCGGGATAGCTACACTTTGAGGAAAATACTGTTTTGATTGAGCATTTATTCTCCCTAGAGTGGTGGACATAGAGAAAAGGACTTCTTCTAGACTCTAAAATGATATTCCATATATAGGAACAGGCCTACTATTTTTGTGTGCTTGGCCTCACCTGACGTCTGAATACATAGAACAAGTTTCATTTCACAATGAATTTGGTTGGGAATTGTTTGTAGTGAATGCGGTCTGTATCAAAGCTTTGTTTGATAGAAACCACCCTCTATCAGATCTTGCCTGGAAAAAAAGTTACATTAATTTCCTTGTGGTTACAGTTATATATATTTATATTTGACTGTCAATAGAGTTCAGACCACAAGAACTTGCAGGAATAAAGGCCACTGATCAGTGAACTCTGAGTCACTTAAACTCAGCCCTATCTAGTATTCTGCTTAACAACAAAAACATTGGCATGCTGTGCACCCACTCATTGCCTATAGCAGAGTGAAATCCAGAAGGTGAAATCCAGGCACTGGGTGGTTACACCTGGAAAATTCTTTGATTACAAGCAGGGAAGGAACAGTTTGCAAAGAGTAGAGGAAACAGTAAGAAAAAAAATATTAGATGGGCAGATTTGTGTGTGTGTTGCAAAACAGTAATATATGTGTGTCATTATAACACACCTTACCTTTCAGCCACGTACAATACTCCACATTGTTCACATGCTTTGCAAAGAAAAATGATTAGAGCTATTAGCACAGCAGTCCCCTTCTCCAGGACTAAAATCAGCTCTAGCCAAAGTTAATGTGTAAGAGGGAATTAAATATTAACCTATTGGAATGCACACTTGTTGTAATGGTTTCAGTCTGTATATCAGACAGGCTAAGAATATTGCTGTGACAGTGAGAAATCAAGCTTTATTTCCAAACTCAAAAAGAAAAAAAAAAATCAGAATGTTCTGTCACCTCATTGCTTTCAGGTTCCATGAGAAGGAAAGACAGCACTGTCTCCCCTCTTTTTTCTGAGGACAGGCAATTTTCCCCTTGCACTGTATTTAGCAATGTCTTGTTAACAATGTAAGGTGGATCACAGTGGCTCAACCGGCTGAGGAGGACTGCAATTTGATTCCCAGCCAGAGATTTGCAGGTAAGATAAAGTGCAAAGGTGACTAAACACCACAACAAGCAAGGTCTGCCCCCCTGGTTTGGCTGGAAGGGAAAACAGAGGATTATTATAGCGATAGATTTACCGCAGGTCTATTCCTTTTTTCCTGTTCCAGCTACAGTACATGAGAATCCTTACAGCTGTCTGAGAAGGGTTTTATGGTAACAAACTGATTTGTTATATTAGCCTGCAGCATGTACACTCTTCTGTTTTACAGTAATCTCTTATTCCTTCTCTTTGGGTTCTCACTGCAGCCTTATGACTGGAGAACACAGCTCTATTTTACCAAACTGCACTGCTATACATATCCTTCAAAGGTTTTTAGGTCACACGTTGTACCGAACACCAAAAATAATACTCTTACTAAGATGAATATTTGGTCTCAAATTCTTCATATAGCTCATTATGCTCACCACTTTATAATGCTTAACTATTTAGTGCTTTTCATCTTCAAAGCACATTACAGATAGTAACTAAGGGTACGTCTATACTTACCTCCGGGTTCGGCGGTAAGCAATCGATCTTCTGGGATCGATTTATCGCGTCTTGTCTAGATGCGATAAATCGATCCCAGATCGATCCCGGAAGTGCTCGCCTTCGACGCCGGTACTCCTGCTCCGCGAGAGGAGTAGGCGGAGTCGACGGGGGAGCCTGCCTGCCGCGTGTGGACCCGCGGTAAGTACCTTTAAGTTCGAACTAAGGTACTTCGACTTCAGCTACGTTATTCACGTAGCTGAAGTTGCGTATCTTAGTTCGAACTGGGGGGTTAGTGTGGACCAGCCCTAATTGATCCTCTCAACACTCCTACAAAGTAGGATATGAAGTATGAAGTACAGATAGAGAAACTGAGGCAGAGAAGTAGAGTAGCTTGCTCAGTGCCTCACAGGGAATGAGTGTGAGAAAGCTGTCAGGGCTTTCTGACTCCTAGGCCCAAGATAAAGCCATTAGTCTGTACCTCCTCACCTATAATTGTGGTAAGTGAGCATGCCTCATTTCCACACACATAATTTTACAGCGCCTCTTTAGCAGGTGGCCCTTATGAAACAACTGAGATCTGGTAAGCAGCATTGCCTCAACAATGGGAAAAATCAAGGAAGAGACAGAAAGAGCTTCAGGAAAATGACAACTGTTAGGGCTTACTCAGCCTTGTGATCCTGCTTATTCCAACTCCAGAGGAGGGACTAGCATGTAGTTGTCACTACACAAAATTGTATGTGTCATTGCAAACAAAGGGGTGGAAGCAGCAAAGCCAACAATTAGGGCCGCAATCCTGAAAGTGCTTATTCATGTAAGTTTACACACCTCAGTTGTCCATTGCAGGGGCAGAACTGGCAGCCAGGGGGCCATGCCCCCCCTCCCACTTTTTACCAGCTGCAAGAGCGAGCGACGGGAGGAGGGGCAGAGAAGAGTGAGTGGGGAGAGGGGTCTTCTTGTGGAAGGGGCAGTGCGAGGGCAGGGCCTTGGGGGGAAATGGGCGGCGCGAGGGCAGGGGCTTGGGGAAAAGGGGCAGGGCCACCTATGCGTCCCCCACACACACACACACACTTCTAGGGCACTTCCACCGCTCCTGATCCATTGAACTTGTTAGGAAAAATACTCAGATGCATTAGAGTTTGCTCGGGGCCCATGCTTCGATCACCTGAGATCAAGCATTCCTAAAGTCCCTACCTGGAATATTTAGAGATTTATTTCTTGGAGTGAGCCCACAAAACACTTTTCAAGCTTCTTTTATCCATGACTAGCAAGCAAACATGAGAAGGAACTATTGAGAATGCCTTCTGCCTTGTTCTCCATTCTTTGGGAACCAGTATACAGTGAGGATTGGCTGTCGAGTGAGACAATAAACAAACTTGGACCTGAAAAACCTTATTTTCTTTTCAAAGGCTAATATGTGGCTTCTTGCCAGGAACAGGCCATGTAGAGTCTTGGAAAGATAAACATAAAGGCATAGGGGAGAGGAAGAAACACAAGTATCCTAACAGAGCAACAGGAAGAGATTGCTCCTCAGGTGGTCACCGTACAGCTGCAACTGCCTCTTTTCTCTGGAATGGAAAGAGCCAGTTTCCTAAAGAGGTGAATACTGGCAGAAAGCCCTTTAGAAAAGAATTAAGCCTGATTGCCAAAGAGAGAGAAATGCTGGAATACCTAGAAAAGGTGAAGGTGAATTGTGCTGCTAGACATTTGGAATGGAATTTTCAAAAGTACTTAGTGTTGGCCTAGCTGTTCTCATCCAGGGACTTCAGATCAGAAGTTAAGCCAATACTGAGGACTGTTAAAAATCCCACCCTTTAAGGACAGGGCCTGATGTAACATTCCTTTCAGGGGAATATCCTAAACCAGTGTAATATTGTACACTTATATTGGAGTGTATTCATAAAACATTTTCTTTTATTAGCAGCATTATAATAGTGTCTAGGGGCCCTAACCAAGATGCGGGCACTGACCCAATACATAGTAAGAGACAATGTATTCCCTGAATAGACAAAACAAACAAAGAATGGGAAAATGAAATAGTTTTTTTAAAAAAAGGATGTTTTCATCTGACTTAGTGTCATGTGGCTTTGGAGGTCAGGAACTCTGTTGCCACAGCATATGTTATGGGTTACTTACATACTTGCCAGATTTCTTACTGGATTGCTTGGCCAATAGGAGATCTGGCAGTGTGATGCCAGTGAGACTCCTTTTTGGCCCCCTGGTAGAGACGATGGCCACAGATCCTGAGGGGTTTGGTTTGAGGACACACACAGCTAGACCACTCACTGGATTTGGCTAATTGGTAAAATTAAGTTCCCATTATTAACTGCCAGCTGGCGTACATAGTGTTTAGTACTTGGGGAGTATTACAGCTGTGAATTTCTCAGTTGTGGTACCACGTATTCATGCCATTAAATTGTTCATATCACAGTCTTTTATCAAACCTGCAAAGCGTTGTGCATCTCAGGTCAAACTCACACATTTGGCAGCCCTGTCACGCTTGCTCACATCTCAAGTAAAATCTCATGCATTGTATAAAGAGAGACCCTCCTCTATAGAATATGCTTTACCCTGGGGGAAGGTGAGCAGGGCGGGGAGTCAGGAAATCCTGGGCCCTTGTGTGATCTCTTTTAATGAGTGCTGTAATATTTCTACACACTTCACAACACTTATTATTGACCACAGAGTCATATCCCCTACCCTTGGAACAGACAACAACCATTCCCTCCATTTTACAAATAAAGTAACTGAGAGATCGCACAAGGCCTCTTCAGGTAGACCTGGGAATAGAACACAGGTTTCCAGTGTAGAAGAGTCACATCTCCCTCACTTGGCCACAATGCCAATGAATATGCCACATCCATGTGCTTATTTATCCTCTCTGTAGCCACCCAAACCCTCCCTGACTCTTTGTCCCAGTCTCCTCCCTTCCTGGATCCTTGTCCCAGTTCTCCCTCTGCACCTCAGTTCCTTGTCAGATCTATCTCCCCTCCTACCATTTTCTCCCCTCCTGCTACCCAGTCTCCTCTCCACCCTCTGTTCCCAGTTCAAGTCTCCTTGACCAGCAGGTCTCACTCAGACCCCCTCCTCAACTCCTGTCCCAGTCTCACCAGACTTCTTTGTCCTAATCAATTTCTTGCCCCCTCCCCCCATCCCCGATTCTTGTCCCCTCTGCATTTGCATCAGGTGGTTTCTTCCTCCACTCTGCCTGGGTGCCAGTAGCAGGTGACTGACAGCACAGGAGACAGAACCCTGCTCTCAATTTTGATCCCTGACCTCACCCTGGAATACAGTAGCCTGTAGCTGCAGTCTGGGGTGGCAGCATGCCCAATCACACTTCAGGGATGGCACAGGCCTGTCACCCCCCATACTTGGTGTGAGGGGATACAGTATGTTTGGTTACTCTGGGAGATGATAAATGTGCCTTGTGGTGAGCCCTAGGAGCTCTGAGAGGTTAGAGCATGGCCAACGCAGACAGTCTTTGGAGATTTTATCTCTTAAATGCTAAGAAGCCTCTATTGGGCATGCGTGAACAGCAATTTCCCAAAGGTATATAACTTGGCCAAATATGGGTGGATTTTCACATGGTCAACAAAAGGTATATCCCTGATGCAAAGACATCCCCCTTGCCAAATTGCTCCAAAACATGGTTCCCTCAACAGGATGCAGCCATTACAGTTATAAAGGAGCTGGTGACCAGCTATCCCATCCTGAAATATGATGTGACTGAACTGGCAACCATACAGGGTGATGCCCAGTGAGACAGGGCTTGAGGAATCCCTCCTACAAAAGGGACAGCTGGTAGCTTTCGCATGAAAGACACTATCACCAACAGACAAAGATATGTCCAAATTTTAAAGGAATTTCTTGCGATACTGTTTGCATGTGAAAAATTTGATCAGTATCTTCAAGAGTGGGAAACAATTAGCATAGAAAGTGACCATAAGCCACTAAAAAGCATTTCTAAAAGCCACTGCTAGAAATCCCCCAAAACCTTCAGCACCTGCCACTGACACCGCAATGCTACAACTTAGACGCATACTACAAGAAGGGGACTGAGCTATACATAGCTGACTTCTTATCCAGAGCAGACTTGCAGGATGAAAATATGACAGCTGAACAGGAATGAGATCCTCAACCTGATAGAAATAAAGAGAACACTGAAAGACACAAAAACCATAAACCAAACCAGTTAAGTACCAGTTTGAATGCAGGGGCTGGAAAGCATCCAAGAACAAACTATACAAGACCAAGATTTACAAGTGATCACATCCATCATTCTGTCAAGATGGCCAGACACCCTGGTAGATGCCCCACCTGCCTCTCAAGAACACTGCAACTATCAAGGTGAATGGGTGTTCAAGATAGCATCATATATCAAGGCAGCTGAATCATAATACCAAGATCACTGAGAAGAGAAATGCTCTCAAAAATACATTGGAGCCATTCTGGCACAGAAGCCTGTACTAGGAAAGCCAGAGATGCCGTACACTGTTCAAAATGACCCAGGATACCTGAGACCTGATAAAGAGTTGTGAGACATTTGGGGAGATGCAGGCCAAGCAGCAAAACACACAATGAAAATACACAGCATCCCCAACAGACCTTGGTGCAAAGTAGAAATGGACCTTTTCACTGCAAATCATGCAAACTACCTGTAAAGGTGAAAGCAGTTCCTGTGCGTCCCCTTGCAGCCTGGAGTGGTTCTGCAGCCGTGCCCCAACTTAACTTCCCCTAATTGGAATGCCAATAGGTTCACTTTAACAATCAAGGACAAGGAGAGACCACCGACCAACAAAATAGCATGGCTTCAGGACAAGAGTAATTACAGGACCTCAGGACCCTGGTTCAGCTCCTGAAATCAAAGGCCAGAGAACAAAGATTCTGGTTAGGTTAGTCTCCTAGAGCCTTAGGGTATGTCTACATGGCAAAACAAAAACAAAAAAACCCAGCAGCGAGACTCAGAGCCTGAGTCTACAGGCTCAGGCTCACAAGGCTTATGCTATGGCACTAAAAATAGCTGTGTAGACATTCCGGCTCGGGCTGGCACTCAGGCTCCGAAGCCTGCTCCCATTCATGGGTTTCAGAGCCCCCAAATCCAGCCCAAGCTGGAACTTCTACATGACTATTTTTAGCACCATAGCACAAGCCCCACCAGCTGGAGTCTGTCGACCCATGCTCTGAGACTTGCTGCTGTAGGGGTGATTTTGCAGTGTAGACATACCCTGAGAGAAAACCACCACCCCCCCACTGTAGCCGGTATGGCTTCTACTCCCCTCTCTCTTGCCCAGCTTCCTGTTCCTGTTTAAATAGCCCAACCCTAGGCTGCCCCACCTGAAGATTCTAGCCTGTCCCTTCAAGGGGCAGTAGATTTCTTCACACTACCTCATTAGTGCAGACTTCTATTCAGACTTCTGGATACTAGATGAACTTAGGGTGATCAGACAGCAAATGTGAAAAATTGGGATGGGGGTGGGGGGTAATAGGAGCCTATATAAGAAAAAGACCCAAAAATCGGGACCGTCCCTATAAAATCAGGACATCTGGTCACCCTAGATGAACCATCAGAAACTACTGTAGTGACCATTACAAAGCAATGAAGGATTTCAGCAGGCTAAGTATCTCAAACTGTGTAGTTTCAGACAACAGACCCCAATTTACCTTCAGTGAGTTTGTGCAATTTACCAGGGAATAAGAATTCATTGATATCCCATCATCACCATGCCACATCCAGGGAAACAGCAAAACCAAATTGGCAGTTAAAATTGCTAAAGACTCTATTAAAGAAAGCTGCAAAGAGACTGTACAGCAAGACATTCTTAAATGTAGAAACTCTTCCACAGAAGGCATGGTGGTCTAGGAAAACGGACCTAGGGAGAAAGATAGAAGAAATTGGAATTGTTTCATCTGGAGAAGAGAAGACAAAGGGAGGACTTGATAACAGTCTTCAAGTATGTAAAAGGTCTTTATAAAGAGGAGGGTAATAAATTGTTCTCCTTATCCACGGAAGACAGGACAAGATGTAATGGGCTTAAATAGCAGCAAGGGAGATTTAGGCTAGACATTAGAAAAAAATCCTAACTATAAGGGTAGTTAAGCACTGGAACAAAATTACCTAGTGAGGGTGTGGAATCTCCATCACTGGAGGTTTTTAAGAACAGATTAGACAAATACCCGTGTCAGGGATGGTCTAGGTCATACTTGGTCCTGCTTCAGTGTCAGGGACTGGACTAGATGACCTATTGAGGTCCCTTGCAGTCCTACATTTCTATGATTCTATGAATAGCTGCCTGGTCCAATACTTGATGTCAAGATGCATGCAAACCTTGGTGCCCATAGCCCCAGCATTACAACAGCCAGAGGAAGGAGTAAGACAAAAAAAACAAAAACAAAAACAAAAAAAAGAAGAAGGAGAGAAATGCAAAGGCCAAAGTCTACTAGGACCAACAAGCTAAAGACCTTCTAGAACCACAACCAGGAGACTCTATCAGGAATAAACTATTTCCTTGGAACAAATCATACACTTGGAAAAAAAGCTACCTGTATTGAACAGAAAAATCATTATTCATATAGCGCAGAAGTGGATGGGTGCATATTACACTGAAACCACAAACATATTTGCCCCCTACAACCAAGACACAAACACAAACAGGGAGGAAAGTGCAATACACATTCTGCTGAGACTCGCTCAGCAGGACACAGAAGGAACACAGACCAAAGAATGACCCACAGATATTAGAACTGGTTCTCAGAGCACCATGCCACCAGATGAACCAAGTGCAAGGCAGTCTCCTGCATCACAAGGCATACTCGCACACATTCCAACATTATTCACCCCTTCTGCCCCTCCCCAAGCTGCATGTTATAGGGAGGGGAAAGGGAGAAGCAGAGGAGCCATCCCATTGCTCACAAGAGGGGAGGGAGGAGGAGGGAACAGAGCTGCCCTGAGGTGTTGGGCTCCCCGCTCCCTTCCTGTGAGAAGACTGGGCTCCTGTGGAACAGCGGGCAAGGCAGTTTGGAAGACAGCCAATCAGAGGGGGGTTTCCCCCAAGTGGAGCTGACATTTGTGAGGTGCTGGAGCTTTCACTTCATTGCTGAACCGGCTGTAATCTGGACAAAATCCTGTGACACACAAAGAAATTACTAGAGTTGGCAATACTGTATTTATGTTTGAATTTGCTACCTCAGATGTAGCAAAAGGGACAATATGGTAGGCAGCTTCCCCATAGTGGGTGCTATAGTATGACTGTACATATAGGGTAATGTATTGGAACTGAGAGTAATGCATAGAAACTTCTGCTTTGAGGACATGCTTGATGAGAGAGAACAATCTGTGTGGAAGAAGGAACAAAGTCTGACTGTCGCACTCTCTTGGCGCCCCGTCTTTTTACATTTGAACACTGAACCGTTAAATGGCTGGTCGAAGTACAGTTACTCTTGCACCACTGCCTTCGCACCCCTACCAAATAGCTCTGACAGTCTTGATCTTTAACTAAACAATGCAGGAGGCCTCAGATTTCCAATAATGACACTGCTCTTTGTTTCAACAAGGTGATCATGTTCCAGATGCTATTTCTGTTTAACTGGCAAGCAGAGGATCTATTTCCAGTGTGTTACAGAACAGGCAGAACGCAGTTGTCTCACAGCGTGTGGGTAGCCCAAGCAAGTCCCAGGTTTCCCTCTGCTTCATAGATTGAGTTTAAAGCATTCTTTTATATATAATCCCCAAAATGTAATCTTTGCAATAAGAGATTGTTAGAAACTTTGCTTTTTACCTTGTAAAGGAAAAAAAGGCATTGTTCTAAAATTCACAGCCATACAGATCTGAGCAAATAATGCAAAAAAAGTATCTGCAGACATGCGTTCAAGTAAAACCTGCAAATTCACTTAAAAGTCTTTAAGATCCCTTTCATTAGTTTTCAGCAAACATTCATGGTGGTGAAGATCTGTTTGCAGGAAGGTTCACAGACAGGGAAATATCGCAGATTCTTGTGTGAATGTGCGTTCACAATGAAGACTTGTAGAAAGATTTGCACGGAAAGTGTTTGTACAGCTATCTCAAAAGCTCCACCAGTCAGGGAACAAAAACAGATTATATGTACTATACTGAATTACTTAAGCAACCAATTGCACGCAGAGAGCTAAAGCAAACAGTTACATGTAATCCACAGGCTGAAATGTGTTCCCATCAACCATACATTGAGTAATATCCAATAATGAAAACTTTTCTAAAAATGACAGATTGTTTGCAGATAATTTGTGAACAGAAAGGATATGTTTGTCAAATACATTTTATACATCACCCATCTCTGGCCACATACGTCATATTTCTATTAGCAAAAGCTTTTTGCTGAGTTTCTCCTTAGATCTTCCAGCCCTCTCTTGAAAAGCTCAATGACAGGCTAACAGTTTATAATGGGAAAGTAGAGAGGTGTTTCTGTTAAAGTGCATACTGTCAGCATGTGCAGAATGCAAAATGCCACTGGAAATAGAGAACCAAATACCAAACAAGGTAATAACTTCCCATTTCAGATGGAACTGATCATATCCTGGTCTACAAAGTCCTTTTCAGATACACTGAAGGAAGAACAATCTCCCAGCTCTCAGTGCCAATTTAAGAGAGTACTGCAGTGAGATTCTCCTGGAGGACTCATCAGTTGTTGCCACTGGATAGTGGAAATTTTTTTCTCCCCTTTCCCTGTGGGCCCAGTGTGTTATGTGGAATGTCTGCTCACTTACGACATAGGAGTACACAGGGAACAGCTGTGATTTCTTTGTCATGGTATCACTTTCATGGTGCAGTCCAGACCAGTAAGAGGTTCTGTCACTGCCTGTCCTGTTACTATGGGTGCTTCACAATGCTTTGATGTTGTAACTCCCAACCCCAGTCGCCCACAACCAGCCTACAACCATGCAGGTCACATCCTGTGTGAGTGTGCACTAGATAATCCTCGTTCAGCAGCTCTGACCCCAGCAGTCTGTCTACCTCCCCACTCTGGCTTCCACCAGCCTGGGTTACTACTTAGGGGTGACCCCAACACACTCCCAGTCCTGAATTTTCCCCAAATCATGTGGTCTGTAATGACAAGCCCTCTCCTGGACAGTTCAGAGAAATAATGTGGTTCGCTTGCTACTTTAAGGAGACAAAACACACCAGTTTGCCACATTAACTGGAGTTGACATCCACTGTAGTATAAACACAGCACTGTTGGTTTAGATTTGATTAGAATAAAACAAGTTTATTAACAAAAGCTAGGATTTTAAATGAGTTGAAGTATAATAGAAATGGTTACAAGCAAAGAAAAATGAAAACATGCATCTAAAAGTCTAGCAAGTTTTGGTTCAAGGCTTTGTTCAAGATGGCCTTTCTCACCCACCATCCTCCAGCAAGATGGTGGCTGACCCCCTCCTTGGTCAGGATCTCTTCCAGAGGCCCAAAGGTGCCAGTGCCTTTGTCTTCTTACATAAAAGAGGTAACTTGGGGTTTTCCGTCCCTTTAATTTATAGTCCATTGAATCTTTGAAGTGGATTCTTCTGAATGTTACCCCTCCCCAAAAGTAGTTTATTCAAGCTGTGAGGAAGGTGCCATGGAGTCTGGGAATGAAGGAAGCTCCATTCTACCTTCTTCCTCCACTGGTGTTCTCTGACATGCAAATTGTTCTGTTTCCTGCCATCCCCTTCCCCTGCTGTCTTGATGATCCTGTTTACTATTTATATGTGAATTGAGGTAAACACTCATTCCTTTGTTTAGGACAAACCTCTAACAACTTTTGCCCCGGCAGGGCTGTCTAGTTTTGATCATGTGCCGATAACGTACAGTGAGAATTCATAACTTTACCTATAATGATTCTACATACGTTTCACCATGATATCATTGACCAGCGAGTTATTCGTTCTCAAAATGATACCCCACAAAGCACATTTTGTACAAAGATGCTGTTTCTGCAGGAAGAGGGACAACCTCTGAAGAGCTCAGTGCCGCCATTAGTATCCAAGCAGCTGTGCATTTGGTCCATCTATGCTACTTCAGTGGTGGCTTGGGTTCAGTGACCGGCTGGTCTCTCCTCCTTAAAGCAGCAGAATCTGGGTCACACTTACTTAACCTCAGGCTTTGGCACGGCATGCAGGCACTGAAGTAATAGTGATGGACTAGAGGAGGACCAAAGAAACGTAGCCCAACTGAGCAGGATACAGAGAAGACAGCTCGAGTTCCATCCTTGCCCAGTTTCACTTAAAGGATATATTATTTTCCTAAGTCAGCTATAAATTATGTGATGTCAGTTTCCTTTTATAAAAGTCAGAGAAATGAGGAGAGGGGAGACCAAGTCACTCAGCAGGGAGAAAAAATCTCAGGTTTTTTCAGTTTCCCATTGTGTCTTGTTCAGACCTGAGCAGTAAATAGATAACAAGAACAATCATAGTAGATTGGCAGGGCCTGTGAGCATTGCAGATGTGATGATCACTGTCTGCTGGGATGGGGGAAAGAAGAAGGATGTAAAGTATATCATTCATCAGTCACCCTGCCTGTTACCTGCAGAGAGGACAATGTCAGCCTGGAGGCAGTCAGCCTTTCAAAAGCAAGGTTAGTGGCACTAAAAGTCTGCTATTGATCCAGCATCAGAGGGCATAAAGGGATCATGTTAGGACTTGTCTACTCATAGAGTTGATCAGGAACGGATACCCAGGAATAACACCATGTCTGGAATAAACGCACTTTGTTCTGGTTAGTATATCCCACTCTGAAAGCACTCTTATTCTGGAATGAAGAGTGTCCACACCTAGAGTTATTCAAGAACAGCTATTGCACTTTAAATTCGTACGCTACCTTAATCCATGTTAATTTTCAAGTGCAGACAAATTTAGTGAAAAACGTCAGTCTGTGTGAAAAAAGATTGACTGCAGAAGGGAGACAGAGGAAAGGTTTTTAAGTACATCAAAAGCAAGAAGCCACTAAACAGGCAGTGCAGACACTGGGGGTATGTCTACACTGCAATTACACCCGTGCCAGCTGACTTGGGCTCATGGGGCTCAGGCTAAGGGGCTGTTTACCTGCAATGTAGACGTTCGGGCTCAGGCTGCAACCCAAGTTCTGGGACCCGCCCACCTTGCAGGGTCCTAGAGCCAGGGCTCCAGCCCAAGCCCAAATGTCTACACTGAAATTCAGCAGCACCTTAGCCTAAGACCCATGAGCCCAAGTCAGATGGCAGGGGCTAGCTGCAGGTTTTTAATCGTAGTGTACACATACCCCCGACGACCAAGTTGTTAAAGGAGAACACAGGGAAGACAAGGCCATTACACAGAAGATGCATGAATTCTTTGCATCAGTCTTCACTGCAGAAGATACAGGGTAGATACCCACATCAGAGCTATTCTTTACTTTTTGGATGACAAATCTGAAGTACTGTCCTATGTAGGCTACGTTTACGTGTCTGTAGAAGGGGTTTTAGAACAAATTGATAAATGAAACAGAAATAAGTCACCAGGACCAGATGGCATTCATCCAAGAGTTCTGAAGGAATTCAAACATGAAATTGCAGAACCACTAACTGTAGTATGTAGCATATCACTAAAATAAGCCTCTATACCAGATGACAAGAGGATAGCTAATGTAATGCCAATTTTAAACCAGGGCTCCAGAGGCAATCCTTTTACAGGTGCCTAACTTCAGTACCAGGCAAACTGGTAGAAACTATAGTAAAGAGAACAGAATTGTCAGACACATAGATAAACATGATTTGTTGGGGAAGAGTTAATACAGGTTTTGTAAGGGGAAGTTATGCCTCAGCAATCTATTAGAATTTTTTGAGGGTGTTAGCAAGCATGTGGATAAGGGGTGATCCAGTCAATATAGTGTACTTGGATTTTCAGAAGGCTTTTGATAAAGTCCCTCACCAAAGGCTCTTAAAGTAAGCAGGCATGGGATAAAAGGAAAGGTCCTCTCATGGTTCAGTAACTGGTTAAAAGATAAGAAACAAAGAGTAAAAATAGAAGTGAGTTATAGTGGAGAGAGGTAAATAGAAAGGTCCCCCAAGGATCTGTACTGGGACCTGCGCTGAACGACATATTCATTAATGATCTGTAAAAGGGAGCAAACAGTGAAGTGGCAAAGTTTGCAGATGATACAAAATTCAAGATAGTTAAGTCCAAAGCTGACTGCAGAGAGTTACAGGGGAATCTCACAAAACTGGATGACTGGGCAACACAATGGCAGATAAAATTCAACATTGATAAGTGCAAAGTAATGCACACTGGAAAAAAAAATCCCAACTTCACATATATAATGATGGGGTCTAAATTAGCTGTCACCACTCAAGATAGATCTTGGAATCACCATAGATAGTTTTCTGAAAACATCAGCTCAATGTAAAGCAGTGGTCAAAAAGGCTAAGAGAGTGTTGGAAGTGTATTAAGAAAGGGAGAGAAAATAACACAGGAAATATCATAATACCACACCTTTAATACTGTGTCCAGTTCTGGTCTCCCCACCTCAAAAAGGATATAGTAGAACTAGAAAAGATTCAGAGAAGGGCAACAAAGATAATCAAAGGAATAGAACAGCTTCCCTACAAGGAAAGACTAAAAAGAATAAGGCTGTTCAGCTTAGAAAAGAGATAACTGGGGGGATATGACAGAGGTCTATAAAATCATGAATGGAGTGGAAAAAGTTAATAGAGAAGTGTAATTTATCCATTCCCACAATACAAAAACCAGGAGTCACCCAATAAAATTAATAGGCAGTTGGTTTAATACAAATAAGTAGTAGTACTTTTCCCACACAACGCATAGGTAACCTGTGGAACTCATTGCCATGTGATGTTGTGATGGCCAAAAGTATAAATGTGTTCAAAAAAGAACTAAATAAATATATGGAGGATAGGTCCAGCAATAGCTATTAGCCAAGATGATCAGGGATGCAACCCTATGCATAGGGTGACCCTAAACCTCTGATAGCCAGAAGCAGCAGTGGAAGACAGGGGGTACATCACTCCTACTGCCCTCTTCTGTACACTCCTTCTGAAGATTTGATATTGGCAACTGTCGAAGACAGAATACTGGGCTAGATGGACCATTGGTCTAACCCAGTATGGCCATTCTTATGTTCTCATCTGAAAGTCCTCCCAGCCTTGTGGAATTGAACGTGCAAACATACACCTCTGCTGGTGGGGTCAATTGAGCTCAAATATTCTTTTTTCTGCCCTATCACAGCAAATGAATATTCAGAAATATTTAAGCTAGACAAGAAACTAAAGATCTATTGCACTCCCACCCCCACCCCCCCCACACACACACAGAGTTCTGGGTTTCAAGAGATATAAGCTCACACTCTCCAAGCTGCCCGTCAGAAAAGACAAATATTTTGCTCGCTGTTACCTCCCAAGCAGCAAAACAAGCAGCATTGCTGACAGTTAATCATTTTTCCTTCCCCTGTTATTTTTTCCTGAGGTTTTCACTGTACTTGGCTTTACCTGTTTCAAAAAAGTGTTTACATAAATTTGAAAAAAAGTCCTAATTAGACAAATATAAGCAACATCTGTCAGAAGTGGCAGCCAGAAGGAAGGCACGGCCATCCAAGTCATAGCATATGGTATCTGAACCGAAAGCGTATTGGAGCATGGAGTTGACTGAGATGCACATAGTGTTCTGTGCACAGATTACAAGTGACTCCACTGTGTTGAGTTCACAGGCCTTGCAGCTGGGTGTGTTTGCTGTGTCCTGTTCACGCATGTCCACTGCTCTGCCAGAGATTCCCATGCTCTAAGCAGTTATCTCCAGCACTCATGGATTTACACGGAGGATGATTCACTTTTAAAGCCGAAAACACAGCATGATTAAACAAACAAGCCCTAGCCACTAAGGCCCATGCTTGTGAAATAGGACTCTGGTAGAATTAGCACTAACTAGATTAGTTAACCTGTGTGACTTCATTATCCTGAAAACATTTTGCACACCACCTTCTTCCCTTTAATATATGTCCTTCTGAGCCATCTCGATGGGACTGCCCATGCTAAAACCACCTGTAGGTTGCCACAAATGCTACAGACTTGCTCTATGTGACAGTGTAATATAATAATAATATATGGAGATATACCTATCTCATAGAACTGGAAGGGACCCCGAAAGGTCATTGAGCCCAGCCCCCTGCCTTCACTAGCAGGACCAAGTACTGATTTTGCCCCAGATCCCTAAGTGGCCCCCTCAAGGATTGAACTCACCACCCTAGGTTTAGCAGGCCAATGCTCAAACCACTGAGCTATCCCTCCCATGTATATAGTTAATACAGTTAGGTCCCATCTACAGAACAAGACTAAACCATATTTTAACTGTATTGAGGGAATAACCAGGGCCCTCCAACATTATAAAACTATCAGAGATTTTCCTGTGTTAACTATGTCCCTGAACCATGTTACAACTTTAGGCCATGTCTAGACTAGGAAAATAGCTTACATTTTTAAACACAACATGCTATGTTTTAAATAACAGTTTTAACAGAACTTTGCACTTAATATAGACAGGGCAAGCCGTGTTTAAAAGAGGTTAGTTAAACCATTTTAAACTCATTTCTAAACACTAATTCTGTTTTAAATAGGTTAAACCCTAACACCACCTAACACACTTTGAAATGTGACCTCTTTTACTAGTCTAGACAGAGCAGGTCTTCAATTTGATTCTTGGAGACAGTTGAGATTGTGTCAGCACAACAAGAGAGAAGTGTGTTTCGGGTGTTTCAGAGAACAACTGTGCAGTAAGCAGGTCTTCCAACATGGATTATATTATAGTGTGGATGGCCCTATATATTTGATTTTTACTGGATCTCTTGCGACTATATGACAAATATAAAGACAATTTGGAAAGCCTTTATTTCTCCCCTACATTTCTACTACCCACCCACCTTTTTCTGCCAGCTTTTCATACATGGGGTCGCAGCTAGATCAGAAATAGGCCAGGTCAATACTTAAAAATTGGATCAATCTGGCTACGTCTCTCGGGGCTGTGAAAAATTTCTCACCCTATGCAATGTAGTTAGGTCAACTTAACCTCCTGTGTAGAGGTGGCTAGGTCAATGGAAGAATTCTTCTGTCAACCTAGCTACCACCTCTTGGAGAGGTGGATTAACTACATCAAGGGAAAAAAACCTTTTCATCTCTGTGGAAAGTATCTACGCTACAGCAGTACAGCGTCAAGCTGCAGCACTGTAGCTGTGCGGTTGTAGCAGCTGTAACGTAGACATACCCTACGTCTCCTGACTATCTCTTCCCTGTTCCTTCAGACCTTTCAGTCAGTGTCACCAAAATATTTCCTGGGAGGCAAAGAAAACACCTGCCTCTGCAGTCAGTGCCCTGTTTTGACCTAACCAGTCTTTATTTTGCTTTGCTGCTTTTTTGGGGTAAATCAGGAGTTCTTCACCACACCTCAGTCTCCCCTAACCAAAGGGCAGTCCAGATGGGACTCTCACGTCTACCCCTTTCCAGACTGATGCCCTAAGTGCATCTTTCATGCTAATTCACCAAAACCAAGGGGCTTCTGGGGTTGATATTAATGTTAATATGTGGACTGGCCAGCAGGAAGATGTCATTCCTTTCCTTTGCCCCACAATGCTCATATTTTCATCCTGCATTCTTAGAGCAGCTAAGGCACATGCTTGGGTCTCAAGGGACCTCTTAAACCTCTGTCTCTTAGCCCGGGTCTACACTACAAACTTATGCCAGTAGAACTATGTCGCTCAAGAGTTTAGAAAATACACTCCGCTGAGTGATGCAGTTATACCAACGTAACTCCCATTGTAGACAGCGCTATGTGGAAGGGAGGGCTTCTCTCGTCGACATAGCTACTGCCTCTCAGGGAGGTGCAGTACCTGTGCCAATGGGAGACGCTCTCCTGTCGGCTTAGGTCACATCTTCACTAAGCACTACAGCAGAGTAAGTGTAGACTAGCCCCCAGATTGAGTGTTCCGTTTCCTCCAGGACAGCAATTACAAGAGGATGCTAAAACACAGGGTTCCTCAAAACTCCTGTCCTGGAAGATACGAATGTCACATCTGCAAAACACTATATACCGGGGTGGCCAAACTTACTGACCCTCTGAGCCGCATACAACAATCTTCAGAATTTGAGAGCTGGGGCGCACCTGCCAGGGCTTGGGGTTTCAGCCCGGGTTTGCTGGCTCCACTCGGTCAGATGGTGCAGCCGGGACCCCTCCTGGAATGGCAGCTGCTGGAGCTGGCTGTGGGCAGAGGCAGCGGCAAACAGCTGGGAGCTGCAGGGAGAGCTGTTGCTTTTGCTGCTGCCTCTCCCCACGGAGCTAACACCTGGGAGTTTCAGGGAGGGGCCACTGAGGGTAAGAGGAGGCACGTGCCTGGTGGTGTGTGACTCAAGCGGTTGGGGGGAGCTGAACCTTTAAATTGTGCCCCCCATTCTCAGCAGGCACCAGTTGTCTCTGGCAGTAGCCTCTTGCCCCACCACCCCGCTGCAGGGCAGAAGCCCCGAGCTTCCCCTCCGCCCCCTGCAGTCTGGTAGGTAGAGAAGCAAGGGCGTTTCCAGGCACCAGCGCACCAAGTGCGTGCCTGGGGCAGCAAGCCGCAGGGGGCGGCTTGCCGGTCGCTGTGGAGGCGGCAGTCAGGGAGACTTCGGCGGCATGCCTGCAGGAGGTCCGCCGGTCCCGTGGCTTCGGCGGCAATTTGGTGGCGGGTACGCCAAAACCGAGGGACCAGTGGACCTCCCGCAGGCATGCCACCAAATCAGCGTTACCAGCCAGACCTCCCGCAGGCGCGCTGCCGAAAGCCACCTGACTGCCATGCTTGGGGCGGCAAAATACATAGAGCTGCCCCTGTAGAGAAGGGAGGGGTGTCAGGTGCAGGGGGGCTCCACGAGCCATACTTTAACTATAAAAGATCTGCATGTGGCTCGCGAGCCGCGGTTTGGCCACCCCACCTTATAATCTTTTGATCCAGGCCCCAGGACAGAAGATGAGTCTCTTGAACCAGGTCACCTAAATTGCAGCAGGGATCTAACTATACTTTTCATGTTAATTCATGGTTACAGCTAAAAAGAAGTAATACTAACTCCTCCTTGGAGCTCTTCTTTTGAAGGGAATAATGGAGTGTGTCCAATGAAAGTAGGATGATAGTGTGTGAGCATGTGTATAACTGTCATATCCTAATATATATGTCTCCCTTCATAATGCTTCCTTATCTGGAGCCAGAAAGTCTAACACAGGGATCGGCAACCTTTGGCACGCGGCCCACCAGGGTAAGCACCCTGGCAGGCCGGGCCAGTTTGTTTACCTGCCACATCCACAGGTTCCGCCGATCGCGGCTCCCACTGGCTGCGGTTCGCCACTCCAGGCCAATGGGGGCGGCGGGAAGCATCAGCCAGCACATCCCTCGGTCCGCGCCGCTTCCCGCCGCCCCCATTGGCCTGGAGCGGCGAACCGTGGCCAGTGGGAGCCGCGATTGGCCGAACCTGCGGACGCGGAAGGTAAACAAACCGGCCTGCCAGGGTGCTTACCCTGGCGAGCCGTGTGCCAAAGGTTGCCGATCCCTGGTCTAACAACTCACCTTACCCTGGCTGAAAAGAAACGTGTTTATTTTCCATCCTCAATTATCTAGATCTGCATTTTTTATTAATTAAACCTGGAGCTACTGCTCCAGTATTATCAATCCTAAGTGGTCAAAAATCATGATCAGGCCCCACAAAATCATGAAATTTTTAAAAAATAATAAATTTGGGGGTCTTTTTATTTGCCGCATATTTGTGAGCCTCCAGGATTCATTTCTTCAAGCTCTTTGCCACAACCAGGGGAGCTAGAAATTTTCATTTTTTTAATTAAAGCTGAGATGCCCACATAATTGCATGACTCCAGCAGCTGGAGCTTTAAGAAAAACACCAAATGTTGCACGACTCATGATAAAATCATGCAAGTTGCCAACACTGTGATGAGAAATACTTCCTTTATGGATGAACCTGGATCAGAACGATTTCAGCTAAGGCCATTAGGGATTATGGACAGGACACTAAACTCTTGCTTTTCTAAGTACACCTCTACCCCGATATAACGCTGTCCTTGGAAGCCAAAAAATCTTACCACGTTATAGATGAAACCGCGTTATATCCGCTGGAGTGCGCAGCCCTGCCCCCCAGAACCACTGCTTTACCGCGTTATATCCGAATTCATGTTATATCGCGTCGCATTATATCGGGGTAGAGGTGTATCCAAACTGGGTCCTCAAAGCTGAACTGGGCTCCACTCTAGTACAGGAAACAGGAAAGTGTGTCTCTGCATCAGAAAATATAAGCTCAAGTTTTTCTTGCTACAGATTCAGGGCCAGCTCCTCAGCTGTTATAAATCAGCATATCTCCATTGACGTACCCCATCGTCGAACCCTTCAACCATTCACTCCCCCAAATAACATCTCATCACTATCCTTAAGTACTCCTCACGTATTGAGTTAGTCTAGCAACCTGTTTATATTTTTCCCAATACAGGCACCCAAGAGAGGCCCCAAACCCTAGACACGGAAGAGCCAACCATGCAGTTGTTCAGTGTTTTCTCCCCACCACATACTTAGCAAAAGGGTCCATTGCTTTCCATATTCACTAGGCTGACGCCAGTTTAGTTTTCTGCTGTGGCACCAATGACTGACAGCTTCACTATGGCACCAGCTAATTGCCATACAAATCTGAACTCCACGATAATGTCTGGATTATCTGGTTACATATGACCTATATTGGTTTCCCTGGAGATCTGACTAGCTGGCTGCCTCTTAGTCATTAGTCAGGTATTTCTGTAGGTAATGTTGTGCAGAGCTTCCTTCCCCCACCCTTTATTTTTTTCTTCAAATCCCTCTCTTCTCTCTCCTTCTTCTAACTGGTGTGTAGAGCTGGGTGTTTCTGTTTCAGGGGAAAAGCCACAATTTCTATTTTTTTCCATTTTGAAATTGAACAAAACAAAACAAACATTGAAATTTCCTGTGAAACAAAACCCTGAAAAAAAATCATTTGAACACATGCTTTATATGCAGCCAAATGCAAGGCCATACATCAAGAATGTAGGTCACGCAAGATGGGAGACCGTACCCTGGAATGTAGTGACACTGAGGTGATGCCTACACTGCTTCCCAGCGTGGGCAGACAGACATGCACTAACTCTGCTCAAGCCAGTGGCCTAAAGAAAGCAGTGTGGCCATGGAAGCAGCTTAGGCTAACTACCTGCGTACAAATCCCTCCAACCCCTGGGTACATGCCCAGGTGGCTAATCTGAGCCACCGCCTGCGCTGCCACAGCCATGCTGCTATTTTTACCATGTTAGCTCAAGCAGAGCTAACACATCTGCCCACCCGCGGTGGGAAATATTATGCTCCCAGCTGCTGTGTAGACGTACCCTGAAAAGCTCTTGGTGGTCATGGTAGCTGAATATGAGCTCCCTGTGCAAGGCAGTAGCTAAGAAAGTGAATGCAATCCTTGGATACATAAGCAGGGGAATATCAAGTAGGAGTAGGGAGGTAGTATTGCTTCTGTACACAGCATTAGTAAGACCATTATTAAACTAGCGTGTCCAGTTCTGGTGTCCGTGCTTTAAAAATGATGTGGAAAAATTGGAAGTGTTCAGAAAAGACCTACAAAATTGATGTAAGGCCTGGAAAACAGGACTTATGGTGAGACTAGAGAAACTCGATTTACATAGTTTATCCAAAAGAAAGAAAGCTGTAACTTGATTATAATCTACAAGTACCTTGTCATAACTATAAAGGGAAGGGTAACAGCTCTCCTGTGTACAGTACTATAAAATCCCTCCTGGCCAGAGACTCCAAAATCCTTTTACCTGTAAAGGGTTAAGAAGCTCAGGTAACCTGGCTGACACCTGACCCAAAGGACCAATAAGGGGACAAGATACTTTCAAATCTTGGTGGGGGGAAGGCTTTTGTTTGTGCTCTTTGTTTTGGGGGGTTGTTCACTCTTGGGACTGAGAGGGACCAGACATCAATCCAGGTTCTCCAAATCTTTTTGAACAAGTCTCTCATATTTCAAACTTGTAAGTAAACAGCCAGGCAAGGCGTGTTAGTTTATCTTTGTTTTCTCAACTTGTAAATGTACCTTTTGCTAGAGTGTTTATCTCTGTTTGCTGTACTTTGAACCTAAGGCTAGAGGGGGGTCCTCTGAGCTCTTTAAGTTTGATTACCCTGTAAAGTTATTTTTCATCCTGATTTTACAGAGATGATTTTTACCTTTTTCTTTAATTAAAAGCCTTTTTAAGAACCTGATTGATTTTTCCTTGTTTTTAGATCCAAGGGGGTTGGATCTTGATCCACCAGGAGTTGGTGGGAGGAAGGAGGGGGGATGGTTAATTTCTCCTTGTTTTAAGATCCAAGGGGTTTGGATCTGTATTCACCAGGGAACTGGTGAAGAGTCTCTCAAGGCTACCCAGGGAAGGGAATTAGCTTTGGGAGTGGTGGCAGCGGACCAGATCTAAGCTGGTAGTTAAGCTTAGAAGTTTTCATGCAGGCCCCCACATTTGTACCCTAAAGTTCAAAGTGGGGAAGCAGCCTTGACATACCTATTCGGGGAAGAGATTTCTGATAACAGACAGCTCCTTAATCTAGCAGAAAAAGGCAATGGTTGGGGGCCAAAGCTAAACAGATTCAGACTACAAATAAGGTACAGGTTTTTGGACAAGTGAAGGTAATTGACCATTGGAATACCTTACCTTGGAATGTGGCGGATTCTCCATTACTTAAAGTCTTTAGGTCAAGACTGGATAGCGTTCTAAAACGAAGTTATGGGTTTGATGCAGAAATTACTGAATTAGGTTCTATGCCCTGTGTTATGCAGGCAGTCTGAGGAGGTGATCATAATCGTTCCTTCCTTATGCTGGAATTGGAAAAGGTTCAGAAAAGAGCAACAAAAATGATTAGGGATATGGAATGGCTTCGTATGAGGAGTGATTAATAAGACTGGGACTTTTCAGCTTGGAAAAGAGACAACTAAGGGGGGGATATGATAGAGGTCTATAAAATCATGACTGGTGTGGAGAAAGTAAATAAAGAAGTGTTATTTACTCCTTCTCATAACACAAGAACTAGGGGCCACCAAATTAAATAAATAGGCAGCAGGTTTAAAACAAACAAGAGGAAGTACAGTATTTTTTCACACAATGTATAGTCAACCTGTGGAACACCTTGCCAGAGGATGTTGTGAAGGCCAAGTCTATAACAGAGTTCAAAAAAGAACTAGATAAGTTCATGGAGGATAGGTCCATCAATGGGTATTAGCCAGGGTTTGCAAGGATGGTGTCCCTAGCCTCTGTTTGTCAGAAGCTGGAAATGGGTGACAGGGGATGGATCTTTTGATGATTACCTGTTCTGTTCATTCCCTCTGGGGAACCTGGCATTGGCCACTTTTGGAAGACAGGATACTGGGCTAGATGGACCTTTGTTCTGACCCAATATGACCATTCTTATGTTCTTCCGGCCTTAAAATTTATGATACATAAGACAAAGATCCAAGCTGGAAATTGATTAAGATACCAGGCTGCCGTTCCTAATTTTATGAAAACTGTGACAAGCCCTTTAGTGTCCACAAGTGCTCACTACCTTACTTTTAGGTGCCTATCAAAAGACATATCGGGGGTAGCCACGTTAGTCTGTATCCACAAAAACAACAAGGAGTCCAGTGGCACCTTAAAGACTACCAGATATATTTGGGTATAAGCTTTCGTGGATAAAAAACCTCACTTCTTCAGATCAAAAGACGGCATCTTCAAAAGCAGAGTGTGCCCCAGAACTCCCTCTGCACTGACTTAGTGCTGACTTAGACAGAAGATTGTCACCTACTGATTATTCAGTACTGCTTCCTGCATCACTCTAGGGGGCTCGGGAAAGGCTCTCATCCAGGCAATGACCAAGCCGTACCTGCTTAGTCTCATGAGATCTGTCAAACTCCACAGCCCAAGGAGAAATGATCTTCACCTGTGCTCCCTCTTTTACTTCCTATTTCTACTAAGTGGGAAATAAAACAGTGCCCTACTACAATCGTTGGCCACAGGACTTTTCCCACTAATGTGTTCAGCAAAGAGCTTTTATGAAACCAATGCCAAGTGAACTGGTGGACTCATAGACTCATAGGAAGCTGAGCCAGCTCTCTCAGTGTATGCCCCAGAAGTGAGACAGTGGTTGCTCCCTAACCACAACCACAATCTTGTAAATACAATTTTCCATTTTAGGATAGGCATGTGCTCAACTCTCCCTTTTTACCTTAGTATGATCAGCATTAGAATGCGGAGTGGACACAATTACAGCTAAAAGCACCAACTAAGCTAAATAAAATGGGGCTCAGGTAGTGTTACTGAGTTTACAGTTGGCAAAGCCAAGTATGATGGTGTGGGTGGAAGAGCAGTATGGAGCCATCTATCCGTAAGAAGCGAATGGGCATAATCATTTACAGCGGTGTTTCTCCAAGAGGGAGAAGCTAGTTGTTTTGAAGAGATGTTCTTCTCTGCCAGTGCAAACACAAGCAAACAAAAGGACACTGAAATAAGAAGAGTTTCTTTTATCTAGACAATCCCACAGAATGGCCTGCTTCATATTTAATGTTCAGAGGGCCAGATCCTCAGGTAGCATAAATCAGCATCACTTTATTAACTTCAACGGAGCTTTGCTGATTTACACACCAGCTGAGGATCTGGGCCAGAATACTCAATTGTCTCTTCTGCATTTTATTGGGTCTTGCTGTGTGTAGATTTGACCAAGACAATAAAATAAATTAACAGGCTGACAATGTTTTAATAGACTTCAGGAAGATAACAAAATGCACGGTGTTTTTCAAATGATTGCTGTGGTACGGGGTTTTTATAGGTGCCTTCTCTTAAACACACAGCCCCTTTTACAAATGTTTATATCAGAGGAAGAACAAATATTTTTCCATAGCTTCAGGGAGAAATTCTCTTGGAAAAGCCTAGTATGGATGGACTTCATTACCTAATCATGTACAAAGAAAGCTTTCCACTGAAATTTCATTGAGGCTTTGGAATATTTTTACAGGCATGTGGTCTACACTACCCCCGCAGTCCCTTTCCCATGTGTGCACCCAGCACCTCAGAAAATCAGGCTAAAGGAGTCCAGTTTTCTACAGATATTTTTCAGTCTGGTCAGTACATGGGAGACATCCAAGGGAAAACACTAGGACAATATGGGAAGTGGTGCTGACGATTCAATAGGTGGCACTCTTTCCACCAAACTCATACTCCAGAATGGAAACAGAGTCCAAGATGCTGCTGGAGGAGTTACCTTCTCTCAGATGAAAAGTAAAACTGACTTCCTGACCACATGTTATTAAAGATCCTCTGCTAATTCCAGAATCTTGGCAAGATCCCAATATGAGTAATTACATTCTGCCTCCCTAAATTCCATCTCCTGTCCTGATCTGTAAAATGGTACCTTCCTCCCCAGAGGTAGCTGCATTTTAGCAGTGTGAAATCATTCCATCATCTCTATGTAAAGCCTACACATAGCTTGGGGATGCTTTTCAATGAAAGGATCTTTATAGAACAGTTGTTCTCAACCTATTTACCATTGTGGGTCACATCAAATACTACCTGCATGGCCCTGCGGATGTCACATGGGCCGCAGCTCTGTGCTGATTGGGCCGCAGGCTGAGAACCAGTATTATAGCAGTAAGATAGAGTATAAATAAAATACCATGCTGCAAAGTCCAAAGACTGGACTTTTTTGGGGGGGGGGGGGGAGGTGTCTGCTTTCAGTCCAGTGCCAGTGAGAACTTGAGAAACTGAAAGGTCAACATGAAACTGATGGCTGGGCTGCAGAAATCAGGAAACAAGAAAAAAATCAGTATAAGCAAATATTTATTATTAAAGACCTTTTTTTAATTCCAACAGACTGTTAACTATTCATTTAAATAGTTAAAAACAACCATCACACTAAAAACACTCAGTCCACTGTTTCTACATATTGTCTTTGTCAAGGCATGTGTCAAAACAGCTGCCTGAATATTTGGAAGGTTGGTGTGTTTTATGTATTAAAAGTTTTATAGTGTGGATATTTTAGTTTTATATATAAATATTGGTTTAAACAGAAAACCGGAAGCTTTAAATATATGAGACAGGCCAATGATTTCAGGAGTGAATAAGACCTCAGTAACAACTTGTAGCCTTCTTTAGCACCTTTGTATGCTTTCCTTGATATGTCAATTCCTCCCAAAACAGTACATTCTAACTCAGAATTGTACATTTCCCAATGAACTGCCAGATCAGATTTAGTCTATTAACAACACCCCGATAAATTTAAGAAACAGACACACTTACATTAGAAACCCCTATTTTCAAAAGTTTCAAATTCACCATATAGACATTCGCTCCTATCTGAAAACTCTATTAATCTCCCCTTGGATAATTGCACGTAATTCCCATGAACACTGGATGAGCTGTATTTGTGCAATGAAAGGAGGATTCACACCTAATACTAGCATTATGAGGTATCCCACTGGGAGCATTCTTTGCTTTTGCAATGAAGCACACTCTGGAGCTAAAACTGTTTAAAAAAAAAATCGATAACCGTGGACTTCTTAGTGAGGCACATGCCAGCCACCTGGAATTTTCCCAGCAACAGCAGGGATAGAACACACATCTTCCTGCTGTAAAGGCATATACACCATTCTACTGAACTACAGGAGAATCTTTTTAGGTGTTAACAGTACAGTGCCTATGTCACATACTTCGGTATTTCTGATTTTAGAGGAAGGGAGACACACACACTCTTTACAACAGCAGTTCTCAGACTTAAAAACTAGCTTACCACATCTAAAACTCAGAAGTATTTGGTGTGCCACCTTCATAAATTTACATCAGTGTAATTATAATGAGATTCCAATTCTGATACTATATTTTAAACCAACCTGCACGTTATTTGATTGTAACCAACATCCCACGGTTTGAGAACTGGTGTATTATCATATACTCCAAACTCCTAGCAACATACATAAACTCTGCTTCGCCAAGTGTAAAATGAGGATAATAATTACTTACCCACTTCAGAGGGGTGTTTATGAGGATAAATTAATTGATTGTAGATCATACATTCTGAGTATTTTTAATAGCGCATGAGACCAAGTACTCAAAGGGAGTGGTAGATTTGCAGTAGGTGATCCAAGCAGAACCACAGAGCAGTAGACCTCCATATCTATATTAGGGTTACCATATTTGGAGCCTTCTAAAGGAGGACACTCCACGGGGCCCCGGCCCCGCCCCCAGCCCCGCCCACGCCCCAACTCCGCCCCTTCCCC
>NW_020664471.1:6557026-6561788 GCF_002925995.2 Terrapene triunguis
TCTGGGGGGGGGGGCTGTCAGGGGGTGGAAAGTGGTTGGATGGGGTGTGGGAGTCCCAGGGGTCTGTCTGGGGGTGGGGGTGTGGATAAGGGTTGGGGCAGTCAGGGTACAGGTAGGGGGTAGGGTCCTAGGGGGCCAGTTAGAATGGGGGGAGGGTCTCAGGAGTGGGCAGTCAGGGGACAAGAGGCAGGGAGGCTCTCTTATTGGCTCTCTTAATGGCTCTCCATGCGTCTCTGGACCCTCTCAGCTGTCGGGCTTGGACGGAAACATTGCCTGAGGGTAGTGAGAGAATGGGTTATCGGTGAGGTGGGGGTGGGCGTGAGCCCGGTCAATAGGGGCAACCCCTACCAAGATCTGAGCCTTTTCTCACACGCCCGTTAGAGCTCGACATTATGCTGTTTGGGACCCCTCTTTGAGGAAAGCCTCTGGATTGCAAGTCCAACCGCTACCTCCTCGTGGTGAGAGCCGGTAACTGGCTTGGATAGCCAGGCGGATTGCGGAGGACGAACCCACATCCCACAGTCAGTGGGGTGTGGGACGGGGTTGGGCAGCCCCATATGGTGCCACATGGATGCCCCCCTGGTAAGGGTAGCCTCCCCCAGGTACGGGTTGACTCCCCCTGGTAAGGGTTAGATTCCCCCTGGTAAGGGTAGTCTCCCCCAGGCACGGGTTAGTTTCCCCCTGGAAAGGGTAAGTTTCCCCCAGGTACGGGTTAGTTTCCCCCTGGAAAGGGTTAGTTTCCCCCTGAGAAGGGTAAATCTTTTAGCTATGGAAAAAAGTAATTTATATTTTTATACCGGATTGGCGCTGGACCGGGTTAATAACGCCCCCGCTGTTGGCTTTGATGCCCCGGCTGACAGTGTTAAATATATTAGGGGTGTGATCAGGGTCGCTGGACCAATGGATAAAATGGTGTGGACTATAATGAAGTCTCATGAGCATGAGAGTGAGAATCAAGTCCTCCCAGTGGAGCATGGAGAGGAGGTAGAGGAGAATGTTTGTGATGATCATGGTGAGGAGATTTTATCTATCTTACCGATGGTTTTTACAAGGGACACTTTTAATGATTTAATTATGGAAAGTTTCAATCCAGATTTTAAGTATTTAAGTACATTTGATGATCCATATGTTAGCGAATCGGGATATCTTAATGCTCATTTAGTTAATGGGTCTAGTTTATTAAATAGTTTTAGACCAAGTACTGATTTTAATAGGGATCGTAATAAGGATCTTAACAGTACTGGTAGTAATATAAATATATTAGAAAGTAGTTCGTGGAAGGATGGGGTTTTTTATTTAGAGTATCCCGTTGATAGTTTTAATTGTCCAATATGTCCCCAGATATTACCAACATTTGGTAAATGGGCCAAACACATTAATGTGGTTCATAAAAGTAAAGCCATACGAGTTGTATGTAGTAAATGTGGAAAATCTTCTCAATATCATAATATAGCTTGCCACTACCCCAAGTGCATACCCAAGAAGGCGGATACCCCAATGAAGAGCCATACGTGCTCGGTCTGTGGGCTTGGTTTTCATACTAGATCTGGATTGAGCCAACACTGTAGACATAGACACCCTGCTGTGAGGAATGAGCAAAGAAAAGAAGATATGGCTGCTAAAAGTAAGATCAAAGAGGGATCGACTAGATCTCGTATATGGACCAAAGATGAGGTTGCGCAGCTTATACAGTTGGAAAGGAAATATATTGGGAAAAGGAATATAAATAAATGTATTGAGAGCGAGATGAGGACCAAAACGAATAAACAAATATCAGATAAAAGACGAGAATTAGCAAAGAAGAAGTTAGTGGTAACAGGAGATAGGGAGGAAGTGACTGAGGTAGAGGACATTAGAGTAAATATATTAGAAATTCCGCCCCCAAGAGAGAGGATTTTCCCACTAAAAGGACACCCAGAAGTGGATTTAGTGGAGAAAATATGTAAACGGGGAAAACAAAGTAGGGAGGGAAGAGAAATAATAAATAGTTTAGGGGAAATTGAAGGATTATTAAAGGAGGATTTAACAAAAGCTCTCGGTTGGGCAATGTTGGAAAAAGTATGTTATTCATTAGTAGAGGGAAAGGACCCTAGAAATGAAAGTCAAATAGAGTTGAGGAATAAAGGAAAAGGGAAGATGAGAAAGGAGGGGAGAAGGAAGCAATTTAATGCAATTAGGAGATATGCTACAAAGAAAGCTAAGTATAAATTCTATCAACAATTATTTGATAAGGATAGAAGAAGATTGACTCGCATTATAATGGGAGAGCCAGATAAGGCTAAGTGTGCTATCCCTATGAAAGAAATTGAGGAATACTATGTCAATATTTTGGGAACAATTGGACATGGTAATATGATAGGGTGGCCATCATCCACAGAGAATGCGGATAATGATATATTAATGAGTCCGATCTCTGTGGATGAGATTAGAATAGCTTTAAGAGAAATAAGAAAAGATAGTGCTCCTGGCCCAGATAAAGTAAAAGTGAGCAATTTGTGGGATATTTTTAATTTAGACTCCTTAATACTTACAAAAATTTTTAATATATGGTTTCTAAATAGACAGGTACCAGATGAATTTAAGAAAAATAGAACGATTTTAATACCAAAGACACAAGATGAGGAGGAAATGAAGAAGTTAACATCTTGGAGACCATTGACAATTGGGTCAGTTTGGATTAGAATCTATACCAAAATATTAGCAAAAAGACTGGTGGAAACAGTTAAGATATGTAGTAGACAAAAAGGGTTTATATCCGCCCCTGGGTGTGAGGAAAATATTGCTATATTAGATAATTTGATTAAAGGGGCTAAACGAAATGGGAATGAAATTGCAATAGTGTTCGTAGATCTGGCTAAAGCATTTGATTCTGTGGGACACGGACATATAATAGCCGGGTTGAGAAGATTTGGTATAGATGAACATTTTATAGATATTATTAGGGACCTTTATGATAATTGCACAACTAGGGTATGGGTGGGTGATGAAGCTACTGAGTCTATTTTAATTAGGAGGGGGGTCAAGCAGGGTGACCCGTTGTCCCCAATTTTGTTTAATATTGCTATGGATCCCCTTTTAACTAGATTAGAAGTAGAAGGAAGTGGTTTTTATGTTAAGGGTAATGGTGTCACGTCATTGGCTTTTGCCGATGATGTGGCAATTTTAAGTAGCTCATATAAAGGAATGATTAAAAATTTGGGTATTTTAGAGGAGTTTTGTAAAAATACTAATCTCTCTGTTAATGTGAAGAAAACGAAAGGCTTTCATATTTTAACTAAACATAAAACCTATGTAGTTAATCCTAAGGATAATTGGCAGATAGGGTCAGAGGAGATTGAATATGTTCAACCAGGGGATTTTGAAAAATATTTAGGGGCTAGAATAGATCCCTGGATAGGTGTAGGGGGACCGGTATTTAAAGAAAAATTGAAAGATTGGAGTGAGAATTTAATTAAGGCCCCATTAAAACCGGCCCAAAAAATATTAATTTTACAGACATATATCTTACCGAAGCTATTTTATAATCTTCTTTTAATAGAACCCCCTTTTAATCTTTTAGACGATCTTGATGTGTTAGTTAGAAAAATAGTTAAAGAGATTTTACATTTACCTCAGTGTACCACAGATGGGATATTTTATTCTAGAGGTAGGGATGGTGGTTTAGCTCTCACTAAGTTTAGTGTGCAAATCCCAAATATGTTAATTCGTAAATGGAGGAGACATATTGTCTCGAGAGATGATTGGATGGACCTATCTTATCTATATGCAGGAGAAAATCTTGTGGATAAAATATTGTCATTTAGTGCAGTAACATCTCATCCCAAGAAATGGAGGGAAGAGGAATTTTTAAGATGGTCGGAACTGAGATGTCAGGGAATAGGGATAAAATATTTTAAAAATGATTTAATTAGTAATTCGATTTTTAGAAACTCTACTAAAGTTAAATCGTCAGCGTATATCGCAGCATTGCAGCTTAGGGCAAATATTTATCCTACTAGGGAGACATTAGCAAGAGGAAGAGGAGGTGTGAATGCTCTTTGTAGATGGTGCGGTAAAGTGCGGGAGACTGTTCCCCATATCTCAGGACAATGTTATAAGACTAAGAATGCTAGGATAAAAAGGCATAATAGAGTAGTGTCTGCAGTTGTAGATAAGGTTGGTAAATTAGGGTGGAAGGCAATGATAGAGCCCCATTTGAGAAATAGTAAGGGTGAGTTAAGAAAGCCGGATATTATATTTATAAAAGGAGATACAGCAGTGGTGGTTGATGTTACAGTGCGATGGGAGGATAATGCCGGAAGTTTGGAACAAGCCCACAGTGAGAAGGTGGCTTATTATCTTGAGTTAGAGGAAGAAATTAAAAACTTAACGGGAGGTAAAAATATTCACTTCTTTGGTTTTGTGCTTGGGGCGCGTGGCAAGTGGAGTGAAGGTAATAATGATTTGTTACAATTATTGGGAATGGACAGAAGTAAAAATTTTAAGGAGAGTATATGTAGACTTGTTTTATATTCCACTATTGGTATGATGGCTATATTCAGTGACAGGTAAAGATCCCGGAGTTTCCATTCCGTGTATCTTGCCAAAACTTAATTTTAGCTATTTTGGTTTCCATGCTCTAAATTTTCAAATTTTTAATATTGTTTTGAACATTAACTTATTTAGTGTTATTTAATATCTGTCCTTCAATAGAATGGTTTTAATTATATAATAAATACTTATTAATGGATGAAATTCCAATTTAAATTATTAGTTTATTTTT
>NW_020664471.1:6561888-6594095 GCF_002925995.2 Terrapene triunguis
GGTCTGTCTGGGGGTGGGGGTGTGGATAAGGGTTGGGGCAGTCAGGGTACAGGTAGGGGGTAGGGTCCTAGGGGGCCAGTTAGAATGGGGGGAGGGTCTCAGGAGTGGGCAGTCAGGGGACAAGAGGCAGGGAGGCTTAGGTAGGGGGTGGAGTCCTGGGGGGCAGTTAGGGGCAGGGGTCCCAGGAGGGGGCAGTCAGGGGACAAGGAGCGGGGGGGGAGGGTTGGGGGTTCTGAGGGGGGCGGGAAGTGGGAGGGGCAGGGGCGGGGCTAGGGCAGGATGGGGGCGGGGCTCCTCCCGTCCTCTTTTTTGCTTGCTGAAATATGGTAACCCTAGGACAGAGAAGGCAACAAAGAAACCCCAGAGACAGCCAGAGAAGCACTTGTGGCATGAGCCTGAGAAAAAAGTTAAGAGAGAGCTTTTGGATAGAGTGCTGCCTAAAAAGAAGCTTGGAACTGAAAGCAAAGAAATTGCCTCCACCTGTTCGATTCCTTCTGTGTTCACGGAAACAGGACTTTATGTACATTCTTTGTAAATAAATAGGATTGCATCAAAGAAATACTTCTGTCAGGTTTCTCAGGATGTGTACATGGAAAGGGAGGAGAGTCAGGGCAGGCCGAGGAGAGAGGGGTCAAAGCTAGATTGGCACTGGGATGCACGTCATTCCCCTCCAGCCCCACACAAGATACTCAATATTTTATATGTCAATATTGCCAACCCCAAATATTCAAAAACCATGAGTCAGGCTCACCAAAAATCATGAGATTTTGTAAAAACCATAGATTTGGTGTTTATTTGCCTTCTGCTTTTAGGGTGCACTGGGGTCACATTTTGATGCTTTCTCCACAGCCACGAGGGCTAGAAGCTTACTTCTTCTTTAAGAATGAAGGCTGAAATCATCACATCCACTTGACTCCAGGAGCTGGGGCTTTAAGGAAAACAATAATTATCATGTGACTCATGACAAAATCATGAGAGTTGGCAACATTACAGCCATCCATAAGCTGTATCCCACTCCTGCTGCTCCACAGCAGCCACTCTAGACAGGGATAGTCCCAGCAGGCAGGATCTGGGTGCTTAGAGCCCAGCGCTGCTGCTGGATTATGGGGCATCTGCACAGATAGCTGTTGCTTCTGAGGAGCCCGTCAGGTTTAAAAGCATGGGTGGGGTGAAGGGGGTGCCCTTAAAGAGTTTCCCAAGTACAAAATCCCTGAGCATTACTTTTACAGCAGAAAGGGACAATCTGGGCAGAGCATAGCAAATGTACTCTCTTCCAGAACGATTATTTCATTGAGCTGCCTGAATTGGGCAGAGTGGTGCATGCTCTGTGCTGGACCTTGTAGCTTCCCTGTGCTACACCGCATTGTTTTTAATAACACCAATCATAGTAATTTGCACGTACAGAGCATCATCTGCAAAAGCACCTTATTGGGAATGAGAGCAACTACTGACCATTACATTGCAGAAATTCTATGAGCCCCAGATAGCCCATAGGATGCACTTTGGCACCCCCTGCTCTAATGGGCTCTTTGGCCTCCCTGTCCCCGCCCCCTCATCAGCTTTTATTACACTGTTTCCTGTTTCATAACATTGAGAAATTAGCATTACCATTTGGTTCCCTCTAGTCAGCTCATAAACATAACCTGCCTTCTCCCCCACAACAGGCGTGTTATCCCTTTAGTTACTGAAGGAAACAATACTTGACTCACAGCGAGAAATCTTATTTCCAAAACAGTTCTGGGAAATAAATGCTACCATTCTACTGTTCATATCAGTAATGAACTGTGTACAGTAAGATCCATAGTAGCCTCAAACTAGGCTTGCAGGTAAGAAAGCGAAGTTCCACTTCATCAATGTGTTTAAGCACGTGCTGAACTTAAAGCATGTGCTTCAGTGCTCTGCTGATTCAGGGACCTTTAGAGTGAGCCCAACCAGTGCTTCAACAGCTGCCTTCTTTTTCCACTTTGAGGCATTGCCTGAGGACAACGGTATCTGAAATCCACATATCATACAGTCATCCAGATTTGCATAGCGACATCCACAGTGAAGGAGATAGACTCCACTCTGCCCTTAGTTTGTCAGCTTTTGTTTACTCTTTTCTGTGGGGGATTTTTTTGCTTTGCATTTTGTTGCTATTACAATATGTTGTCTTCACTCATCGGGTGAGACTTGTGGTCTTCTGATTTGAGAAAAAGGAAAAAAACAATGGAGAACAAAGGATTTTTTTTTCTTCCACTGTTCCATTTCACAATCAAAACGGAAGATTTCCTGCCCCCCCTGCCTCCCACCCACTACAGAAAGGTCCGCAAGTGCTCAGTTCACTTTGTGAGGCAAATAAGCCAGTAAGCTCTTATTTTTCTAGATGAATCGTGAATGCCCGGTCGTTTTTTCTCTTCATGTAACATTTCCAAAATCAGCCCAAGCAGCTTCCAGTGGAAAACGTGAAGCTCAGAATAAATGTGTGTGTGTGTGTGTATATATATATATATAGTATAGAGAGAGTTTGATTTTACTTTTCCCCCCGTCACTTTAATAATCTTTTCCTTATAGATATTGGCCTTTTTCCATTAGAAATCAGAGTGCTACTTTCCATTCCTTTAGTTTATTGCTGACACTTCAAATTAACACGACCCCTCTTGTTTCCTTTCTTCTTTATGTATCCATGTGAAAATGAGCCCTGCTATGGGAATGTTTTTAAATGGACTGTGAGCCAGCAGAGGGAGCATCCGAGTAGCTGGTAGCTCCTGCATTATTATTTATATTGCAGTAGCACCCAGAGGCCCCTAGAGATGTACTGATTCAGCAAATCACCCAGAGGTCCGAGCCCAAACCCTGTCCCTGAGTGGCCCCATCCACTTTCTGGGCTTCACCAACCAGGTGCAGTCCCTCCCTCCGAGCACGGTTTGCAGCACCCACTGCGGGTGGATTTCCACCTTTTGGGAATCCAATACCCAAGCAGTGAATCCAGCTCTAAAACAGAGATTGCCAACAACTAATTTGATCCCAGGGAACTCTACCATCAAAGCTACAGGAAGAGTCCAAATCAGGGACTGCAGCTAGATGGCAGAGTGGTGGTTCTACTGCTGAAGCTGGCAGTTGAAAGCACAGCTCCCATAAATCAGGCCAAGTCCATTTTAACTGCAATGTTTGAAGCTATTTTACTCAGCAGCAGAGGAGCACAGAATGATGCAAAGTAATTCACCTTGCAGCTGAAAATAAATTAAATCAGATACTGCAAAAAAGGCTAATTAACTGTTTCCTGTGTCTTTGGATAGAACTCCACACAAAAAATGCACAGAGTGCTCAAATTACTTGGAGGGCCTGACAAATAAATGAAACAAAACCCTATAACATTTGGAGCAAAGTCTGAAAGTCTGTCATTAAGCCATCTTCTATGACACAGAGGTTGGTATTGCAGCAAGCACTTGCCACAGTATATGACATTACACACATGGAACTGCTTGCAGTACTGAAGTACAATAGATCAGGAACACTGTCAAGGTTGATAGTCCTAAAATTAGACCTACTCACTTTGCTTTGGTTGGCAGACAACTGTGTTGCACTCTCCCTCCTCCTCCCTGGGAGTGAGTAACACACTGAAATTGGCAAGAATCTTGTTCTCTTTAAATACCCTCCCTGCTCTGTGGGCAAAACAGAGGGACAGTGCAGCTTGCATAGGCATGGCCAGATCTAGCGCACTGTCCAGCAGAATTAGGTTTACTGCACTTTGCAGGCTTCAATCTGAAAAGCTGGTGGACATTTCAGGAACAAGACATATGCGTATTTATCAAGGACATTAAATGTGTCTCCTTTGACAATGTGCAATAGGGTGCATATCTCCACAATGCCCAACGGGATACATAGCTCATTTTTGTGTCATTTACACCAGTACAAGCCAGGTGTAAAATGCTACTATTCTGATTTACTAAGCATTTTACAGCCACTTTTGCTCTGGTGTAAATGACTACATAAAGTGCAGGGCAGTGAAGAATCAGGCCCTGAAGTAGAGTCACTGCACAGGCATAACACAGCTACTTTTTAAAATCTCAACAATTTTCAGTTTGGGTTTTGTTGTTTTAAAGAAAAATGCCTAAAGCCTAGCCCTCATAATCGTGTCATAACCTGCAAAATTCAATAAACAAAGGGACTTGATTTAACGTCAAGTTTCCAAGGGGTCATTATAAACAAAGAGTGAGTACACACAAGAATGTGATGCTCAGTTTCCCTTTAAGTTGCAGGAGCACAGGAAAGCACCAGAAGCTGGAAACGCTGTATTCATTTAGTGCCTCCCCACTCCCACCCGCTTTGGCTGCTATTACATTCAAACAGCCAAGTGGAGTCTCTTCTTTAAAATGTGTAAGTAAACGTGTGCTTTGAGCTGAGATTGTTTGCTAGTGTTATGGTCCAAAGTTAATTTTGGCAAGGAGTTCTGAATGCTGGCAGGCCCTTAGTTAGCACATTGCTAGCGGATGTGCTCCTGGAGCTTAAATTGGAGATAGCAAAATTCAAATACATACAGCTCTGAACTTTGGGGTGTTTGAAATCTGCACCCTGATCCAAATTTTGCAACTTAAGCCCATTTCATGGTAAATCTAGGGCTACCATATGTCCGGACATGTCCGGCTTTTCGGTCTATAAATAGCCGTCCTGGGGGATTTCTAAAAATGTCCGGGATTTCCCCCCGGTCGGCTATTTATAGATCGAAAAGCAGCGGCCAAGCGCCGCTGGGCAGCCAAAGCCCCTTCCCGGCTCCCCCCATCCCCTGCAGCCTTAGCACGCCGCCCGGCCCCACAGCTGTCTTCCCCCTCCTCCCCTCCCCTGAACGCTCCGCCCCCCTGCTCCGCCCCCTCCCCTGCTTCCCGCGAATCAGATCTTCGCGGGAAGTCTGAAAACAAGCATGGGCAGGCGGGCAGCAGCAGGTAAGCTGGGGGGGACGACGCGAGGAGGAGGGCTCCGGGGAGGCGAGGCGCGGCCCAGTCCGGCCCTGGCTGAGCGGCTCCCTCCGGCCCCGGCCGAGTGGCTCCGGCCCAGCTCGGCTCGGGCTCAGGCCCCGGTTCCACCCGAGCGGTGCCGGCCAAGCACCCCCAGCCCGACTCGGCTTGGGCACCAGCCCCAGTTCCGGCCGAGCGGTGCCGGCCGAGCACCCCCGGCCCCGGCGGCTCTGGCCCCGGCCCCAACGGCTCCGGCCCAGCTCGGCTCCGGCTGAGCGGTGCCGGCTGGGCACCCCCGGCCCTGGCCCCAGCGGCTCCGGCCCGGCTCAGCTCGGGCCCCGGGGCACCGGCCCCAGCGGCTCCGGCCCAGCTCGAGCCCCAGGGCGGCAGCCCCGGCCCTGGCCCCGGCCGAGCACCTCTGGCCCGGCCCCAAGCCCCGCGACCCCGGCCAGAGCGCAGCCCGATTCCTGGGCTCTTGCTAAAGCCGGCCCTGGTCAGGGGACAGGGAGTGGGGTTGGATGGGTCGGGAGTTTGGAGGGGCTATCAGGGCGGCAGGGGTGTGGAGAGGGGTTGGGACAGTCAGGGACAGGGAGCAGGGGGGGTTAGATTGGTCGGGAGTTCTGGGGGGGCTGTCAGGGGGGCAGGGGTGTGGAGAGGAGTCGAGGCAGGCAGGGAGCAGAGGGGGTTGGATGGGTTGGGAGTTCTGAGGGTCCTGTCAGGGGGCAGGGAGCAGTTGGATAGGGCATGGGAGTCCCGGGGGTCTGTCTGGGGGTGGGGGTGTGGATAAGGGTCAGGGCAGTCAGGGACAGGTAGGGTCCTAGGGGGGCAGTTAGGGTGGGGGGGGGGTTCTCAGGTGGGGGCAGTCAGGGGACAAGAAGCAGGGAGGCTTAGATGGGGGTAAGGTCCTAGGGGGCAGTTAGTGGCAGGGGTCCCAGGAGGGGGCAGTCAGGGGACAAGGAGCAAGGGGGGGGTTGGGAGTTCTGAGGGGGGCAGTCAGGGGGTGGGAGGTGGGAGGGAGTGGATGGGACGGGGCAGGGCAGGGGCGGGGCTAGAGTGGGGCTCCTCCCCCCCGTGTCCTCTTTTTTGATTGTGGAAATATGGTAACCCTAGGTAAATCCATGGAACACAGACGTTGGTTCAAGAACCTCTCTCCTCTTTCCTGCTTTGCTGTTGTCCACTATTAAAGATTGATATTTATGTTTTCTGTATTCTCCAACTAGGGTGACCAAACAGCAAGTGTGAAAAATCGGGATGGGGGTAGGAGGTAATAGGAGCCTATACAAGAAAAAGACCCAAAAATCAGGACTGTCCGTATAAAATCGGGACATCTGGTCACCCTGTCTCCAATTTACAGCCTTTGGGATTCACTGGGTTAACTGAGAAAAAATGTAAGTCTGGAGGGACTCCATGAAGAAAAAGAGCTTGTGAGGGTTACTAGTAGACAGGTAGGTTTCAGAGTAGCAGCCGTGTTAGTCTGTATCCGCAAAAAGAACAGGAGTACTTGTGGCACCTTAGAGACTAACAAATTTATTTGAGCATAATTTGTAGACAGGAAATCATTTCACATGTACTATCTAGGACACCTAGAGCGTGTCAGACTCAATTTTCATTTACACCAAGGCCCTTTTACACACTACTTGTATAGAACTGCTGTGTGCTATTGAAGAGATTCAATATTCCACTCCAGAGACAGCTGCATTTAAATGGTGGATGAACTGATGTACAGTACCATATGGCCTGATCCTGCAGCATAGGAATAAAGGTACAGGTAGCTTTTATATATGGCTCCAGTCCTGCAACCTTATAGATGTAAATCGCTCATTGACTTCTACCTAATGGGTCTAATATAAACACCAAGCTCAGACTGAGTAGAGTTATGGTAGGAGAATTAATTTTTCAAAGAGCTTGTAGAAGTCGTTATATTAATGTCCGATTTTATGAATCATCATGATCTTAATGGTAACTGACCGCCTAATTTATCCCACACCAGTTAATATCCACTGATTTAGTTAGCATTACTCCTGATTTACAGTGGTGTGTGAACAGAATCAGATGCTCAGTCTATTTTATAGATCAGGGGTAGGCAACCTATGGCAGGGGTGCCAAAGGTGGCACACGAGCTGATTTTCAGTGGCACTCACATTGCCCGGGTCCTGGCCACCGGTTCAGGGGGCTCTGCATTTTAATTTAATTTTAAATGAAGCTTCTTAAACATTTTAAAAACCTTATTTACTTTACATACAATAGTTTAGTTATATATTATAGACTTATAGAAAGAGACCTTCTAAAAACGTTAAAATGTATTACTGGCACGCAAAATTTTAAATTAGAGTGTATAAATGAAGACTCAGCACACCACTTCTGAAAGGTTGCCGACCCCTGTTATAGATGAACAAGTATTCAAAATCCTACCAGTCACTTTTTTGTTTAAATTCAGTTTGCAGTGGGACTCACACCCTTTTAAGGCAAATTCACTGCCACTGGAAAAGCATAAATCTGCTGGCCTGGCTGTAAATAGGGCCTAGACACCAAGAACCCAGCCAGCTCTTACTGGGAGGATTGCAAAGAAAATGTGATCTCTTTGTTTTTCATAGTATTTGTTTAACTAAACAAAGTTTACAGAGGTTGTAGAGAATTATTTTGCAGGAAATTTGAGCTCAGAAGCTCCTTCATCTCATCAAGACCCTCTCCTCCCCTGAGCACAAGTAATGCTTATAAAATACCAGAAAGTATCTGTTGAATAACCGGTTTCTGAACGTTAGCATAAGAAAAATATTTACCAAATGGAACCTGCTTTGTTATAGAAAATGTGCTGGTGTCCTTTGTGGTCCCTTACCAACGTACCTGTTCTAAGTGGACTCCACTGTATAACAAGACACATTGCCTTTGCTGTTATTCGTTGCATGGATCATAGCTCAATATCCTTCTACTTGTATTTATTTATTTGTGCTGATTTATTTTGGCTTATTTAAGAGAGGCATGCTATGCCTGAAGCGTGTGTGTTTTAAATACCATCCCATGACCCCACTATTAGTGCTTGTGTAGTACAACTAGATCCTTGCATTGTTCAAATGAACAGTTTAATTTAGTTTCCCCTGGGGAGGATATGCCAGAGGTTCACTCATACCCCTCTCGGAGGCTCAAAAGGCTGTCAGAACATGTATTCTCTGTAGCAGAAATCAGGCAGGATCTCTGCCCTGAAGCAGAGCAGCTTTAGGGATAATACTGTTTCCCTTATTCTAACAAAAATCCTTGTTCAGTGTTAGAAGAAAGCAACTCTTTCCGCTAGCTGTTACCAGTCATATAAGAAAGGCAGCCCCTGATTTTGTGCATTTATTCCTCCCCACTCTCAATGTCTCTTCATTGCCCAAATCTGTCAATATTGCTTCCTGAGTCAAAGGGGTCATTGCAGATGGATATGGTGCTGTTTCTTCCCCCTCTGCCCAAGATATGTATCTTTACAGCTCCCATTCCTGCCACTCCAGGACCTGCCCTTGTAAAAAGATACTACAGTATTCTAGAGATGAACTGTCATCTAGTGGATAGAAGCACAGAATTGCACTCAGGGCTCCTGGTTTTTAGTCCCAGCTGTCATTGACTAGCTGTGTAATCCCGGACAAGTCACTTCACGTCTTTCTGTTCCCCAGCTATCGAATGGGAATAATTGATAACTTAGCATTCACTCTGCCTAAATAATACAGTACTTCACTAACTGACAGGGGGATGATGAGAGATCTAAGACTTGAAAAGCACCTTGAGAAGTGAAAAACGTTAGTATAAATTGCACACGATGGAGTTTTGAACAGTAACGACACTGCAGCGTTTGGAGCTGTTCCATACACGTGTGGTCGCAGTTCTGAATTGCCTACAGGGCCGCATGTTGAGCTGCTATTGGAAGCTTGGGACGGTTTAACATGCCCTACAAAAACAAGCTCTCTTGGTTTAACACAGAGCTTCTTGAAGCACCCTGGGTGAGTCTGGGACAAGCCGGTTCCACCTTCCCCACAAAGCAGGGGAATTTTCTCCCAGACCTTCACTCCACATCAGTAACCAACCATGGCAATGTTAATCTTTGTTTACTCTGACAAACAATAAAGCTTAAGTGCTATGAAATGTATGAAGATAGACTCACTTTGTTTGCTGGCCTCTCACTCACAGCTCCTGTGGACTAGATCCATTTCCCCCCCTTAACAGTAAGAGGGTGTGTTAAAAGCTAAAAACTAAAACATAGCTTGGCAGCTTCCTCAGCCCTCCCCACACACATCCCCAACATTTGATCTTAAAGTAAAAAAAGGTAAAAAGGTAAGGCAGTTAAAACACAAAGACAAGAAATTCATCTGACGGCAAGCAGGCTGGTCTGTCACTCAAGTAAAAAGGTAAGGCCAAAATTTTCTCTTCCTCTGATTGCAGAGGCACACACACAGGTTGATTTTTTATTGGCCCCAGAAATATTGGTGTGTTATCAAGAAGTTGACAGGATACCCTATAGCCAACAATCCTGCATCAGCCCAGTGAGGAGTGAGAAAAAGATGGCCTAATGCATTAGTTCCCTCTGCCCTCCAATAAAAGTAATAAAATTTACCCAGAATGAAAAGAGGGTATTTTTAGATTTAAAAAAAGAAGAAAGAAGGAACAAATACAAAGTCTCCATGAGAGAGGGAGAGAAAACACACGGTGTATGCTACTTACCTACTAGCAGCTGCCTGTTAAGACTAACTCACAAGGAATGGGCCCCACTTTTATCTTAAAAGATGCAATACATTAAAAACAGTTGCAATGCTAGATCTGCCACATAAAGACTTTTTCCCTCTCTAATTTCTATGAATAACTTCCAATATTTATACTATTTCCATCAAAAAATTAGACAAATAAAAACAAATGACTATGCTAGGAAAGATTTGCGGTTTTGTTTTTTTTTAAGTTTAAAAAACTAACTGTTTCTACCAGTCTGGATTTTCACCCAGTGTGGAGAAGGCAAACTGTCCTAGCTGAAACAATTAAACGTGGTTTGTTTTAAAATGGGTTCTTAGCACAGTCTCTCTTGTAATGGAGAGAAATCCTAAGCAGGAGACAAATGAAACCAAGCTCAGTATTTCAATTTTTCCTATATGTAAACTGCCAAAATGAATTGTCAGTCAGTGGTATAAAATGTACAGCAAGACCTAGCTAGTTGTATGTTTCTGCTAACACCACAAACGGTGGGGAGGGGAACTGAGCATTTGCAACACAAAGTGTTATACCTAAATCTTGTGAGTTTGACCTATACAGTCCAAAATTTTTCCTCCTCCTTGTGTCCTCTTCCTTTCCATGCATACATCAACCTTAACCCCAGCAAAATGATCACAAAGCTATTGCTGAATTGTTTTCATGGGTGGTCAGGACCGAGAGTTTTGTCTACTGGTGGGAACATCACACTGAGAATTAGTGATTCTGGCTTTCATTCCCAGCTCTGTCACTTACTTATGTTAACTTGGGCAAGTTAACTCTGTGCCTCAGGTTCCCCATTTTCAAAATGGGAATAATAATTATCTTATCCTTACAGTCTTATATGGGTGTTGTGGGACTTAGGGTAAAATTTTCAAAAGCACCTAAATGACTTAGGAACCTATGTCCCATTTTCAGAAGTGCCAAAGTCACATAGGCTAGGTCTACACTTGCGGGGGGGGGGGGGTTGACCTAAGATACGCAACTTCAGCTACGCGAATAGCGTAACTGAAGTCGGCGTATCTTAGGTTGATTTACCTGGCCGTGAGGACGGCGGCGAGTCGACCACTGCCACTCCCCCGTCAACGCCACTTCCGCCCCTCGCTGCGGTGGCATTCCGGAGTCGACGGCAGAGTGATCGGGGATCGATTTATTCGCGTCTACACTAGACGTGATAAATTGATCCCCGATAGATCGATCACTACCGGCCAATCCGGCGGGTAGTGTAGATGTACCTATAGAATCCCACAGGACCACACAGAAGTTTTTGGGGGCCCAGAGCAAAATCTGCAGCTGAGGTCCCCTCAATCCCTCCAAAAATATTACCACTGAAAGGAGGCAATGGGGGTGGCAGTGTTGAAGAGCGAGCCCACCCCACACTCACCCCATAGCAGCAGCACCTGTCCCACAGGACTGAGCCTGGATCCCCGCTCTGGGCGTTGCAATACGGTGTGCAGGGTGGCCAGGCCAAACCTGAGCGGCAGGTATCGTAGGCCAGGGGAGACTAAGCCCTGCCCTAACCCAGGCTGTGGCCCCGCCCTCACTCCACCTCTCCCCTGAAGCCAGCGGCCCAGGGCGGTGGGGCCGGTACTCAGGCCAGTGGCACAGGAGTGGGGCCAGCGGGCCAGGATGGAGTTCCTCGGGCCAGTAGTGTTTGTAAAGGTCTTTGAGATACACGGAGCCTAATCATTACAGAAGGCCTCTGATAATATTTGTCTGTCGTTTTTAAAAAAGAACGAGGGCCACCCCGTGCTGAATATACAGAAATCCAATGTAAGCATTCCCAAACAGGCCATTATAAGCAAGAACTGAACTATTCTAATCATCACAGGCAACAGTAGAAAAAGTAGAACAACAGATTTCACTTATCCTTCCAGAACCAGACTTGCTGCCGTTTATTAAAATACAACTTAAACACATCTTTCAAAAACTTTTCATGATCTTGCTGACAAAATAAGAGATGTTCCAGTCAAACACGCAACCAAAACAATATACACATTAACTACATTTGATCTGTGTTACCATCATTTTAAACTAACCAAAATCCCTAAGGAGAAAGAAAGAAATGACCGAAAATGAAAACATTAAAAGTAGGCCAGGCCATTACAGCATTCTGTTCTTTTAAGGACTTTAAAGAAATCCATTGTCTATTCCACTTGACATTATAGGCTCTTGTTTGCTGCAATAGCTATTCAGTTTCCCCAGTGATTTGTGATCAGGAAAGAATTTAAACAAACAAAAAGCGAGTCTGCAGGAGTCAGGGGGAAATTGAGGGTTAAAAATGCAGAAGACAAAAAACCCCAAACCCCTACATGCACACATAACCCAGAGAGGATTACATCAGTTCTCCTCCCAGTTTTATTTAAAACAGACATGTCAGCAGTTTCAGATCTGTGGTTAGTGGAAAATATGATTGTAGCTTCAATGGAGTGCAACTGCATTTAAAAAAAAAAATTCCTTCTTCAGTGCAGCAGAGCTTGGCTGCTGCTGTGGTGGAAGTGGCAGGTTTGTATGAAATCCTAACGCTTCAGCTTACAGGATGGTCCATTAACAGAAAGTCAGTGTGTGAGCAGCATAGCTATTTTTGCTCTTTGGCACCACTTAGGTACCAACCCACCCTGCTTCAGTAGACAGGGTGATGCAAAAACAGTATGGCATAACTGAAATGCCCAGCCATCCAAAGGATAATTGGCTCATTAATCAAACCCTTCTTTTAGAAGCAATTATTTAGACTGAAAATCTCTCAGCTTTGACTATAGCAAGGGTTCTCAAACTGGGGGTCGGGACCCTTCAGGGGGTCGTGAGGTTATTACATGGGGGGTCACAAGCTGTCAGCCTCCACCCCAAACCACGCTTTGCATCCAGCATTTATAATGGTGTTAAATATATAAAAAAGTGTTTTTCATTTATAAGGGGGGGGTCGCACTCAGAGGCTTGCTATTTGAAAGGGGTCACCAGTACAGAAGTTTGAGAACCACTGGACTATAGGAACAAGGGCAGTGTAAAATCTTCATTGCACAACCAAAACTCTACCTGAAATCAGATTTACACTCAAAAACTGAACTAGCTGGGTTTCCGCCAGACTTTTTATTCCAGGCCTGCAAACCCTTCAACAAAGCCAGAACCAAAACCCTCTCTAGGTAGATGTGACTCTATTGAAGCCCAAGTGTTGCTGGTTCATTCTGGGTTTGATCAAAGTTTGTTGTGAAAAGTCACATGATGTTTATTACATGGCAGATCTTCTGGGTCCTTGATTGGATAAGCCTACCTCACGTGATGCCATGCAGCTAGCCATCCTGCTATTTGTGGTTTGGTCTCCACACAGAAGGGCTGTGTTTAGCTGATCACAGTTTTGCCAACCCCCAGCATTCAAATAGGATGAGTCAGGCTCCCAAAAAAAAAAAAAAAATCCTGAGAGCATCTTAAATATCGTGAAATGTTTAAAATAATAAATGTTGGGTTCTTTTGATTTGTCATCTGGTGCTGGCGCATTTAGGGGTCACATTTTCCTATTTTTCTCCACAACCAGGAGGGCTAGAAACTTACATTTATTTTCAACTGAAAGCTGAAATTCTCAGGTCATAACCTGATTCCAGGAGCTGGGCTTTAAGAAAAACACCAAACATCACCAGACTTGTGACACAATTGTTTGTGTCTGTAAGCAGAATTCTGGGTAGCCAACTCTCACAACACATAATGTTTTGTAACTCTCTATGCACTTGGGGCCACAATCACCACCAATGTGAGTGCTGCTCCACTCCAGCAGTCAATCTGGCCCTAAATCATTATGGGCTGAATCTTAATCACTGCTGTGCAAGGAGCTTTCTCCCTTTATGCCCCAGTGCAGGGACCAGCACAGACAAGCCCAGAGGATGCAGGACCTGACACTCATCTTCCAGCAGATCTTGCTGGCATATAGCACCCTCCCAAGGAAGCACACTAGCTCCTTCTGTCACGGTGCCTCTCCTCGCAGCCCCCTGGGCCCAACGGGCATAGTCTGGCTATACATGTAAGTAATAAGTGAGGCTCACAGAGAGTAGCAGAATTGAGGGAGAGGCTTTTATAGAGGATGGATTTGGCCTTTGGCAAAAATTCCACTAGTATTAGCTCTTTGGGAAAGGGACCGTCTCTTTCTGTATATTTACTCAGCATCCTGCAGTGGATCCTTGATCCTGATTGGGGCCTCTGGGCACTACCCTAATACAAATAATATTTCATCTCTCTGGGCAATGGGAATTATTAGTTTATCATGTTTTATTTTAAAAGCCAGAGGTCCCTCACCATTAGGTGACACATGAACATACAATAGTAGCAGAGGCCTGGTTATTTTGTTCCGCAGCATGTACGGGCTGGCTACTATTTATATCATCTGATCCATAACAACTGCACCAATAATAAAGAGGGCCAGGAATAGCAAGGCAACCCCTCATCCACAAATCCCCAACGCATAGGGCACTCAGAGATTACAGGGGAAAGGCCAATACCAAAAACATCTGAATGAAAAACACCTCAGTAAGTGGCAACGTTTTCAATAGACTGGTGTTCTGCTCAGGGATCAGGGACACAACACTATCTTCCTCACAATCCATCTCCTAACAAAACAGTCCTACCTACAGATACCAGCCAGCAGCTGCATTAAAGAGGAATCAGAATTTAAAATCTGTAACAGAGGCAAAGGAGGAATCAGCTGCTGCGGCACTGGCCCACAGAGTGGCTACTGCTGGGACTGTAGGTAACACTTTCAGAGCATCTAAGAGATTTAGGAGCCTCAATCTCAGGTTTCAAAGGTGCCTCATTCATTTTTTAAATGGGACTTAGGCTCTAAAACACTTTTGAAGATTTTACCTTATGTAGCACTGAACCTTGTGGCACTGAGGGGACAGACAAGGGTATGACTCAGGATGACATCAAATCTCCTGCAACACCCAGGAGAAAAGAATTACTGTCCCACAGTGGAAGTCAGCCTTTGTGCCAAATCCCACTTCTACTGAATTAAGAGTTGGTGTTGGAATGTGCAGCCCCCAACTCCAGCAGAAGATGACTTTGCTGGCCTCACTCAGGACTGTTGGAGTTGGACATATGTAACCCCTTCCCCCAAAGACATTGGGAGGGTTAAAGTCAACTAGCTGCCCACTGGTTCCTGCAAGCCATCGGAGACCTGGGGGTTGCAGGCCACTGGATTCCCCACCCAAGCACACCAGAAAGTAAGAGAGACTTGAGGAGATTCTCTGCAAGTGGCTATTTGTCAAAACTATAAAGAATTCAGCAGCTTCAATTTGCTGTTAGTTTTAGAGATCTGTCACACCCAAAATTCAAAGTGAAACTCAGTGGCAACAGACCAACATGAAATGAATGAATCCTTGATTTGTGCATGGCCTACTGATAAAAACCCTGGATTAGGAGTGAAGAGACAGGTTCTAATCCCAGTTTTGAAATTGACACTGGGCAAGTCACTAGTTTTTCAAAAGTGGACTCTGATGTTGTGTATCTCAGTTTTTCTGTGTTTCTCTTGGACTCAATTCTGATCTCTCAAACACCAGATTAACTCCACTGCCTTTTTATTTACACCTGTGTGAGATCAGAATCAGGCTCCTTGGTGCTTTTTTATTTTTTTTTTAAAGGAAAGCACCCAAATCTGTGGCTCCTTTTGAATATTTGGATTTAACTTCTCTGCCTTAGTTTCCCATCTGTACAACAGGGAGATGATACTTAGCTGTTTCCAAGGATGTTGTGAAACTTAATAAATATTAGTGAAATGTTTTGGGCAGAAGGTGCTGTGTAAATTCAAAGTATTTTAAATCCTCTGTGGCCTACTGTATGCTTAGGATTGTCTGAAATTCTCCCACTTTTCCTGTAGCACTGAGGCAGTCCCATTGGTATTAGGGATTGGTGGGAGCATGGAGCATTAGCAGTGATGGGCTTTTTAGCCACTCTGACATCTAACTTTCATCCAAGCACAGTGACAAAACACCAGCAGTTCTGGGAGATTTGACTACACTGTCTGTGCCACAAGCATTAGCTATGGTGATGAACTTGGGGGGGGGGGGGGGGGGGAGAGGGAGAAATCAGAGAACATGTTTGTAAAACAACAAAAATTGGCAGGCGGAAATTACAATAGGGAAGGGTAGGCCCATAAAGTGCTTTTAAGTTAGACTTTGAAATTGACTAGGTTTCAAGTTGAGGGTATCCCTTTAAATACAACTAGATATAGAATCTAGTTTTGACGATGACAACAACTGATGGAGCACATAAAACCCCAAGACAAGGGGGGGGGGTTTATATGTACAAAAAAAAGGCTTGGTTCTTTCACTACATTCAACACTAAAAGCTTTGATGAACATCAAGGGACAATTATCTGTAAAATAAAGACTTTTGTATATCTCTGGTTCCTCATTCTAAATAGTCTGAGAAGCAGAGGGGAAAAAACAATTCAGGCATCAACACTGACTTGGCCAAAGGTCTCCATATTACAGATACACCACTGTTATATTTTACATAGCTTTAGGAAGCGTGGCAGTCATTTGACCTACCAAACAGCAAGCACTTTTGATGCAAGGCCTAATTGTCACTTATGCTTTGTCACGCCATTTAGCATCAATGATTGCCTGAACTCTTCAAGGAACTATGCTAATGTCCTGATTTTGCTTTTGTCAGTACCAATGCAATCTACATTGAAACAAAGCTGTCAAAAATGTTTTGATGGTCTCTTTCCTGGACAACATGTGGTCTGTTCCCTGGTTGTCATGAAAGTCTGCATTTTGGCTATAGAGACAATGATTCTTTCTCCCTCCCCTAACTCTCAGGGGCCAGGCCACATTTTAATCTCAGAGACGCAATCTGATGCTTGGAGGCACCTCTCCAGATTGCCAGCTCTGCCATCTTTACTCATGGTAAGTAGTATCTTACTCCACAAGTAGTCATATTAGTTCCAACCCAGAGTTCCTCTGTTCCAGTACCGCAGGAACACAGGACAAACATGACTTTAAACCACTATCACATCCACCATATTCTGAAGCAGCTAGAGGCCTGCCTGTCCTCCCTCCAGTGTACATTAGAGCAACCTCAGGGCTGTTTCAGCTTATGCTCCGCTTCACACGATCCCCTGTGGGTTCTAGGAAGCAGAAAGTGCTGTGACACAGTGCACTCTTTCTACCCTTCCATTCTTCCCAACACACAAGCCCCCTCCCAGCCAACCCGACAGGACCGGGAGCAGAGCTGACATGGGGCCTGTCCCACACCTCTACACCAGTGGAGGAGCCCCCTTCAACAAAGGGTATTTCATAGGGCATCCCCTTTATGTCACCAGCACAATATAACAGGGCTTTAGTGAAACAGAGAATTGACTCCATTTATTTCAGTAGGGTTCCTTGTGGATGATACCACAATTCAATGTGAGTAGCGGTGACAGAATCAAGCCTCAAGCCTGGTCCCCCTCCCACCCTTCATAGATCCAGGAATCAGCTGACCTTCTGCACCAGCTATGCTCATAAGAAATAAGTTTCCTAACCGCTCTTACCCTTTGGCTTAGGGTGACCAGATCACAGAGGCGAAATATTGGGACGTGGGGGGGGAGGGGGCGGGGGAGGCGGAGCCAAAAAATAAAAAAGCCGGTGGGGAGAGAACAAGTGGGAAGCGCCTAGGCTGGCGCCAGCCACACACAGATGTAAACAGCAGCCCCCGGGTTCCGGGACGCAACAACCCCCGCCCGGAGCCCGAGGACTGACACCCCGATGCCACGGAGATGGGCACGGACAGGGGGAGCGCCCCCGCCAAGTCCCTGCGCAGAGACTGGCCTGGGCTGGCCGCGGGCGCGCCAGCGTGGGGCAGCCCCTTCCTTGGCAGGCTCCAGCTCCCCGCGGGCCCGGGAGTGGGGAGCTGTAGCGACCTTAGCGCCACTGGGCTACACCCCGCTGGAGAAGTGGGACCTTGCTGCGGCCCCCAGGCCGGGACTCGCCCAAGCATCGCGGGACGGGATCTCCTCACCTAGGGTTGCACGCACTGCTCCCCCTGCCCTGCCCCCCAGAGGCAGACAGACTCACAGATTCTAATTATCCCCAGCACCGCGGCGGAGCCGCCGCCCGACCGGCCCTTCCAGCTGCTCCTCCGCCTCTCCCTCGCCGCGTGTCAGGTAGAGGCATTCGCCTGGCACCCGGCGCCAACTACACCCCTCCGGGGCCAGGGCACACGTGGCGGAGGTGAAGCCCCGAGGAACCGGAGTCCCCACGCGGACAGCTGCTGTCCCCCCACCCATGGGCACGTAGGGAACCGGTTCCCCAGGCCGGACCCGGGGCTGCCCTCCTGCCTGCGCTCTGGCCAGGGCCAGGCCGGACTCACCCCGCCATCCCCGGGCCTCCTCCCTCCAGCGCTTGCCTGGGAGGGAGGAGGAATGCGGCGTGCTTCGGAAAGAGGTGGGAAGGGATCCAATGGGACAGTGAGGGGGTGGGGCCAGGGCGGGGATTTGGGGAGCTATCCAATGGGGGAAGGAGGAGGCGCGAGCCGGAGCAGAGGGCAAAAATTGTTTGTTTGTCCAGTGTCCCGACCAAACATTGGTCGGGACGCGGGACAAACGAGCAAATATCGGGACAGTCCCGATAAAATTGGGACGTCTGGTCATCCTACTTTGGCTTGAATTGTGCAAGCTGCAGGGCCACTGCGGTTTCCCAAGAGCTTTTTAAATGGAGTTTAGTCTGGTACTTTAAATGAATCATTCTCTGGGTGTATTAAATATGAAGCACTCGATTTATCCGCACAGCCTTCATAGCCTGGGTAGAGGCAGTGAAAGTTTACTCGCATTGTGTCACTCATGTATCCCAAACGGCCAACTCTAAGGGTGAGAACGCAGTTGGGTATCCTCTCCTATGGTCTTAGATTTCCTTTCCTGAGCCCTGTTATTTAGGGCTGGCTTCCTCATTTGCCACTAAGTTTAAAGACCATACATTGTTTAACAGGGATGTAGACAGAATGGTTAGTGGTGGCTCAGGCTGAAGTCACTCTGCTTAAATGAAACAAAATAAAGTCACTTCCAGAAATGGATTTTTGACGTGTTCAACAGATGTGACGTTTACACTTAAAGAAATTCTAGGCAGTGCTGCTTTATTAGGCTAGGAAGCATGTGTCAGTGTTTAAATGACTTTATACAAACTTCAAACCAACAAAGCAGCTTTTTCATTTTCCATGGAAATTGAAAACCTCAACCATCCATTTATATAGAAATTAGCTGGACAGCTACTTAGCTTTTGAGGGGCTTTTTCCAGAGACCTTTTTCAAAAGGCAGTTACACTGAAATTCTGTCTGATAGTGTTGCCAACTCTCAGTTTTCTCATGTGGCAGATATTTGGTGTTTTTATCAAAGCCCCAGCTCCTGGAGTTGTGTTATTTGAGACTATCAGCTATTAAAAAAAAATCCCACACATTTCTGGTCTCCATGATTGCAGAAGAGCTAGAAGACACAAACCCTAAAGGCTCAAAAGCCAGTAGACAAAGAACCCAATTTTTAAAAAATTGTCTGAAATCATGAGACTAATCGCAAGCTGTTCTCAGTGGTGGCAGATGACAGAACAAGGAGCAATGGTCTCAAGTTGCAGTGCGGGAGATCTAGGTTGGATATTAGGAAACACTATTTCACTAGGAGGGTGGTGAAACACTGGAATGGGTTACCTAGGGAGGTGGCGGAATCTCCGTCCTTAGAGGTTGGAGGTTTTTAAGGCCTGGCTTGACAAAGCCCTGGCTGGGATGATTTAGTTGGTGTTGGCCCTGCTTTGAGCAAGAGCTTGGACTAGATGCCCTCCTGAGGTCTCTTCCAACCCTAATCTTCTATGATTCTATGTTTCAGCTCTTGGAATTGGCAATACCAAGTGCTACAATGGGCTGAGAACCGTGTTACTCAATCTACACCATAAAACATGGTTGATACAATATTTCCAAGCCCAAAAGTCATGAGCCAGACCAAAACCAACACCACACAAAAGGCATTTGTAAGAAGTAGTTTATATTGTGATAGTTTGGTGTGTCTTGGTTTTTGAATGCCCCCTGCCCACGCCCAGTGAATGTCAATTAATGTTGTCAACTCTCCCAAGTCGGAGTTTGGTGATTTTTGGCCTCACTCTTGCAGGAGCTCTTGCTGGCTACCTGATGGTGCAGAGCTTCCAGCTTCACCCCAAAGCTTAACATTCCAATTAATTAATTCTGTGCTATTCCCCTCCTCCTCTCCCTCCCTCCCCCCCTACACCCTGCCTATTCCCCAGGCCCCCCATGTAAATTCAGCTCCCTCATCTGCCTTTCTTCACGCTCACATGCACCCTCCCAAGTCTGGGGGTGCTGCCACAGCATCCTCTTCTCTCCCTTCCCAGGCTGGGTATTGCAGGGATGAAGGAGCTAAAGGGGGTGCAGAGCTGCTGGACTCTTTCTACATTCTCTTCCCCTCCTGAGAGAGGAGAGTCAGTTCCAGGAGGCAGGCGGAAGGAGAAGAGCTCGACCTGCTTCCTGCAGCACCCATGGTTGACTGCTCTTCCTCTGGAGGCAGGGAAGTGGGGAAAGCAGCCTATCAGAGGGGGTCTCTTCTCCAGGCAATTTACTAGCAGGCTGGAGCTCCTAACATCATTGCAGGACTGGCTCTAGCCCCAGCCAAAGTCCTGTGACTCACAAAGAAATTGTGGGAGCTGGCAAGACTGAAATACAGTCAGGCATCATATAGGTTGGCCTTCCCTGTGCGGGTGAGGCTAGTAAAGTACATAATATGTAGCCAGGTTAACAATAAGAGGCACATCCAGGCCTACAGTACAAACTTTTTAACCTAACCTTTACAAATTTAACTTTAAATCAGTTTCATTTTTCCTCTTTTAAATATCCAAGTCAACAAAAAAGGCAACTGAAATGCAACATGCACAAATGCAACTAATTTACACAAAGGTCAGGCAACAAGTAGTTTGTCTCAGTAACTATTTTTGAAGGTTGACATTTAATAGTCACACTAGTAAATATAAATGTTCTTGGCAAGTTATGTGCTGTGCCCCTGCAGGCGCAGCACAGACAGCCAATAGGTAGATGGGGCAATGGTGTCCTTAAGACACCTTTGAACCCTTCCATGGGTGCTGGTACAGCCCCCACATGACTTAGAGCAGCCTCAAGGGTGGCTCTAAGTTACAGCAGCCATGCCTGGGCAACCAGCGGGGGGGGGGGGGGGGGGAGGGAGGTCGCACCGCAAGCTAGAACTGCCCCCAATCCTATAGCAGAATGTACTGTGAGAACTCTCCTCCCTGCCCTTATAACAGGAGCCTGTGTAGACCTGACTATGGCAGCCCTGCGCAGTGCCTACACAGAGGAAATTCTCTCCTAGCTGCCTGAGGCATTTCTAGCCCCTACACTACTGCACTGGTGTACATGGGCTGTGGTGGGGAAGAATTCCTCCAGTTACATGTGCAATGGGAGTGAGTTATTACTATTAGAAGAGTAACCTTTTTCCATTTTCTGGCTCATATACATTTGCATTTTGAGAGCATTTGATCAATCATAATTGAGACTCCATTACTGCAAAGGGCCCTGCTGCCTGTGCAGAGTCCCAGTGAAGACAATTATCAGGAGGTAGCCATGTTACTCTGTATCCACAAAAAACAACAAGGAGTCCGGTGGCACCTTAAAGTCTTTAAGGTGCCACCGGACTCCTTGTTGTTTAGTGAAGACAATGGAACTTCAAGTGGGTGTGAAGATGAATCCCTTAGCAGGAGCAGGCCATAACTGTGTGTATAGGTAGACACATGTATTCATATATCACCTGTTATATGCACGGTCTCACATATATCATTAATCAGAGCTGATAGTACCTCTGATTATTAATGTTATTATCCCATTTTAAGGCCCAGTTTTCAATTGCTTAGAAACTTTAACCATTTGGACTGAAGTTTCTCATACTAGGGTTCTACCTCAGGCTGAAATGTTTTGGAAAGTTTCAGCCAAAATAGTTCAGCTCTTTCAAAGAATGAGGCTAAGGAAAAAAGGTTCTGACCATATTAGAAGTTTCTGTCCACCTTTCCTTTGAATAGCTCTAGCAACTGTAGGCTTTGGAGCAAGGACTTTTAATTTGGCAGAGGGGTGGCTGCTGTGTCAGGTATGTGCCTTTTGCTGTTCCTGCTAAAGCAGTGGTGGGCCCATCAGGGCAATCTGCTGATGGCCCATGAGACAGTATTTCCATTAACTGTCCACAGCTCCCAGTGGCTGCAGTTCGCCATTCCCGGCCAATGGGAGTTGTGGGAAGCGGTGGCCAGCACCGCTTCCCGCGGCTCCCATTGGTCGAGAACGGCGAACCGTGGCCACTGGGAGCTGCGGGTGGCTGTGCCTGCGGATGGTCAATGTAAACACTGTCTCGTGGCCCGCCAGCAGATTACCCTGACGGGCTGCATGCTGCCTGAAGGTTGCCCACCACTGTGCTAGAGTTTACCCAAACTTAGCAAAGTTATAAACCTTTAAAAATTGCACTTTGCACATACTCAGGAGAGACTTAGTTTTTGGCAGCTAAAATCCCTGAAGATTCTATCCATACTAGGCATGCTCCAGCCCACAGCTGAGCTGGACTTTCCCTGCAATTACTTCATTGGACTACTGAGGTATGGGCCAGGACCAGGACCAGGCACCTGAACTGAGAGCAGGGAGAGTCTCTTGTATACTCTCAGTGACTCCTTGCTAGGCCCAGGCAGCATGGAGGAGGAAGCTGCCTGATTCAAATGCAGAAGGGACAAGGGAAGCAGAGGGAATGCATTGGGACAAGCAGCCAGGAGAAGAGTGGGAGGGGAACAGAGTGGAAGCTGGTGGCAGGAGGGGAGAAGGAAACAGACTGGTTAAGCAATGAGTAGGTGTGGGAGTCAAGAGGCTGGGGAAAAGAGACTGGGAGAGAGATGGGGCCACAGATCTGAGTCTTCCTTCCCTGTTCTTTACAATCCCATCCCTTCCCATTTTGTTTAGTGCCTCTGTAGCAGGATTGACTCACCACTGGTGGGCACCCCAGGGCTTGGTGTGGCATAACAACTCTTTTCTCTTTAGCAGCCTGTGCTGACAGTTGCTCCACTTTCATGGTGGCCTGCCACACCTCAGGACTTAACCCTCCAATCAGGTCACTTCAAAGTCTCTCCCAGCCTAGAGAAACAAAAAGCCAACAAATAATTCCAAGGCCCTGTGTCAGGACTTGGATTCCTTACCGCTAGTCTTTCCTTAGGCCCTTTCCCCAACCCCTTCCTGCAGCCACAACAGGCAACACCTCCCACACCTTTACCCCAGAGGTACAGTTCCTCCCCTTTTGTAAGGGTCAGCCACAGGAGCATACCTGGAAGGCACAGAATTTAAGTATCTCCACTTCTGGTGCCAAGAGGAAAATAAAGGTCTCCCCTCTCTCCCTGCAGCCCCTCAAATGCCAGTCCAAACACACCTGGGGCTTTACTATCACTACTTCTTGGACTTCACTGCTTCCAACTTGCCCCTGCTCAGGACAACCCTCCTCTAGCCCCAGGCTTCACTGCCTCTAGCTCAGGGGGACCCATTTCTAGCACCAAACTTCTTTCAGCTTTTAGCCCATCAAAGAAAACTCCCAACTACCTCTCATCTATGTCTTCTCCCTCCCTAACCTCCTTTTCCCACTGCCCTGTGTTCCATCCTTTATGAACACCCAGTGCCTTCCCAGCTGGATTGGATCACCAGTTATACTGAACAAACATCCCTGCAGGTGCCACCCACTGGCCTAATTGGATTCAGGCTCCTGTTAACCCTTTCTCTGCCTGTGAAGGGTACATACCTCATCAAAACTAAGTAAACTCCTCCCCCCCAATTGTGGCACTAATATGACATTTGCTGCCATCACATTGGTCACTCTGCTTGTGTGTTCTACCTCTTCCCCCACTGTTGCAAGCTGATTGTCAGCGTGTCAGGGCAAGGCCCATCCCCATTCTGTGTTTGTATGGTACCTGATACAGTAGGGCCCCAGCCTAAAGTTGACCCTTAAACACTACTCTAATAAACATGATTAATAACAACATAGGATGGTGTGGTGCATTATCAACATGAGTTTGGGATGGCCACATTACCCGATGATATGAAGCTCCCTTTTCTATCTGTGCAGGGTAGCAAGAATGTCATAGTTTTGATATTTCTACATATAGAAAAGCTCTCAGTAGCCCAGGACTGAATCTTCTCCAGCCTGGGGTAATCTGGGGAGAAATGTCCACATTTTGGGAGAGAGAAGGAGGAAACATTTCTGGAGCAACTAGATTTTTTTTTTCTCCTCAGTGATGGGTCATATAAATCGCACTGGTGATATGGCTTACTTTAGTTGCTGTGAAACAGCATGAGATTTTTGCACCGATCAGTAGTGAGAAGATGATGTTTTTGCTGCAGAAAATAATGGCAACAGGAAGTGAGACCTGCCCCTAGGCCAGTGGAATGTGACTACTTAATCACCCCGTAAAGAGGAAACTGAAGTACATTGACACCAAAAGCATGTGTGTGTTTCTCCTACTTTTCTTGACTCCTATGTTGCTTTAATGTCCTAACCCCTTAATATAGGGAGAATTTTGTCCTAGTTCAGAGGGCTCACACAAGGCCTTAAACCCAACTTAAAACTTTGACATTGAGCCTGAGAAGTGTGGGTTCATCCCCTGTGTTTGCTCCATCCTAGCCTGCAGAATTTACAGTGGGGATGAGCTACAAGTTCTCTATACAGGTGCACAAGAGGTCCTCATGTGCTGCAGTCACTCTGCCAACAGTGCATGAAAAGTTGTTGTGTGAGGAACATTGCGATCTTTGATTGTGTGAACTGATTCTCCAAAGTAGACATACAAGCCACCGAGCAAGATCCCACCCATTCAACCCCACTGCTTTCACTTGGGTCATAGGGGGTTGAGGAAGCTGGCATTTGACCCAGTGTGTGTCACTCTGGTTTCCATACCACTTGACCTCCCTGTGCCCTGCCTACACTAGTGCTTCCATGGGTAGAACTGCACCAATGCTAGACCAACATGGGAAAAGCACTACAGTAAACAAGGCCAGCATATGCAGGCACCCTATAGGGATGCACTACAAGGATGGCTTGCCGCTATCCCACTGCAAGCAGCAAGCTAGTCACATATCCAAAGCTAAGCAGTGTCAGGCCAGGTTAGTATTTGGATGAGAGATCTAGTAGAAAAATCCACCCTGCTGTGAGATGAGGCTGTGGTGAATCACTACATAGCACATCCTTCCTCAGCAGGAATGGCCACACGAGCAGGGCCAGGGACGTTGGATGGGGAGGGCTAAGGCTCTGAGGTGGCACCCAGCATGCTCTCTCTCTCAGGTGCTTAACTGTGCTCACATGCTCAGGATCTAAGTGATCGCCATGTGTGGGGTCAGGAAGGAATTTCCCCCCTGTCAGATAAGCAGTGAGCTTGGGGTTGTTTGCCTTCCTCTTCACCATGAGTTGCAGGTCATTTACCAGGAATATCTGGCTCTATCTCCCTAAATAATTTCCCTTCCACCACAGGGGCCTCAGGCACTGGTGTACCTTAGTCCCACCTCTTTTCTGCCTGTGGCACATAACAGTCTAGTCTTGTGTAGGCTATACTACTTTGGTCTAATTGTGGTCTTGGGTGGTGGCAGTGGCCTGTGATATACAGGTCAGATTGGATGATCAGGCAGCTCCTTCTGCCCTTAATCTATGACTGTATGCCCGTTCTTTCTAGGTCATTATGGAACCAGTGTCTCAGCAGGGGCTGGGGGCACTGTGCTGAAGAGGAGAATTGAAGCTCTTTGGGGCAGGGACTGTCTTTTTGTTCTGTGTTTGTACAGCACCTAGCACAAAGGGCTTCTCGGTGCTTTGGAAATACAAATAAACAATAACAACATGGTCCTTAGCACTTGTAGTCATGAAAGATCACACAATACTTTCACAAGAACAGGGGCGTTAACCCCACAATCCTGCCCAAATTCATTCTTACACACACACACACACACACACTTGCCCTGCAACCCCCTTGAAAACTGAGGGGGAGACACACAGGTTAGTAAAATAGAAGGTCTGTAGTGGCTCTGCCTAGTGTTCTGGCAGGGTGGGGCGGGGGGAGAGAGGAGGGGAAGGCAAAGCACTGGAAAAAAAATCAGTATCTGGATAAAACTCTTTTCTCCTTTGGACTTGCTGCAATCCTTGACACAAGCTGCTTTGTGATAGGAAGAGGCAGGGCCGGCTCCAAGCACCAAGCTGGTGCTTGGGGCAGCCCATGGAAGGGGGCGGCACGTCCAGGTCTTCAGCGGCAAGTTGGCGGCAGGTCCCTCTCGGTAGATCACGGCCTTTTTTTTTTTTCCCCTTCACCGCTTGGGGAAGCAAAAAAGCTGGAGTTGGCCCTGGGGAGAGGAGATGTGATGAGTTATAGAATGGGACACTAAACAGGGGGAGTTTTTGGGGATTAGCCATCCACTCACTGAGTAAAACTTAAGCCTCTCTGAGACTCAGTTTCCCCATCTATAAACTGGAGACAATGATACCCTCCTCTCTAAGGCACTTTGAGACCCATGGATGAAGCTCCCTCTGTAAATGCAGTATGATCTGTTAGTTAGGAAGTAACACCCCTGCTGTTAGAGTCTTTTAGCTCCAGCCTCCTTTTCTCATCAAAGTGCACTTTCAAGCAAGTCTCCTCACCTGCCAGGGATTGATAGTTACCTGTTTGTTTGTCCTGAGTATGTTTCAAAACCTTCCCAGTCCACCTTCACCATCCCCACTATACCCAAAGCAGCTTAGAACTAATGACACAGAAATCTCTCTTCAATGACTATTTATACAATGGATGGGTGAGGGGGCTTAATACAAATTGATTCCCCTCCCACCCTCCTCATTAAGGATCAGATCCTGTCAGCCTCTCCCTTAGGGCTTGTCTACATGGGGAAATTGACTGGCCCAGCTTATAATGAAATAACTATTCCAGTATAGCTAGTCTGGTATAACTCCACTGGGTGATACTCTGAGACATTCTATTCCACAGTAAAAGTGACTTTGTTCTGGAATAATTTCTCCTTTTTGGAAGTCTCTCTGGGTGACTATCAAATATTAATTATGTAAGCTTTTTGGGCCAGAGTGTGTACAGTACCTTGTATACTGGGGTCCTGGTTCAAGACTGGGGCTCCAATAATAAATAAATAAAAAGTATCCAGTTTTTAGCCAGGAGACCCCAGCCTCTGTTAAAGCAGTCTCTGCCCAGTGGGTAGGCAACAATACGCAACAGGGGGTTTGCGTCTCACCTGGCTGCACTGGACTGAAATAAAAACAATAAAGGAAAACATTTTTTTTTTAAATTGCCTTGGGATTTAGTAAACAAACAGTTGATTTTGCATCAAGGAGTTAATGCCAACACAACAGCTGGCCTTCAGAGAGGATTTACTAATATAGCAACTTGTAATTAACACAAGGTCATCACTAAAAATTACCAGGCCAATTTGCTGTTAAATAGCTTCCTCCTGGGGACAGGTCCTTGATGGTGGAGGAAATTTTGCATTGTGTTGAGAGAGACAGACAATCTGGGCAAGTGCTGTACTTCCCCAGGGGAGACCAGATCACCATAAGGGGCTTCCCCCTCCCACACATGCATACAGCAGAACCCATCCTCTCCCAAAGCCTATTCACAAACAGAAATCCTCTCCACTCACTGCCCCTGGAGAGGGAACTGGCCTTTTGTTCCCTTGCAGATTGAAATGCTACAATAAAGCTCAACATTTAAGCCCTTTGAAGGCTCATATTGAGGTCACTGGGGATGAATGGACGTGTATAAGGAGAACTGTGAGTCAGTCAGTCAGGCTTCCCCCTCCCCAACCACCCCCGGCCATTTCTCTGTGAATGTGCGTGGGGGCTTCTTAAGAAAGAGAAGTACAAAAGAAAACAAGAGACACTTCTTGGCCAGATTCTGTCCTCCACCACATGCATGCAACTTCCTCTGTGTATGTTAGGGCAGAATGTCTCCCATCGGATGGATTAAACTGCCCTTGGCCTGTCTGTGGGAGAGTGAGCGGCAGAAGCAATGTATGCCCTGGGCAAGGACCAGGGAAGCACACAGATTGCTCCCTCTTAGAGCCCTTCTCCGTGAAAGTTGCCTCAGCAGATGCAGGGAGGAGGTAAGGACATCCATCTTTCCCCAGCATCTCTGCACTGGCCTACAGCGTGGAACAAGCCGCTCAGGGGAAGTAGGCCGCACCAGCTGAAATGATGGGGAAGCATGGGTGCACATCAGGGAGCTGGGGAAGGCACTGAGCCTCCTATAACATGATGCCTTCCATGGTTCTCTCCGCCGTGCTGGCCTGGGCCTTACTCACTTAGGCTAAAATCCTTCACCTAAGGCACAGCCCCCCAAGTGACTGGGGGACTTTGAGCAGGGTGTGGGGAGGAATCTCCCACCCCTCAGGTAGTGCAGTTGCTCCACAGTTCAGTGGCAGGAAAGCATCTAATACCACCCACAAGACTGGAGGATGCACAGAGAGGCAGATGCTACCCTACCTCCCCCCCACCACCACCGTTTCTCCCACTCTTCTCTTGCATGAGGGAGCACAGAGTGTAACCCCCACAGAGCTCTGTGCCATGCAGGAGCCTTCCCAAATCTTGCCCCTTCCTCTGCATCCACTGCTCATGGGTAAGGCTATGATTTAATTGTGGGTATTTTTAGTAAAAGTCATGGACAGGTCATGGGCAAGAAACAAAAAATCATGGCGCATGACCTGTCCAGGACTTATACTGTACCATAAATACCCCTGATTGAATCTTGGGGGGACGGGGCACTGCTGGGAGGAGGACCACAGCACCAGTGGCTGGGGGGAGCCCCGGGGCCACCCGCTGCTCTGGGTGTCCCAGGACCGCTGCTCAGGCGGTCCCTGGGGCCAGCTGCCCGGGGCCACCAGACCAACTGCCAGTGCTGGCCCCAGTGCCGGGGCCATTCCAGCGCCGGGGCCGCTCCAGCAGCGGCTAGTGCGGTTGGTTGCAGGGCCGCCTGAGCGGCTGGCTGCAGAGAAGCTCCAGCAGCAGCCGGTGTGTTGCTAGCCCCAGGGCCACCTGAGCAGCTGGCCCCGGGGTCAGTCACACTGGCTGCTGCAGAAATCACGGAGGTCGCAGGAAGTCATGGAACCTGTGACTTCCGCGCAGGGTTGGCTCCAGCTTTTTTGCCGCCCCAAGCGGCGAAGAAAAAAAAGAGAAACCTGATTGAGCTGCCACCGAAGAGGGAAGAGAGGGAGTGAAGAACTCGCTGCCGAATTGCCACCGAAGACTGAAGCGGAGCGACTGAGCTGCCGCCAAAGTGCCGCCGAAGACTGAAACGGACCGATTGAGTTGCCGCCGAAGTGCTGGAGAAGAGGAAGTGAGGGACTAAAGGACCCGCCGCCAAATTGCCACCGCAGACCCGGACGTGCTGCCCCAACAACGGACGGACTGCCGCCCCTTTCTATTGGCCACCCCAGGCACCCGCTTCCTTCGCTGGTGCCTGGAGCCTGCCCTGCTTCTGTGACCTCCATGACAAACACAGAGCCCTACTCATGGGGATCTCCACACCGGCAGAGGAGGGGGCAGGATGTGTCACTTGAATCAGAATGCTTCAGGGGAGTACTGGACCCAGAAAGGGTTTTCTTCCCTTTCCAAGTGTTTGAAGGGGTTTGTACTGCTAAGTGACCCTGATAATCACTCTTCCACATTCCATCCGATTTAGTTTTCCAGTCCTCACTGGGCAGCAGCCCCGATCCAACAGCAATTCCTCCCACCAGGAGGAGGGAGTGCACTAAGAGACCTTCTATCCTGCTGGATTTGGGATGATGCAGAATAAAGGCCTGCTGAGGGGCTACTGACTTCTGTTCCTGCAGGGGGCCATACACGTAATGCTCAGGCTTTCCTCCTACTAAGAGGGCATTAGGTGGAGGCAAGAGGAAAGGGGAACAGACTGGGCACCATGGAGATCCCAGGAGGCCTTTTGCCTCTCCAGTCCTGGATCAGTCTCATCTCCTGATCCCAGAGGGAAACACAGTAGGGAAAAAATGTTAGTGTGTCTACAAAAGGGTGAGAAGAGAAGAGTAACAAAGTGAGAGAATAAGTCATGAAGAGAATAAATCCAAACTCCTTATGATCTTGGGCACCCTCCCCCCCGCCAAGGCAGTGCTCATCAGACTACCCCCAGCACCTTCACAGTCAGAGTCAGTTTGGCAGGGAGTTTGGTGGGAGTTGCTGACCCCCTGCCATAGCACCTGCAAGTAGAACAACCCCCTTTGTTGGATGGAAATAAGGGAGAAACCACATGAAAAATAAGGGGCAATGCTTTATTTTAATGGACATTTATGGGAAACACCATCCCCCTTAGCATATCATGTATTTTTCTCTCAGGTTTATGTTTCTACTGCCCTGAAGTATACAATGCAGCTATCATAAGCTTCAATTTTGTTTAAAATGGTATTTATTATCAGTTTTAATACATCTTAAAATAAGGGAAGGGTGGGACAAATTAAAGAAATAAGGGACAGCCCCCTAAAATAAGGGATGGGTGGGCACCCTATCTGTAAGTGTGATAGCACACCAGGGTATGGCTCCTGCCCCTTATGATGCATGCCTGGATCCTCATGCAGGATAGAGCACTCCCAAAACATGAACAAGGTCCAACGACATTATGTACCATCAAGAATATGCACCTGCTCCAGCCTAGCAAGTACAGGGAGCTATGCTGGATATTGTGGGCAAGTGCTACAATCCACAGGCCTACAATACTTGCAGGGAGTTGTGTGCAGATGTGGGACTTTTATGAGTAAAAAAGCCTGTAGAAGGATATCACTCTCTATCAACGTCTATAGGTAGGTTAGAACAATGTCTATAGAACCCAATTGGTTTAATCCCTATTAGCTTCTGCAGGACTCTTCCATAAGGCTAAGGATGAATGAATCATCAGTTCAGATAACTGAGGAACCTCCCACACCCCAAAAAGAAGCCCTTTGCCCCAAACTTGAACTGAACCTTCTCTGAGCCGATCTTCCTTTTCCATTGTCATTTCCCAGCTTCATGCTGGGACAGCAAGTGTAGCTATCACAGAACAGCCCCCTCAGCCAGAAAAAGAAGCCAGAAAGCTTAACTCTGGCCCAATTTGTAGCTCCAAAGGATTTGAATACAGCAAGTTAGATGAACAATAAGCTCCATATACATTTAGGTGCTAACCAAGAAATGACACATTGCAAGAAAAGCCTTTGATTTATTTTCTTAAATTAAAAAAAAGCCAGTCTGGAATATTACTGTTCAGAAGCTGAACAGGAGAGTATATCTGTGATCAGTGATTTCAGGGTTAGAATAGGGTTGCCTTTCTTATTCTCTGAGCTATAGAGACTGTTAGAGCAGGCACTCTGTACTGATGGACTATGGACCTTTACAGGACCACACACTCCTAGACCTTCTTCCCAGCACAAAGGGAAAAGAGATGCTGGCAAACCAGACCCAAATACATCCCACAAAACTAGAGATGAGGCCACACTGCAAAATTAATTCGAGATCCAAGCACCTCCAAAGCTCGGGGATGCTCAGATCCAGGGTCATGATTGGACCAGTTATAAAGACATCAGTCACCTGAGAAGTTTGGAAGCAGATCTGAACTTCAACACGATTTGGGATCCTTCAGGTGGTGGTTCTGGTAGAGGCTTCTGTCAAACAAAACCCTCTCCCACGTTCCAGTCCCCTTACCCCAACTTCCTCCCATCCAATCTCCCAAGACCCCTAGAGGTACACATTGTAGAAAGCTGCCTGATTTTTGCCTCCATTTTGCACAGGGTGTCATAGAATCCCAGGGATATCCCTAGCTGGTCGGCACTGGTGAGGCAGTTCAGTATGCAACACACAGGGTCAGCCAGTCAGACCCTCTTTTTCAGGGAGAGCTTTATCTCTTGATCACAGGAAAACAGCTAACAATCCCCTCAGTATAACACACAAACATCCTCAAGTCAGGCTTTCTTACCCAGCCCTGGGTACAGAGAACAGTGTAACTTCCGGTTAGACTTAGAGATAAGTATGTTATTGGTTCTATGTAGTGTTTTAATGAATATTGTTATGTATGGTATTAAGAAGTAGATGTGGAATGTTAAATATGTTAAATGTTCTTTTGATAATTGTTAATGGGTTGTTGATATAAAATGATGTGGGTATATGTTGTTACTATGGGGCCCGGATGTACTGGTGTGAATATTGTGGATGTGGCAGTATTTTAGCAAGGGGGACTGTTGCCCCCTTACTAACATTCAGTGGAGGTGTTTTGGTTGGCTAGCTCCCAGCACTAAAAGGGGAAAGGTCGATGGCAAATCAGGAGCCTGAGACTGACAGCCCCCAGGCACAATGGGGAGAGGCCAATGCTCCAGATCAGCCTGATTGACAGGCTAATCAGCGGGTCAGGAGGCCAGGGAGGTCCCGTCCTCCATGTGAGCTGGATTTGCCTGGGTCAGACTGAGTGGGGCCGAGCTAAGGAGAAAGCAGGGGCCCAAGCTGAGCTGGAGAGCAGAACCGTGCCAGATCCAGAGGGGCCAGAGGCGGAGCCACAGAGCCAGAGACGCAGCCCAGGGAGAGCAGATCCTGTGCTG
>NW_020664471.1:6594105-6616394 GCF_002925995.2 Terrapene triunguis
GGAGAGCAGATCCTGTGCTGGGAGCAGAGCTGCAGCCACAGAGCCAGGTGTGGTGAGCAAGTGGGGCCAGCCAAGGGGGGACCTTGGGCAAAGGGCCCAGGACAGAAAGACACCCCTAGCCAAGGGCCCTTGCAGGCCAGACCGGGAGGGGGACCTTAACCTGACGGGGGGCTGATGCTGGGAAGAAGGGTCCCGCCACTCAAAGCCCGGAGGTGTGTGGCCACCACCATTGCAAGTGTCCAACCCTCAGCATACCTGCAGCACAACCAGGACCTGAGAAGGAAATCTGGAACCTACAAGGAACAGACTGTGAACTGCCCTGATGTCCAGAGACACTGTTTGTGATGTTCCCGGCCACAGAGCGGTGTGATGTGTTTTCCTTTAACCTTCCCCATTTTTCCTTGTTCTTTTCTTTAGATTAATTGTTAATTAAACAACTTGTATTTGCTTTAAATTGTATGGAATAATCAGTGGGTCAGGGAGGTGCCCAGTGCAGAGAGGGTACCCCGGAGTGGGGACACCCTAGCCCCTGTCCTAGGTGACCACAGCAGGGTTGGGGGTTGAGCCCCCCAGGAATCCTGGGCCCAGCCTTGTTGGGGTTACGAGGACTCTGCCAGACAGGAGAGTGGAAGGGGAGCCCTCAAGGGCAGGGAGGCCTCTGGGTAAAGGGAGTGGGAGCGAGGACTCAGATCCTTTCGCTAGCCCACTTCACCGGGGTAGTGCAGAAGCCAGGAAAGTTCCCCACAATAGCGGGACCATTCCCCCGCTTACACAAAGGACTAACTTTTTAAAGCAGTGACAAACAAATGGCTGGGGGTGGGGGTGGGGTTGGTTGGCACAGAAAACAAATCAGACACGCTTTTGTATGTGAAGATCTTCAAGACTACAAAGAACAGGCTCTCTTGTGAGATTTCCAGTGCTTCCTGCTTCCAAGCCAGCCAGAAATGCCAGGTCACCTGCCTTTCTCATCATATATCCACTTCTGGCCAGACCCAGGAAGGGCAGTGGCTATAAACAATTAACGATAATGAGAGAGAAAAGTTGAGCAAACTCTTCTGAACCTCAAAAAAAGGTTAAATTAAGAATTCCGGGTGAATTCAGGGTTGGTTTGTATTTTATCTAAGCAGGTCCCTCTAATTTTAAGGCTTCCTGCAGGTACTCAAAAAAGGCAGTGAACTGGGGAAGAGGATTGCAGAAGTAGGTGAACAGAATGCTGGTTTCCATGTTAAACTAATTAAATAATAAAATGGTGGCAAGCACAGGGAGTTAGGCCAAATCCTGCCCTAATTTGCACCCTGTGCTAATTTCACGGAAGTTAATGAGGGTATAAATCAGGGCAGCATTTACCCAAACTATTTTTGAGTTAAGCCCCAAACGTTGAACTTTAGGGGTAAGCAACGAGCAGTACAGACGCTTCACTCAACATGCAAAAAACCCTCAAACTGATCCCGCTAAACAGTCCTTAACAGGTTGGGCAAACAAGTGATTCTTTTCATCCCTTTTCAGAATGTCATGTCCTTGAAACTCACACAAGTCTGGGAAGATGGAATTCACCAGTAAACAAGGTCCTGGGAAACATACATTGCCATAACTTTGCAGGGACACAGCCCTGAAAGGGCTCTTTCATTTTTAGTGTATTTGGTAACTTAGGTTAAAGCGCATGCACTGAGTTATGAAAACTTGGTTCTAATAGGTAGAATATCTCTTGCACAGAGCAGCTAGAGTCTCCTCTTTATGCTGATTCCAATAGTGTCAGAGAGAAAAAAATATGCTAGTTACCCTAACTTGAGTAATACTGCTAGGTTCATTGGGAGTTTTCACTCTAATTTGAAACATCCCCATTAATGCTCCCTAAAGGAAGCAGAGTCATCATCAGAAGTGCAAGATGAGCTGGTATAGTTTGCAATTTTCAGTCTGGCTAAATGCAAAATTGGCAAAAAGCCAAGGGGCTTTGAAAAGTTTGCAGTAGAATAAATGGAATAGTGCCAGCCTAAAGCTGCAAGTGACAAGACGTGAAAACTGTGTCTCATTTCCCTCTGATGCTGGTGTCACACCACTGGTATTGTTTTGAAGTCAGTGGAGTTACTCCCAATTTACACAGAACCTATATAGCACTATAAAGAATAATATAGTGGCTGTGATCATTTGCATCCCTGACTGTAGAACTTTCCTTAACTTCCAATGTAAGACCCCAATCCTGCACTTGTATCTTTGTGAGCAGAGCCTTGCATCCTCCCAGAGTGCCCGTGGCTCTGTTCAGGGACCTTGTAGGACTGAGGATTTGGAAAACACCATCTGCATCTATTCTGTACATCCTTGCAGTGATTTTGTAAATAAAGAACACATTTAGATTGTAATACATTTCATGCTGCAAAAGGGGCTGACGATTCTCGTCAGAGACAGACAGACAGAGAGAATGTTAGAGGTCATGAAAGGAAGTGACTGATATCATGGGCTTCAGGACAGTGTGGGCAGGTTCTGTGCTATCTTCCCCAGTACACCTCTGGCGTGAGCTGCAAAACCTGTGCTATTTACCAGTCCTGAGCCTCTCCTGGGCATAGTATGCTAAACAAGTCGAACTCTGACTGATACTACATGGTGGTTTTGGGATGTGCAGAGATGCCCACTTGGGACATAGTTTTGAGACCACCAAATCGTTTCACTCATGAACTAAGCCAAGTCTGACCTTAAAGTACCTTGAGGTGAAACTAGTGCATTGACCAAATGAAGCACCAAGTCCACTTTCATCACTCTTTGGAGACAGAGAAGAAATAATATTTCCTCAAAAGTGTTCAGAGGAAGTTGCACATGAAGTTGTTACTGTGTTGTCATCATCATGCTGACTGACATGCTGGTAGTTTTTTTTCTTTCTTCCAGGATGATCTTATATACTTTGCTACAGGATGCATTTTTACTCTAATCTCCAAACATCAGGATTCCTTAGGTTTACGTTTGCCACAGTTGTTTTTAATTGGATGGTGTATTCCATTCCAAGTCAGCTGTTAAAGCTGTCAAATGTCTAACTGAAGCCTAAACAGGAAGTAAAGGGAAAAAATGGAGCAACATTTTGGAGCCTTTTCCAGGCTGTATCGGTTAACTTTTCCCAGAATGTCAAAACTGCAGAAGACATTAATAAATTTAGCACCAATATCCTGTCTGAACTGTTTATACTGCTCAGATAAAACCACATTAGGTAGAAAAACATTGATTTCCTTTCAGCATTTCAGACTGCAACAGCAAAAGTTTTGTTTATAAAAAATCCAAATAGGCAAAAAAGCCCCAATCTGCTCAGTTGTAAATCCTGGCTACTGATAACAACTCTTGCTGTGTGGGGACAGAATGACCTTTTACATTGTGAACATTAAACTAATTCCTGTCGCTGATGATAATACCCCCCAAAATGAATCTTTAATGTTTGACAAATATATCAATATCAACAAAGTTTCAGGAGTCTTCCTCCTTCCTCCTCCCCTGAAATCAATAGGTTATTCACCTTACTAAATGATTTATTTCTCTATTTATGGGAAGAATTTTTCATGAGATAGTCAAAGAAACACATATTTGTTCCCAAGTCATTTTATATACAAGAGAGCCACTGGAGTTGGGGCAAGACCAGCTGCCAGGCATCTGGCAGGTTTGTTAGTGTTGGCACACATGCTAGATATCTGGCAGTTAGCTTTTGCATCTGTTAGTTTCAGAGAGAGCCATAGCTACATCAAAAGCCACAAAGGCATGTCCTGGTTATTTTTCATGGTGTCTGCATTGATCTAACACATTCTAGGTTCACAGCCCAGTTTAAAAAAAAAAAGTGTGAAATAAGAGAGCCACTGCCCCACTTTGGCTGCAGTGGCTGGGTAATAACTGGAAGAAAGCCACTAGCAAACCAGGATTTATATATATTAGATATACCGTATATAATATTCCTCAAGCTCCTGATGGTGCCACTAAAGCAAATGTCAAGCCTGCATTTCCACTGTATTTGTAAGGGTCTGTAACCATTTGTTCCAGTCTGTAACTTAGAGACAGAAGGGTGGGGTTTTTTAAATGTAACTAATATTTTTTAAAATTGGCTTTGGACAGAATTAATTTATACAGGTGTTTAATAAAAATATTAATGGTTATTGCTGCTGTTTAGCCTAATATTAAATGATGGCTACCAGTGTTAATTGAATCATAAATAAGAATGTGAATAATACTGTAATTTTAGAAATGCAAAACCTGATCCTGCAATGAGCACTAGCGTATCTATAGGCTTCACACAAGTACAGGGCTCATTGCAGGACCATGGCTTTAGCCAGTAACATTTAATAATGGCCTTAAACTCTATGAAACATTTATTTTAGTGTTGCTTCAGTAGGACCTGAATGCTAAAATGCGTGACTGTTGCAAATCTTAGCAACTAGTACCTGTCGGTTTTAGCTATTGGGGATTCTGTGTTTCTTTTAATTGCTCAAACAAACACCTGATAGATAAATAGTACTGTTTGTGTGTGCATCACGTACAAATAGAATATTCACCACATCCCCACTGTGTTCATGAGCTAAGGCTGACCAGATGAAAAATTGGTACTTCATAAACTGTAAGGCTTCTCCCAGGCCTCTGTGCACCACCTCTGCCTCAGATAGGCCTCATATGGGCTTTCTACACAGAGAGCATAGCCAGAAGACCTAGGTATTAGTCTCCACTCTGCCCTCTTCTTCCTGTGTAAGTCTGGAGATGTCATGTTCAAAAGTGGCCTCTAATTTGAGTGTTTCTGTTCTGGGGTGTCCATCTCTAGAGCTTTACGGGCCAATGATTTCCATTAGAGCTGTGATGGGCAGCACCTGTGGAAATCAGGCCCCAGCTGAACAGTTCCAGATCTATAAAACTGGGGTGTAAGGTGCTTTGAGATTTGCATATGAAAGGAGCCATGTTTATTAGGATTGTTATTATAGACAGTAATATATCCTTGCCCATCATCCTAAAGATTCTAAAATGCTTTACATTCACCCAACAGTGAAAGGCAGCCATCTCTGATATCTGAGATTCTGCAGACTCCATGATATTTCACTACATTGTTATTAATACTATATAACAGTTACTCAACGTTTGAGCTACACCCACAGAAGTCAATAGGATTTTTGCCATTGACTTCAGTGGAAGCAGGGTCAGGCTCTCCATTTTAACAAGGACACTGAAAATGCTGTTGACTTTGTGGAGGGGAAAGGGAGGAATAATTTCTCCACCTGCAGGTAGATGCTGCATGGCTCCCGCTGAATTCAGTGAAAGATGTATGACCAGCTTTGAACATTTACTCCTGAGAGAGTTAAGCCAACATCATCTAAGAAACCCCGAGTTAAAGCTGAAACTCACCTGCTCTGTCTGCATTTCAGGGAACTGTATATGACATCTGAAAAGCACCTACTATTCAAAGACCTCAACAATACTTAACTCTTGATTTCCTCGATTGGGACAGTTTAAACCAGATTGTTTAATTTTCTTTTCTCAGGATACTCAACGTCCCTCCTAGAACCCTGAGGATCTCACCCATTTTCCCTTCTTCATTACTCTCCATCACAAGAGCCTTGTTTTATGGTGACCATCCTGCAGCAGAGTGAGGTGTGATGCTTCTTCCCCATTCCAGAGGTTGAGCCGGATGTCCCAGCTGTGCTCCACATCCCTGCCTTTGATCCTGGGGGATCATTCTCAAGACCTTCCCTAACTCAAATCCTTCAGGAAGTAATGGATTGTGCTACTAATAAACTGCTGGGCCAGCTATTTATACCAGGGCCCCACAGCTGCAGGGCCTTGCGGTTAAGATAAGTAAAGGAAGGAGATTTTAACCTTAGAGATATATGGCTAGGATAAGTCTCAGCATCTCAGCTTTCAAAAGTGTGTCTGCAAAATTGAGCACATGCTCCTTTGCATGCATGTACCTCGCCATTTAACAAGTAAACTAGTGTAATTCTATGTCAGACAGGTAAATGATTGCCTGTCTAAAAAACTGTACCTAATTTGTGTGCACAGCTGCCCATTGGCACAGGTAAATGTGAGATGTGTCCACCCAAATGGGCACATTTTCAAAGTCCACTGTTGAAAATTTAGCTTTAAGTTATACCAATTTTCAGCAGATTTTGTGTTTTCAGAGTCATGGTCCATTATACACTACTGTCAATAGCAAAAACTATTTGGGAAGGGGTTCATTTACATTTTGCCTTTTTTTCTCTGTCCTTTCAGTGGCCTATAGTTAATCAAACCAACACCCCTTCATTCTGTTTCACAAATGGAATAAAGAAATAGACACTGTACATCCTCCCCTCTATTCTTTTGCAAATGGACCAGCAGCAGAATTCAAAAGTAGTGCACAGAGACTGCGAGCGAATTATGCATTTGGCTCATCTCAAAAGCCAAGGACAAGCTCAAATGCCAGGTTTTCTTAAAAGCAAACCATCTCAACAGTAAAACGACAGTCACTGAGGGTATCGGGGGTGAGGGGTTTTTTTTTCTTTTCAAAAATAAAATCTATTCACTTGATTTTTTTAATTAGAAAAACTGACAAATATAAAACCAAAGGGGGGAAAGGAATGAATTTAAAAAAAAAATAATAACAAAGACACATTTATCTGCTAAAGGGAAGTGGAAAAGAGCAGCTGTCCTTTAATGATCACCATCCACATGAAATTAATCCAGATCTTTATTACAAATGCAAACCAACAAAAATAAATTAAAACTCAAGTCAGCCTGGGAGCCCAGGTGGGGAAGGAATGAGGAGAGCTCAATTCATTCTCAGCATGTCTGGTCATCTCTGCAATAATAAGTACCTTTGTTTTCTACTATTACAATTATTCCCTCATCACCATTCCTGCAGATGAGATAGGATAGCCACTACCCCCATTCTGAATAATAGACACTTTAGGGCAGGCTGGTAAAGCAATAGCTCTAATTATTCATATGGTACATGGAGACAAGTGGTCTGGAAGCTTCATTTTTGAATTAAAACTAATGTAATTTCCATGAAATGTGTGCATGTAGGGAACAATCCTGCAATTATCTAGTCCTTCCTCCTAATAGGCCTTTTCCACCACTGAGACCTATTCCTGTAGTTCTTCCACAGGCAAAACTCCCATTGAGTTCAAGGAATTTTGCCTGAGAGAGGATTGCAGCATCTGGTCCAGATTCTGCCCAGCCCTTTCACAGGCAGTCCCTATGCTCAGGGGAGTATAAAGATGGCTTCCTCTCTACTCTCCTGAGAGCCCACAGAGGCCCCACCTTCCTCCAGCCCCCAAAATGAGTTAGGGCATGCAGGGAATAGCAGCTGTACTCCATCTGGAAGATGCTCCCTTTGAGTTGCCAGAGAATTCAGGGAGAATGGGGCTCCCTTGTGAGTATTATACGCTGGCTAGCATATAAATATATATCATATTAATAATATGCATTATCCTCCACATATATGTGTATTATTTATTAGTATGCATTAAGCACCAATAATATTAAGCACAAATATTGTAGCAGTGATACAGCCAAAACTGGCCTATACCATAATCCTGTTCGCTTATGCTAAGTATAACTCCTTGCATTTGCTAAAGTAAGCATTGGGCAACAGCAGATCGGAAACATGTCAAAATCAAGATACATTCATTTCACGTCTTAGTACAAGCTAAGAAGGGACCTTCACAGACCAGCACCTGGAATGCTAGTATCCAAAACAAAGATAAGGAAGGAACAAAACAACAAATTAGGGAACTGCAAGAAACTGATGGGTTGGATTTTAGTGATGTGTAAAGAGGTGCAACTTGAGAAATCATCTTAACTAATACCAGCTGAAATGTGTAACTTGGGGAGCACACATTCTGCATAAGGTGAAGGTAGCATCACTGCATGGAACTGCTCGGCGGAGACTGGTATCATACAGAACATTTGTCCTGTACCGTATTAATAAACCTGACTGACAGTGCCTATTTGGTCTCTTGAGTGTATTTCATAACAAACTAAAGCAATTGACTATAGAATTAATCAACATTGAAGACAGTGCAACTCTCCATCATCCCTTACCCTGGGCTGTGCCCAAGGCCCAATCTAACCCTCTGATTTAATGTTGCTACACATACACCTGGAGACAAACAAGTTCTCATAGACTAGAGTGATTCAATCCTGCTTAACAAAGGAGCACAGGTCCTTTTGAATGCCATCCATGCAAGTCCAACACCAACTTTTATTTTGTATTTTTTATATCTATGGTTTTATTTATTCAGTCTGTGGCGAAAGAAGGTTACATGAATAGCTATCATGAAATTAGAGACAAGTTGGGTGAGACAATATATCTTATTGGACCAACTTCTATTGGTGAGAGAGACAAGCTTTCGAGCTACACCGAGCGCCTCCTCAGGTGTGGGAAAGATAGTAGGAGTGTCAGAGCTAAATACAAGATCGAACAGCTAGTTTAGCATAAATAGTTAGCACATATTCAAATAGTCCCTTAGAATATATGCTAACTACTTTTTCTGTGACACTCAGTACCTTTCCCAGACCTGAAGAAGAGTTCTGTGTAGCTTGAAAGCTTGTCTCTCTCAGCAACAGAAGTTGGTCCAATAAGATATATTGTTTCACCCAACTTGTCTCTCTAATATCCTGGAACCAGCCTGACTACAACAACACTGCATAGATCTATCATGAAATGACATTTACAAATATCAATCTGTAGCATATTTAAAAGTACACATAATATCTCAGTTCAAAATCAGTTGCTATGGGGAAAGGAATAAAATAATCTATTTTCTGCTTCTTGAAAAATTCCAGCACATAAATCCACTTGACCTCAGACATCTCTTTTCCTTGGGAGAAGTGATAGGTAACTTGTTCCTATGGAAGACAGCCTTTTATTAAATTATTCCACATTCCATGCAGAAAGGTCATCTCTGTGGGCCGGTGATTTTTAATATACACTTTCTTTACAGGGATAATAGAAAAGTTATATATTTCCAAATAGTTTTATTATTTTTGTTAACTTTGTTCCTAAAACAAACTTTGGAATTCAAGCAAATTTCTTTCCAGAAGCTTTAAACTCTAGCACAGAGCCATAGTCTGTGAATGACATTTGGCACTCTTGGCCCACATGTTTTGCACTGGTACACACACACACACACACACACACTCTAGATTTGTGAAGAAATGAATGGTACATAGACAATATACAATTGCAGTTCTCTTAAATTATTGCGTATGCTGACAGTATCCGTGTTTTCCAGTATTTCGTCCATTCTTATTTGTATTACAGTAGCATCTAGAGACCGTAACCAAAATCAGGGCTCCTTTATGCTAGGCACAAAACACAAAATAAGAAATAGTGCCTGCCCTGATGAACTTGCAATCTAAACAGGCAAGGTAGACACAGCGTGGAAGCAACTATCCCCATTTTACAGATGTGGAGCTGAGGCACAGAGAGATTAAGGGTTTGTCTCCCTTTGGGAGACCAATGCCTTCACCTACGATGAAATCCTGTCTCTCTTGAACTCAATGACAAAACTCTTATTGACCTCAACAGAGCCAGGATTTCACCCCTAAATCCTTAATGGAGACAAAACCTAAGTAATGCGCCCAAGGTCTGGCAGTAGATCTGTGGTAGCCTTAAGAGCTAAACCCAGATAACCTGAATCCCAGTCCAGTGCCTGAGCCACAAGCCCATCCTTCCCCTCTGGGGATAATGGATTTGATTAACGGTGATTAAAAGTCCCGTTGGTGGTGCTGCCCGGCTAACACCGTGCTGCACCCTGGAAGCGGCCAGCAGCAGGTCTGGCTCCTAGCCAGGGGGGCCACAGGACTCCGCATGCTGCTCCTGCCCCGAGCACTGGCTCCGCACTCCCATTGGCCAGTTCCCAGCCAATGGGTGCTGGGGCGGGGGGCGGTGCCTGTGGGTGAGAGCCACGCAGAACTGCTTGTGTGCCTCTGCCTAGGAGCCAGATCTGCTGCTGGCTGCTTCCGGGATGCAGCACAGTCCGCGGTGCCAGGACAGGCAGGAAGCCTGCGTTAGTACCCCCGCTGTGCCACTGACCAGGAGCCGCCCGAGGTAAATCTGTGCCCCAACCCCCTGCACCAGCTCTGAGCCCCTCCAAACCTGGAGCCCCCTCCTGCACCCCAAACCCCTTATCCCCAGTCCCACCCCAAAGCCTGTACACCCAGCCCAGAGCCCTGACCCCCTCCCACACCCAAACCTGCCGCCCCAGCCCAGAGCCCCCTCCCGGGCCCCAAACCCATCATCCCCAGCTCCGTTGGGTTGCAGGCATCCACAATTTTCTTCAACTGGGTGCCCAGAAAAAAAGTTTGAAAACCACGCTCTATGGATTTGTGCCATAAAATTTCCATAAGGTATTTTCAGATTAGGCCAAAAAGAAAGTTAGATGATTTCCTGAGAATGGCAAATGTTCTGTTTTACCTTGGGTATGAACGCTTGTGACAATCTGAAAACCTTTGTCTCCACAAAAGATGCAGAATTACTCTTCAAATGACAGATATCCCAGCTCTGATGCTCTGAGCTGAGCGGATGACTAAATGACCTTGCTCAATAGGATGGAATATGACATTCAGTTAATTAATTGGACTTGAATGCTTGACCCATCAGGACATGAAAAAACAGGTTGAATCACCTTATGTAATTGGAATTATAACTTCTTACAAATTCAATAAAATCACTTGTATTAAAAATAGTTGTCCATAGATACCCAGTTCTCTGCATAGAAAGCTTTAAAAAGGTGATTTATATCAGAATTTAGATTCTGAGCAAAAGGGAATGTGACAGGATAGTCTTCTTTTAAGGGCAGTGGTGCCTAGTGGTGAGCCCACCCTGTCACATGGCTTGTCCCTTAAAATTTGAAAGGGGCGGTATATATATGAAGTCCTAGGAGTTACTGACAGAGAGAAGCGGTCCCAGGATTAAGTGGGGCTTGGGAGAAAACCCTGTAACTGTATCTTTAAAGGCCTGAGACCAAGAGTCTTGCAGAGAGGATGGGGCAAGGCTCCCCTCCTACTCAACCAATTGGGACCAGTGTAATGCTGCCTCCTTCCTCATAACTGAGTATACAGTAGCAGGAGGAGGCTGGTCAGCTGACCATCCTTCCTCTTTTAGGATTAATTGGGAAAGGGGAGCAGCTGAGTGGGCAGCTAGCTACCTAACAACCAAGCTCTGAGAATCAGAGCTGGGGGCTCCTGTTTAAGAAAAAACCATTTGAAGCACAAGCCCAGCTCCAGGAAGGAGGACTGGGAGAATCTTCTGAACTGGGATGAGAGTTGACTGAGCCCAAGAGGATGAGCGGCTCAAGCCCAGGGAGAGGTGAAAGGTGTTTTTTTAGAGTTTAGTTGGCTTGGAGTTTTGGAGTTCTACAGAGGGACCAGGGAGAAACCATGAGATCTGCAGCTGTACAGAAAAAGAGGGCGAGTCTCTGATTTAGAAGGACTTTGCTGCTAGCCCAGGGGCAGCTAGGCGAAGGGACTCTGAAGAGGCCAGCTAGGGCCTGACCAGTTACAGCTGGACTTGGCTACCCCAGAAGCGGACTCTGCACTTTTAAGTGAGCTGGCTGGAGGACTAGGCCCCAGAAAAGACAGAAGGCTCAGCACCCCACACCTACCCACAACGGGGTACTGGCTGACGAGTTACGTCTGTGCCTGTCATTGGGGGGGGGGAAACAAAAATGAAAAATATTTTACTTTCAAATCAGAAAAGCTTTGTGTAGATCCTCAACAATGAGCTCAGGCCTGAAAAATGTTGAGATCAGCCATCAATAACTCTTTTCATAAGATGAGCTCCTTGAGGGTGGAACGATAATACCATGTTGGGTGGTAATCCTTAAGCAGCTGGACACAAATTGGGACTTGCCTCTTGTTTCCAGGCACTGCATATCAAATATAACCCTATCTTACCCTGTTGTGTTCTCCCTTATTTTATTTCTAGAACTAGCTGCAAATCCCAGAAGACGGCTCCTGTTGTATGTACCCATTCGGTACTGGACTCTGGTTCCCACCACCACCACCACTTCCTCTGTGAGTCAGACCACACATGTCTACAACAACTGAGATTTCAGTGAGAAAGTTGCTCTTTATCCCAATGACAGGCAGTCACTGCAGTGAAGTTGCCACTTGAAACTCCATTTCTGACATCCAGGCTCTGTGGAGAGGTTCCTCTTGCCAGCTGGATCAGAAGGCTTCTGGCTGTCTTCAGTATCAGTCACAAAAGCCATTCCAGGAATCAAGCAGCCTGCAAGATGTTTCCTAGAATGACTGGACCAGCACAACACCACACATTGACCTTTAAATGCCCAGGCACATTTAAGTCAGTCTCAGAGCTTAGTCTCCCAAAAGAAGCACAATGGATCTTAATCCCTGACTAGGGCCTCTATGGCTATGTCTACGCAGCAATTAAAAACCTGCAGCTGCCCTGTGCCAGCTGACTGGGGCTTAGGCTCAGGGATTGTTTAATTGTCATGTAGACATTGGGATCTCCCTGGAGCCCAAGCTCTGGGACCCTCCCCTCTCAGGGGGTCCTGGAGCCCGGGCTCCAAGCTGAGCCCATGTGTCCACACCCTTCGCCTGAGCCCTGCAAGCCCAAGTTAGCTGGCACAGGCCCGCTGTGGGTGTTTAATTGCAGCATAGACATACCCTATGTGTTACGATAACACTAATAAACAAAATAAATAATAATGATCAAGTCAGACCTGCCAATATATGAGAAACTTCCAAAGAATACCAAGCTGCTCATGGTTCATGAGATAATTCAGTGAATGCGCCTTTAAACAGGGAAAGAATCCAGCACTTGCCCTTACGCTCCCAGCTATTTTGTGTAATGTTTATAGGATTATCGGCTTTGCCATCCCAGCCAACATCTTGGACCTGGTCTCTTATCTCAGCGCCCCCCAGGGCTCCATCACTAATGCCAGCATCAATGCCCTGCTCATTTGCTTTTCCCATAACAGTCTTTTTATACCTTTTTCCGAGGTGACCTCTATGCGAAGAGAGGCCTCCTAGTTACAGCACCCCAAAGCCACTACCCTCTCCTCCAAAAGACTCATTTCTCCTGTGATGCCAATGAGATGACAAGTAAATATTTAATAACAGCAGTTTCAAAATCCTAGTTATCCCCTCCTCTGGGCTGTCCAAGGCAGCCTGCCTACTCTTTGACTTTTAGAATTTAAGCTTTTCAGGGTAGGAACTCATCATTTTGTACCTTGTGTAAGGCTGACACTTACATAGTTAACCTGGTCTAAGTCATCAAGTGAACCAAGCAAACTTTCACCTGGGACAGGGACTTTAATTCAACATCAAACACAGTCCAAGGAAACATCAAAGGCTGCTATGCAGGAATGTCCAAACACAGTACAAGGAAATATTAAAGGTAGTGATGTGGACCTGTCATTTTCACCCCTTAAAGATTTTTCCTGCCTATCCACAGACAATGGATGTACCAGTCTTTTGGGTAGTGGTCTAACAAACTCCTCCCAGTATAGCATAGCTCATCCCTTCACCCGCTCTGAGTGCGATAACATGGCCGCTGTAGTCTTCTCACTCTGCTTCAAATCAACGTGCATGTGTAAACAATAATGCAAAGTTTATGTGTAAATCTTCAGTGCATTATCACACATGTGCTCTGGTGTTTCATCCATATTTGAACATGCCCTGGAATTTTAAATACCTTTGAATCAAACCTTGGGTTTTAGATGTTAATTTACATAATTTTTGCTGCCCATTTGAAGCCTTACATCAAATAATTCAATTAATATTAAAATAAGTTTCCACCAGCATTTCACAAAACATGTAGAGATATAAAAAATAATGACAAGAAATGCTACACACCTTCCCTAAACAAAACCTTTTTGATATATAAAGGATAGCAAGTAAAACAAGTACAATCACATAGTTAACTACTAGGAAAAAAAATAAGAGGTTGATTTTTTCCTCCCTAGAATTGTGTTTGTGGCTATGGGAGTCTATTATTTTCTGAAAATATAAGAGTAAAAGGGCAATTTGTTGCTGCTAAAAGAGACATCATGCCAATGCCACTGTTAGAATAGGAGCAGCAGAAGTACATGTATAGGTTAGAATATTTCCCCCATGGGTTTGTTTCTTGTTTGCTAATCAGATTTAAACATCCTAGAAAACCCCAGAGCACTAAAGAATTTTTGCAATAACTTGAAAGTGTGACCTTAGCAACAGCCTTGGAAGCCATGGGAGAAGCTCTGGTGAAAAACAGCTGAAAAATTCCTTTCAGACTCCAAGTCTGACGTCGTGCAGGAAACTTCAGCAACAGTTTTTCTCCTTGGGAATGTTCTAGTTGCAGTCCCCCTTGTTTGGAGCTAGATGGTACTGACTGTCACTGGCTTTAATGCAACATAAGTCAGGATAGAATTTGGTGCTCTGGGTTTAGAAAATGACTGAACTACTCATTCTGTTGGAGTGTGGGAGAAGGCAGGAGAGGAGTGGGGGACTCCGTTCTACATTAGTGTCACTCTTTTTGCATCTTGAAAAATAAAAATATCACAGATTTTTGAAAGACTTCAAGGAAACATACTAAGTGATAATTGCGAACATTGACATTCATTATGAATCAAGTAGAATTTCACTGCCAGTGAAATATCTACATCAGGGGTCGGCAACCTTTCAGAAGTGGTGTGCCGAGTCTTCATTTATTCACTCTAATTTAAGGTTTTGCGTGCCAGTAATATATTTTAACATTTTTAGAAGGTCTCTTTCGATGAGTCTATAATATATAACTAAACTATTGTTGTATGTAAAGTAAATAAGGTTTTAAAAATGTTTAAGAAGCTTCATTTAAAATGCATTCAGTACTAGCCTTTAAAATATTTTAGAAACTAGCTTTTCAATACAGTGACACTTATGCACAGGTCAGTATTTGTGTTAGAGATGACAATATACAGCTTCATATTATGAATATGCAAAAGCTAGGAGAGAAAGAAATGGCCAAACAAGAAGCGGTGAAGACAAAGTCCAAAAACAAGTCCTTGTCTCTGCATTGGAAGAGGATGCAGACCTTGTTACAGTTCTTACCAACCCTGTCATCAACAATATGAAAATCCATTTGGCACTGATTCACATCCAGAGGTGCTTATCAACCTATCTATTGTACTGCATGGAACATCAGATGTACAAGAGGCTTTACTGAAAATAGTAGATGCTGATGAAGAACAAATGGAGAGATTTGTGAGAGGTGCATTTGATTCTGAAGGGACACGTAGCTTCTTCAGACCAGTCCAGAAATCTGGCATCAAAACTTTTGCTGATATGGCGAAGAAGACCTTGCCACTTGTAAAATTCCTCTGTGAATATATGGTTCAAAATGCACCTGAGAATGTAGGAGCACACCCAAGACAAACACTCCTTCTTGCTGGAGGTTTTTCCAATGGTGAAGTAACAAAGTCCATCACCAGCAGAGGTGCTGAAGAAGCCCAAGACTTGTACAGTACTCAGGAGGAAGCAGACACAAGGGATGCTTGTTCTGCATGCTGTCTGTGCTTTTGGGTCTCTTGGTGTCAAAGAAACCATAGTAATTAGGTCACCTGATACAGATGTTTTGGTCCTTGCTGTTTGCTACTTTCCAAAAATTGAACACACAGATAACATGTAGATTGAAACATGCACCATTACCAGTACAACTGACAAGTATTGCTTCATACCTGTACGTGCAATTTGTGATGCACTCACTCCTGACTTCTGCAACATACTGCCTGCTGTACACACATTAACATAAATGTGCCTCTGTAGAAAAATCCGTGTTTAATGTTGTCAAAACAAAGGGAGCTTACGGCTTCAGGGATCTTGCCAAATTGGGAGAGTGATGAACAAGCCACAATTTCTGCAGCAAGGAAACTGGTACCAGTGCAGTATGACTACAGCGAGAAAGAAAAGTAGACTCACGGAGAACTGAATTGCTTGCGCCTCACTCTAGCCATCAAAAAGGACAAGTTATTGATCAAACTCCTACCACATAAGGACAGTTTTGAAGAGCATGTCAAAATATCTTCTTGGCAAACAGAGATTTGGATGTCTTCACACATAGATAAACCATTGCAACATGGAAGGAAAAGTGTAATGATGAAAAGACAGTTACCTTTTCCATAACTGGTGTTCTTTGAGATGTGTTACTCAAGTCCATTCAACTTAGGTGTGTGTGACCTAGTAGGCGCAGGCAAACCCTGGCCATGGTCAGGGGAAACACAGAGGGACTTCTGCGATGAGGTCCGTCAGTGCCCTGAATTTCTCCAGCGGCAGGAGCACCCTGGTGCAGGTTGAGTCGAGCTCCAATGAACTCTATCCTCTGTACCGGAACTAACGTGGATTTTTTGTCATTCACCAACAGGCCGAGGTGACAGCAGGGGGCGAACAGCATCACGACATCCCTTTGGACCTGGGACCTGGCTCTGTCCTTGACTAGCCAGTCGTTGATGGACACCCCAACGTCTGAGGTAGGCAGCCACTACCGACATGCACTTGGTAAATACCTGCGGTGCTATCACTAGGCTAAATGGGAGGACCGCAAACTGATAGTGGTTGGGACCTACCATAAATTGGAGGAAGCATCTGTGTTCCATGAAGATGGCTATGTGAAAGTACACATCTTTCAGATCGAGGGCAGCATACCAGTCTCCCCGATCCAGGGAGGGGATTCATAGATTCATAGTCATAGATTCTAGGACTGGAAGGGACCTCGAGAGGTCATCGAGTCCAGTCCCCTGCCCGTATGGCAGGACCAAATACTGTCTAGACCATCCCTGATAGACACTTATCTAACCTACTCTTAAATATCTCCAGAGATGGAGATTCCACAACCTCCCTAGGCAATCTATTCCAGTGTTTAACCACCCTGACAGTTAGGAACTTTTTCCTAATGTCCAACCTAGACCTCCCTTGCTGCAGTTTAAACCCATTGCTTCTTGTTCTATCCTTAGAGGCTAAGGTGAACAAGTTTTCTCCCTCCTCCTTATGACACCCTTTTAAATACCTAAAAACTGCTATCATGTCCCCTCTCAGTCTTCTTTTCCAAACTAAACAAACCCAATTCTTTCAGCCTTCCTTCATAGGTCATGTTCTCAAGACCTTTAATCATTCTTGTTGCTCTTCTCTGACCCCTTTCCAATTTCTCCACATCTTTTTTGAAATGCGGTGCCCAGAACTGGACACAATACTCCAGCTGAGGCCTAACCAGAGCAGAGTAGAGCGGAAGAATGACTTCTCGTGTCTTGCTCACAACACACCTGTTAATACATCCCAGAATCATGTTTGCTTTTTTTGCAACAGCATCACACTGTTGACTCATATTTAGCTTGATGGATGATGGAGGCCAGGGAGACCATGTGGAACTTCAGCTTTGCTAGGAAGCAGTTCAGGTCTTGCAAGTCCAGGATAGGTCGTAGACCACCCTTGGCCTTTGGGATTAAAAAGTAACAGGAATAGAGCCCCTTGTTCCTGAACTCTGGAAGAACGATCTCCACCGCACCTAGATGCAGTAACCCCTCTATCTCCTGCGCGAGGAGACTCTCTTGAGAAGGCTCCCTGAAGAGGGAGGGGGAGGAAGGGTGGGAAGGAGGAGTAGAAAGCTAATGAAGGGTGTAACCCCACACCACCATACTGAAGACCCATTGGTCTGATGTTGTAGATGCCCACGCAGGGAGGAAAGGAGAAAAGTGGTTGGCAAAAAAAAGGGATTTATAAACACTAATAGAAAACTATATACAGTATAATACAGGAGATAACTAGTTCATACAAACAAGCGGCTACAGCACTCACTGAAGCAGCAACAGTTCCAGCACCATCACTGGCAGCAAGGAACTGAGGGTGGGGGGCACTGGCGGTGCCCTATATACCCGGCATGTGCGCGTCACTCCAGGGGGTGCAGGAGACGGTCCTCTACGGATACTGCTGAGGGAAAAACTTCCAGCACCGGTGCATGTGGTGAGCACACACACACACCTAAGTTGAATGGACATGAACAATCACTTGAAGAAGAACTACTTCCTGTATTCTTCTAGGGACCAATGGCACCTGAGCGTCTACAAGATCTTATTTATGGCTGTACCAGTAGGTGCTGCTGCACAATCAACTGTGTCTGTAGTAAGAACAATCTTCCCTGCACAGAACTGTGTACACAGCAAGGCAATGAAGACTGTAGTAACCCATGCACTCTCTTGACAGAGATCATAATGATGAACAAGATGATGATGTTGACTAGAAATGTCACGGTTGCTATTACATTTCAATGATACATGTACAAATTTATTAGATTTTGTTTTATGCTCTAAGGTCACAAAGAAATCCACATTTCTTTCTTGAAATAATACAGGGAGTCATTAGACTAACAGAAATGAATGACCATATTTCAAAGTGGTCATTTTAATGTGTTGATGGTGTCATTATTTATCCCCATTTATGTGGTAACAGCACCACTTGACAGCTCCACATCATACCTCATCTTAAAGTAGACATAAGAAGCTTTCAAATGATGTATGATATACATGCGTGTAAAGAAGGTATATTAAAATCGACCAAATTGGTGGAGTCTATCACTTATCTAAAGGTAAAATGCCTATGGAGGAGTGTCCCCCTAAAACTGTTGAAGTGGATATGCCAATAAAGCAACATTATATAGTTAACATTTATAGTGTGCTTTTAATCTGTAGCTCTCAGGGTACATCTATACAGGGATAAAAGCCCAGGTCAGCTGACTCACAGCTGTGTAGACGTTTGGGCTTAGGCTGGAGCATGAACTCAGGGTCCTAGAGCCCAGGCTCCAGCCCAAGCCTGAACATTTATGTTGCAATTAAACAGCGCCCCCCTCCCGACACTGAGCCCCCCCCAAACCTGAGTCACCTGACATGGGCCAGCTGCAGATTTTTAACTGCAGTGTAGACATACCCTCAAAGTACTTTACAAAGGTGCGTGCCCTCATTTAACAGCTGGGGAAAATGAGACACAGAAGAGAGGCAAAGGCTGCACGGTGTCACCCAGCAAATCAGCAGCACTGCTATGACTGGAACCCTGGTCTCTTGGCTGCCTATCCACTGGACTACTCTGCTAAGACTCGGGATATATTTGGGTGTCCAAAGTGCAACCTCCCATCTTTAATCCAGAGCTGCAGCCCCAAGAGACCATATGCAAAGGACACAACATTCAATGCTCCATCTTGCTAGAGCTTATGTGTGTTAGGGCCCAGATAATCCCCTCGTACATTAAAAGCCACAGGAAGAAATTTAGCGTAAGGATTCCCTCAGATTTTTCCTCTGGTGGGAGTAGGGTTTTTTTCCTAGCTCACCAAAAAGGGTGCAGTGCACACCCCAGGTTGATCCCAGAGAATCCACAGGCCAGGATCATTGATGTACAAGCTCTTTGCATGCACATCCACTCAGGACCACAGTTGGGCTCGTCTGATAGTGTGACATCCACACCTCCATTGGCCCCAAGGGGGATACAAGGAAAAGTTAATACAGTCTGAGGTTATATTATCTTTTCTGGGTAGGATCTGCAGGTTGGAAAGGGGATGATGTGCATTTCCCCCATACAGCTCACCACCATGGTCTGCCCAGTCCCTGTCTCATTATTCCACAGAGCACTACGGCAGAATTGGGGAGAACGGGAAGGGAACAGTGCAAGAGACATCAGCGGCTAAGTCCCCATTCTACAGCGAACGATCAAGGATTCCCTCCCCATGCAAATCAGGGGACACTGTGGCCCAAGGTCTGGTCCTCAGCTTCTTGACAAAGTGCTCACATGGCACAGTGAGACAAAGACTTGTCAACCCTGAAGCACATCTTTCACAGAGTGACAGCCTCTAAGCACAGGCAAAGATTCTTAGGAAACTACTGAAAGTTCAGAAAGGAAAGGATGACAGACACGGGGAATTAGCTTTAAAATATTAATTAAGGCCAATTTTCATGCTGAGGTACTGCTTTTAATTAGAAGTCACCCCTATGTGTGACTCCTTCTCAGGCAGATGCTGCCTAAGGAGTTCAAAGATACCAAGGATACACTTTGGAATTACATCACTGTGTATACATAAAGGTACAGTTAACAGCCAAAAAGGATTGAATATGTCTGTGCATGTATGAGTGGCACAGGTATGAAGGGCCATTACACTAGGAGCTAAGACCTTAAACATCTCGGAACAGGCGAACCCAAAAAGAGTCATAGGTTCACTAGAGAGGAGTGCACTAAAATTCAGATTCTTACCCTGGCCTTCCCCACCTGCAAAGCTGCACTGGAAATCTTACAAGAGCAGGCTCTTACCAGATTTCCAGGGCCCCCTAATTCCAGCAAGATCAGAAATACTGCTGTGGTGTCGAGAAAGAACCCAGCCATGTTGGCACCCAGCGAACTAAAGCATCCTTTTGGAAAGAGCTAGCCAGACTTCCTCCAACTTCACCAAAGAAGTTAGTCTGAAAGCCTGTGGTCATCTCTCATTTCATGAGACCACTTACCCTCAGTATTGAATAAACTGCCTGAATTAGAAAGAATGATATTTCATATTTATCAAATATTACAATGCCGCCTTCCCTCACCTCACTCCATAAACTGAGTGAATAATTCCCCAATACACAAAAATTATTTTTGCTCACTATGGGCGAACCCCATAGGCCTCTGCACAACTTAACAGTGGGCTTAAGGTTGAAGTTGGACTTTAGCAATATACAGGCCTTGTGCAGGCCCTCTGCATGAAGTGAATTTCGCTCTATTTGCCAGCTCTAATACTGACATGCACAACTGCAATAACAATGTAGAATTCACTTCCCCCTCTCTCTGCACCACCAGGATTCAAACACAAATGCAACAGCCCAAGTGTACTGCTGGTATTATGAAAGATTGACAGTTGAGTAGCAAGAAGAAAACCTTGTCATTAAAGGTTCAAAACACTGCAGCAGATTACACACACACACACACACCCCATTACTATATTCCAGGGCCCGCTCCTGAGACACGCTGATCACTCACTGAGAATTAAAGCTACACTAAACATTTCATAGGATTAGGCCCCAAATGAATAGTTTAGTGCCCCCTGAACATTCTAATTTGAAAGAGAATTATTAATATCATTAATATCTTCCATTTCTTTTCTGAAATACAAGCAGCAATTTAAAAACTTAACCTTTTCTTGTAGTTACTTTTGTTAAACTCTGAAGTGGATTATTTTTGATATTGGACAATCTTTATGGCACCAGGCTGTGGAAGGGGAAGCTGTACATAATGGTGTTTACATTCTCCACTGCCTTTTCCCTTCTTGTGGCCAAACCAATAGTGCTAGTTACATGCTGTGGTTTCCAGCTTGCAAGATGCTCTCCCTTTGTTGCACCAGGCACACTGACACAATCAAGAAATCTTGTGAACTGTCATGTTTTTGTTTTTGTAACATTAGAATTGGCAGACACTCTGCTCTCTTTCTAGTAGTTCTGTGGTTATTTCCAACACGCTTTGTTTTAGGATACCTATTATTAGGACACTTAATGCTTTCCTTGCTTACAATCTGGATTTGTGTGTGTCCAATCATCAGTTCGATCCCCATGAATTCCACAATATTTAAACATTTGTTCTTTCCAATTAGTTTTGGGTGCTGTAAGTTAGCAAAACGACATGCAACAACCAGTGGCGGATTAATGATTTTGCCGCCCCTAGGCCCTGAAATAATTGCCGGCCCCATATGAACTTGTTTTAGTTTTTTTACAAATTCTTTTGAACTAAAATGAATCTAAATATCATTAAAATAATTGAACATTTACAAGTTTTATTATAAATAAAATTACAAGTACAGTGGACCCTCGCTTGAACGTGCATCTCTATAGCGCAATTTCGCTTACAGCGCAGGACTGCGCATGGATCCAAAACTGAGAACCGCTTCATTTCTTCCTTCCGGTCAGATTATTAACGTTTAGGATTCTCGCGAGTATGTTTACTAAATGGCGTCACGCCGTCATTGGTGGTTTCAATCAGTAGCGTAGCTGGGGGGGAGCGGCCGCTACCCCACTAAGCATGTTGTCAAAAAGTGGCACCTTAGGGGTTAACATGGCGCCAATGGCGCCAGCGGGGCCCACGCTCCGCTCTGAAGCTTGGCGCTGCCGGCGCTGGGCTCCTGCAGCAAGGCAGGCTTTGCCGGCAGCAGCCAAGCTTCTTCCCCCCGCCCCTCCCTGCCGCCGATCAGCTGTCTCCCAGCAGGAGGGAGCAGCTGATTGGCTGCAGGGAGGGGAGGGGCGGGGGAAGAGCTGAGCTCCAGCTCCTGCGGCCCCCCCACGCCTTCCCCGAGTGTCCCCTGGCCCTGACTTGCTGCCCCC
>NW_020664471.1:6616494-6697049 GCF_002925995.2 Terrapene triunguis
CCGGGCCCCCCCCCCCCGCCCGCAGTCACTGCTCCTGCCCCATGCTGGGCAAGGAGGCAGCCCCATCCCTCACCCCCAGTGAGGCTACAGTCAGGGGAAGCAGCAGGTGAGGAGGCGCATGCAGCGCCCCCTGGCACCCACCACAGGGGAGGCGAGGGAGATTCCTGGACCTGAGAGGGGCCCTAGGAGCACATGCAGTGACTGTGTGCTGCTGGGGGGGGGGCGCAGGAAAGGGGGGCTCCTCCCCCAGAGCTTGCTGCTGCCGGCAGGGAAAGGGCTGGGGGGAGTCCTCCTCTGTGGCCCCTGTCCTGGAGCAGCCTGCCTGCACCCCAAACTCATCCCCAGCCCTGTCCCACCCCAGAGCCCAAACCCCCAGTCAGAGCTTTCACCCCCCCACCGCACCCTCAACCCTCTGCCCGAGCCCTGAGCCCCTCCAGCACCCCAAACACCTTATCCCCAGTCCCAGCCAGAGCCCTCACCCCCTATATCCCTACTCTCGCCCTGAGCCCCTCCCACACTCCAAATCCCTCATCTGCAGCCACACCCCACAGCCCTCACCCCTACACCCCATCCCTCTGCACCCCTCCCATCCCCAAACTCCCTCCCAGAGCCTGCATCCTGCACCAATCCCCTGCCCCAGACCACTCCCGGGTCTGCTGCGCCCGGACTCCAGCCGTGCGCTGCGCAGGGAAGGAGAACCTGGCGCGAGCAATCTGCTTCTCCTTTGGAGTTTTTAATTAAAAAAAGGCGGAAATCTGGTGGCTCCAGACAATACGGAGTCTTTTTTTCACATGGTGGGGGTAAGCTGCCTGCCCCGCTTAGGGGGCTTTCCCCTTACAGCGCTCACCTGCCAGGAGGTTGCAATTTGAGGCTGGGGCTTTGGAGACAGACCCCTGGTGGTGTCGCCCCACACACACACCCCAGCTGGTCTCAGCTGATCCCTTTGCTACAGTGTGTGCACAGGCCAGGGAGTGGGGGCTGCAGGGGCTGGGCCAGCTTCGCAGTGCTTAGCTGTGGTGCCTCTCCCGAGCTGGCAGAGGGGTTTGCGGAGTGGGGGGGGGCCTTGGGCTTGTGACACAGCAAATCTGGCATTGTGGGGGGTATGGTGCGTGGGGGGAGGAAAGCCCCTGGTATCGGGCAGTAGCTTCCATCACATAATCAAATGTGGTAGAAATGTCATCTGTACACTTGTAACACTTACCACTACAGCATTAGTCAGTCTGAATCCCTTGCAAGAGCCAAGAGGCCCACATTTTTTTAAACACTTTGTCTTCGCCCTTTTGTCGGCGCTTTTTAAAATGCAAAATAACACACGCACTTATAAAACAATATCATTCTTGTGTTTTTATTTTAAGTACAAAATAAATATGTATAACGAATTTAAAAGTATGTAATTAGTAATTTGATATGTCGGGTGGCGCCTTTTTTTATGTGTTCGCTCCCCCTGATGTTAGAACCTAGCTACACCCCGGGTTTCAATATGCGCTATGATTGGTAGAATCGCAGCGTCACTGATGCAGTGATTACAAAAATGCTGCTGTTATAAATTTGCCGCCCCTGCAAATTTGCCATCCTAAACCTTATTTGGCCTAGGCAATAAGACGCTGCTGGCAACAACAGCATTCCAGGTTATAAAACGCTGTCTCTATAAAACCATTAAAAACAAACAAAAAAACAGCCGCTCACATCTCCAACAGTGAGAAACTAGAATTTCATATACTGTATCGCTTCTATGGCTCATTTGCCAATCGGGACACCCCTGTTTAAGAGCACACTTCCAACACAGGAAAAGGTTTGACATGATTGGATCACCACATCTGGGACACACATTCCTTCTCTTATGGCTAAGGGAAAGACAGAAGATGAATCTACACTTTTGTGAACATCAGCTTCTCAGGACTGGATCGAGCTAATTTGGGGCCCTCACACTCTGTATGATGGTGAGAACTATGTCACTTTAATAATAATTTATACTGCACCTACCAAGGAGTCCTAGGCAATTTACAATAAAACAGATTAAATAACTGATAGACATCGTAGGGCACAATCCTGGGAACATAAATAACTTACAAGGATAAGACTTAAAATCAGCATAAAACCACAAGCAAAGTAGATGTGCTGTGCCAAAGGCTTTTGAGAGAAAAACTGTTCCTAACCTGTTTTACCTGAGGCTCTTCTAGGGGTCATTCTTACAATCCTTCTTGTCACCCAAACTCAGGTCCTATGGTGCTGACTGTCCAGCCGCCAGACTGAAGTTCTCCTCAACTCCTTCTAGTGGCTCTCTCGTTTGCAAACGGGGGGCAGAGGAAGTGCTGGCTGTTATATTCCCCCTTGTCTCCAATGGCTAGAAAAACATTTTTAAGTATCCAACACAGAAGAGCAGGACCCTCTTCCTGGCTTGGGTATCTTAAAGAGTATGTTACAAAGTACATGAAGGCAGAGCCATGCTCTTGCAACATGAGAAAATCAAGAAAAGTTGTGGGCATGGACCCATCTCTCTTCCCCATTGCACACAGCATCTCTTCTCCAAGAGCCCTGGTCCCTCTTAGGGAAAGATATACCTCTGCTGTGGCTGATGCTCTTTGATGGCACCATGCACTAGATCCTGCTAACACCTTTCAGGATTTAAAACATACACTGATAGTTGGATGTGTAGGGACATCTTAAATACCATGCACTTATTTACAGCAATGTGAATTTACAGATAATCTGTAACAAACCTCATCCCACCTAACACTTTTATTAACAATGAATCAGTTTTTAAAGATTTTTTACTGCACATTACTTAGTTTTATTCGCCTAGCGACTGCCACTCTCCCCCAGACTCACACGGGGGCATCAAGTCATCTCAGCTCCATGGTGCAGAAGCTTTGTATTGCCTCGGTACATTTTGCTTCGATGCTGTGGTATTCCATCTCACTTTTGCAAGCGGTGATATTTACAAGTGGTTTAAAAGCTTCCTCTCTAAAATATCTCATTATTACAATAAGGTGTGTAACAGTGAATTGTATTCACTAGTCCAGTGAGTCTCAAACTTTTGTACTGGTGACCCCTTTCACATAGCAAGCCTCTGAGTGCAACCCCCCCCCTTATGAATTAAAAACACTTTTTTATATATTTAACACCATTATAAATGCTGGAGGCAAAGCAGGGTTTGGGGTGGAAGCTGACAGCTCGTGACCCCCCATGTAATAACCTCACGACCCCCTGAGGGGTCCCGACCCCCAGTTTGAGAACCCCTGCACTAGTCAGTTATTTTTCTAAAATTTATTTAGAAGTACAGCAAATTGTAAGGGCTGACATCCACCAACCCCATCAGAAATTGATCCTCTGGGATACTTTCTACTCATCCTTGCAGATGATCCTTCTCAGTGCTCCAGAAAAGATGCGGACATATAAAGCCCAATAGCCCTGCCAATGTGTCCTGGGTGGGAAACTTAGTTTCCTCAGGAATGTCTTTCTTGCCCTCCTTTTGGCCTTCATTTGCATGAGGAAACTGAGGGGGACTGTTTACTGAGCTGATGTCCTCCTCAATGGGGCTAGAGATCTCCTGTGTATCCTCCCTCTCCCCTAACATCTTTATGTGGCTGTTCATACGTGCAGGAGAAAAAAATGTTTTATTAGTGCAACCATTTACTGCCCTCAGTTGCATATACTGATAATAATACCCGCGGTAGTGTAAAAGCTATAAGATTATTAGCCTTCAGATATGTATTCCAATATATATTTTTGCCAATGGAAATATATCACACAAAATGAGATACCTGTTTGCGGTACTCATTTTTATAATGTGCTTGCAAAATACACAACTGTTATGCAGCACACTGTTTGAATACTATTAGCCTGTGTGCTATGACTTCTAAATTCCACATCAGATTCGATTAAGATACCATTAAAAAAGCTCACTCACAAAAGAAAAAAGCACCAATTTGCTCTCTCTTTAACCACTTTGCTGCTAAACAATTTGCCAGGTAGATGCCTAGAGTGTTCTTTTCTTATGCAGCTGGATTTAGTGATATTTAAAGGGGTAGGCAAAGCCAAAAGACGTTTGAGAGGTAAGCACAAAGTGAGATAAACTTTGTAGTTTACCCATACCACGACTTGATGTTTACGTTGTAACACTAGCACAGAAAGCCTCCCCAGCTGGAGTTCAGCACTGATGTCCCTTCAGGGACCGGGATGTGGCCACCTTGTACCAGCAATGGGGTCCAGGGGCACAGGCTTTTCCAAGCCTGAATGGAGTATAGCCAAACTGAATGCAAAACGTTCAGGTTCAGTTCAACAGACTTGAATATAGATTGTTCCATTAGGCTCTCATTTCCCCTCCACCCAACACTATTTCATACACTAGGGAATTCCATTTGTGTGTGGATAAACAATCAGAACACAACACTCTTACCGTGACAGATATTTGTAGTTTCTGAACAAAGGAAGCCAAATTGGCTTAATTGGAGAAGCAGCATAATAAACATCTTTGATTTTACAACTGTTCGTAACCATAACAAATGGGATCCATTACATTCCCACACGGAGGATGTGCACATCTTCAGGCTGAGCATATAGCCATTTAAGTTGCTATCCTTCTGTATGTTTTCAGTAAAAATACACTTCTAGAATATGATCTACGTTTGCTTTGCAGTGACAAAGATTTGCTTGGACAGAGCCTATGCACTAGACTAGGAGCTAGAAACTCCTGCATTACAATCCCAGCTCTGATACTGCATGGGGGACCTTTGGCATGTCACTTATCCCCAATTTACAGAAAAGTTATGTTACCATCCAGGAATGTTGTGAGGATTAGTGTTTTCAGAACAACAGAAGTGCTAAATATTTCATATTGATACAAGAATTGTGTGACTGATCATCCATTCTCTTAAGTAGACATTCCAGTTGGGTGAGCAGAAGGGAAGCATGTATATGCACCTTGAGGACCTGTGATATAAGATGAATAGAAGTGGAGAGCCATTCTCTGAGTTAAAAGGCTTAACAAAAATTTCAGCATCTGAGAAATGTCCAGAGAATGCATGAAAACCCAAGGACCCAGCTCTTTCATAGCACAAAAGAAGATTCTACAGCAAATGTAAGGTTAATTAAACATAGGTTAAAAATACATTTAAAAACCCAGGCTTTAATTCACATTATACTCTTCATTTGGGAATCAAGATAGGCATTCTGGCAAAGCTGCTGGCAAGTTTTAGGATACTCCAGGGAAATAAGTTAAGAGAATTAGGAATTGGGACAGCAGAAACCTTCATTTAATCTGGGAGTTAACCTCGGTGCATTATGAAATCTGTGTTCAGTCTCTTGACCCAGCAGTCTACTGGGCCAACTCCCATTTATTTGCAACTGACCAGCTCAGCAAGAGGCAACACAGCTGTGTTCCAAGAGTTGAACACAGACAATTTCAGTGCAGAGAGATGTACACACTGAAATCTAAAGGTAAACTAAGAGTTCTGGTGAAATTAGGGGGTTGACTATGGACATATGGAAATACTGTACCCTTCCTCCTCCAACAAGAGCAACAAAAATCAGAAGACTGGCAAAACAACAAATGTCTGGGTACAGTTCCCATTTTTTCGCAGCCCCCTCTCCATGTTCATTTAGTTGAGGAGCAGGTATAGGGTATAGACCTTTATAAGAGTCCCATTTAAGATTTGATAACACAGCAAAACTCAAAAGATCCACATACCTCACCCTATTATCCATCCACAAGGGTTTCTGGAGCATCCAGGTGCCAGTTCTACTCATCATTTTTTATCCAGGGGAGACAGAATATCCAGGTAACTAAAAATTAAGCTACAGACTTTTATTCATGGAAGAGTTAGAAGTGAGCTGAAATAAAGGACCTTTTTTGCATATATGTGTAGAAAAACCTTAGCAATCATAAAGGCCAGTTCCTAGCACTTTCCTGCCCCAGAGGAAAATGGTTTCTACACCAACGATCTGGTGAGTAAACCACAATGGATCTTATACTAGATTTTATGCACTGTTGAAGGCCAATCACAATACCAGTTACCAGGCCTCTTACTGTTATAGAGTCTCCCTTTAATTCTTTGTCTTGAACAGCTCTCAGAATTTTGGGTATTTAAGTGAACACAATTCAGAAAAGACCCAGGTAATAATCCAGTGGTACAGGATTTCTGTGTTTAAATTCCAGTGCTTCTAGAGCTACATCTCTATTTATATTATTAGCCAAGGAGAAAAATCTGAGGGTTTAAATTATTCTGTAGTTCCTTCTCAAGTGCTGTAGGACTTAGAAATTATTCAAAAAATGTCATCTATCCATCAGCAATAGATAAATGATTTATCAGGTATATACTAATATTTGACCATTATTGTCATGTTATGTATTGTTCCTTTACCTTTTAATTGTAAACTTTGGAGCAGGGACTATCCCTATATTGCACTAAAATGATCAGGTGTGGTTTACTTTTAGAACAATCTTGCACAATTTTATTTGTTTGGGGACAGTAATACACTAGTTGGAAAATACCTTTTGTGGCTTGATTTGTAAATTTCATATTTTTGCAAAGCTGTTTTATAGAAGAGTTTTGACAGTCATATTCTGTTTGATTTGAGCCTTATTTTTAAATAAATGAGCTCTCTTTTTAAATAAAAGCACTTTAGAACACACGCTCAAGCTTAGAGGTGACTGATTTGCCGCCAATATGGAAATAGAGCTTTAAAAGGGAGTTACAGGAATTTTCCTAACAACGTCAGAACAAAACCATCTCCCTCTCCCCACCAGAGAAAGTCACCACCTTAGCAAACTAACTAGCCATTCTTGTGTAATTTAGAATTGAAAAGTTAAAAAGAGGAGTTCCAACACAACATCAGAAAAGCACAGTAAGGGCTTTATAGCTAAGTGTCTTCTTTAGCATTACCATTCCACAACACAGGCGGAAGTAAGGGCTTATATCACTGCTTATAGTTTTTCTATCTCCCACTGTTAAATATTTGTACTTTTAAACATAAAGATTAGGAGTTATTCTAACTGCTTGCCCAGTAGACTGTATAATTATACCACTGACTTCAAGGCCAGTTCATAACTCCAGAAAAAAACTAGTGTTGGGTGAGGTTGAGAAAACCTGTCTGCCAAGAATTTTAAATAAATAAAAAGGAGGGTGGAGAGAAATGGATAGGCCTCTGTGATCCATTTAGTGCTTCCCATATTTCTTCTTCCTGCCCACCACCTTTAAGGTCTTGCATTAGACTCCAGCCTTACAGTGAATACAGCTACTCCTGTTGGAACTTGTCAACACAATTCTTTGGTCAGCCAAAGCAGCACTGTTAAACACAGAGTTCCCTACTCACCCTGCAGGGTTACTCAACAGCCACATACACACTCACGAAATGGAAATTCACTCAAAAGTCATTGGGAGGTAGAATGAAAAGGGAACCCATACGATTTGCAATACACAGTGCAAATCATTTAGCTTTAGTAGGTATGTTCAGATGTGGGATAAAGTATGCCTAAACAGGCCTAGCTTGCAAACTGAACTGAAATCTTTAACTTTGGTTCAATATGAGGTTGTCAGAGCCACAAAATGATTTAAATCCCCCACCTCAGCAATTGTTAAAGAGATTGGAAATGTATTGGGGAGGGGATAAAAGGAGTTATTTTTTCCAAGACCATTACTGTGGACAAATAAAATGGGATAGTGGAAGAATGTACATGAACAACTAAACTTAACAGTTTGCATGCTCTCTCCTACATTTTGGAATATACTGAAGTCTGATTTGTGGTGTCAAGTTTTCAAAGTGGAAACTAGAAGCACTTTGCCTAAGTTACAGCATTTCAGCCTTTAACTGAACTGGGAGTGTTATCAGAAAGAAGCTGCCTCACTGTTTAAGCTCGAGTAATGGTATGTTAAAAAAGGGCAATGGCTCTGGTTGTTGCATGCTACTGGAATACATTGTTCTGTATTGCACAATCCATTCAGACATGTATCTTGAGTCAGTTTTAGTCTTCTCATTAAACAGGTAGCACAGATCCATAACCTAACTCAACTAAGGGGAATCCTTGGTACACATAGCCCTGGGGGTATGCAGAGGTATCTAAGAGGTACATTAATTCATCTAGGTATTTGCCGAGTTTTACAACAGGCTACATAAAAAGCACATACAATGACTTGTTTACACTGCTCTATGTATTATACACTGAAATAAGTACAATACTTATATTCCAATTGATTTATTATATGGTAAAAATGAGAAAGTAAGCAATTGGTCAGTAGTAGTGTGCTATGACACTTTTGTCCTTTTATGTCTGATTTTGTAAGCAAGTGGTTTTAAAGTGAGGTGAAACTTCGATTGGTCTTGCATACCCCAGACTCCTGGAAAGTAGTCTGGAAAGGTTGAGAGCCTATTTTAAGAGATTACATTTAAGTATGGAGTAGAAAAACAGTTTGATACATTTAGGAATCCCATATCGAATACACCAACTGGCATTTTTTTCAAGCTCATTTTCAGTTTTATTAAGTTCATTACCGTTTCAAAGACTACCGTTTCAACTAAAGGATAAAAGCATGCAAGGCTCAGTTCTAAAACTCCATTAAGCACAAGTAATGATAATAGCACACCCATGTCAGATCACCAACTCCCAGCAACAAATGAATTTCCTAGATGAGGCCTGTTTCCTGTAATTCAAAAGTACCTGCCAAAAAACAAACAACAACCCACCAATGTACTGTCACACAGATTGCATTGGTTTGCCACAACTTACTGCAGGACAACAGGAAATTTCTGAATGGTCTGGGCAGCTTTGTGTTTCATCTAATTCTGAAATAAAAGCTACATAACTTTTGAGTTAACAATGTAAGAATCAATTTAAAGGCTAATAAGCAGTTGTGGAGCACATAAGAGACAGATACTAATGTTCCCATTAAAGGATTGCTGGGGATTTATAATAGAGAAACAAGAGTGGAACCTAGAGTGTTTTGACATGCACTTCTGCAGAGATACAGCAAACTAGTAACTGTTCACCTCAAACTATCACTTACAGTGAAAAGGCTGCAAAGCTGCTGAGGCCCTGCTTTCCCACAAACACCAACAGATATAGCAATACACTACCCTTTTGCACAAATTTTATAAACTGTTATGCATGTTTTTGGCAGCATTTTCAACACACAAAAATGCTTCAATTAACAGGAGTGCAATTGTGTTTAATGTGGAACAGCTGCTGCAAACTTTCAGAATTCATATCCCAACCAGGACACACCAAACTGTACTTCTGTGACTCACAATAAGATCCTACTTAATGAATAAAAGACTGTATAGGAGATAAAAGAATGGGCTGATAGAATACAGCAGCTCCAGCTAAGAGATTTAGCAATAAGTGTTCTTAGTTTAGGAAGAACAGTTAGAAGAAAAGTAAAAGTAAAAGTAAAATGAAATACACACACACACACACACACACACACACACACACAACTATGCAGTTTTAATTTGACTGTTAGTTTAAAAAACAAAACAAGATTGCATTAGCTCAAGTAGACATCAGTAAACTAAGAAGAATTAGAAAAGCCTACTTTCAATATTTGGTAAAATTTGCTCAAGGACTCCTGCTCCTTGCAGACATTATACATAAAGTTTCTTCTGGAAAAAATAAATATTTTTGAGCAAACACAAGCCAGAGCATAACCTAAAGAAATAGTTTTGCATCATCCCATCTACAGATTATTTTGAATGGTTATATATTTGTTTAATTTTAAAACTACAAGTCAGTACTAGGTTGATTATACAAACGTATGGCACCAGTATTACATTCTACCTTGTATTTATAAAAAATACTGTGAGTCCAGAGATGCCATTATGTTAACATTTATTAGGCTGACAAAAGAATCATGATGGAGCACATACTCCAACAGGTTCCATAAAAAAAAACCTTATTAAATAAGTTATAAAATGCCTTCTACATTAATGTGTAATTTACAAGCCTCTGTATATTATAAAGATTTACCCACAGAAATGCTAGATAGTCTTTAGCCCCTGGGTTCTGGGTGACAGAATAAACTGAAGAGTCAGATTAGCATTAAAACCAGTACATCTTCAGTGTTGGAATGAGAGGCTACAAGTCTATTCCTTTAAATGAGGAAGGGCATTTGGAACAAAGGTTTTAAAAATAAAATAAAAAAAATAATTGAAGTTATTACCCAGATTACCATTTCCTACTTGTCCTATACAAACTTTAAATACTAATGGCATATTAATAACCTCCATAAACAAATGTGCCCGATATAAAAACAATTTAACAAGCATTTAATAACTGATTTTCCATTTCAGCTGTTAAGATACAAAAAGCAAAGGTTTGTTCCCCACTGTCCTCCTAAGGAAGCCTGATATAGTATATGATTTGCACTAGGTACTTTGGAACCTTCTGGAACATTGTTTATTAGTTTTGGCAAACTACCAATGATTTCTACAGGAATGGAGCCATTTTGCTGTTCAAACCTGGTTAATCTGTAGCTAGACACATTTCTGATAGAGAAAAGTTAATAAAAAACCACCTTGCAGACATGGCTTTAATAGTTTGATTTTTTTTTCCAAAAATTTTATTGGGAGAACTACAAAACATTTACAGTACAAAGTTTACAGTCTCACACTCAATTTGTAGTGAACTGACTCCCGAAAATATATTACAACTCAAGTTGACTTATCCTTTAGTTACATTCAAAACATACTTCTGTTAAAGTAGTCCAAATAGAGTACATAGTGCTTGATCTGTACCTATGTACAAACAAAACTAAAAGCTACTGCTCATTCATCCACCGTCCAGGAAAGTTTTGGAAAACTCCTGACTTTCTACACAAGGAAAAAATTACAAGTTTTGGAATTTAATTAAACAAGATATGTTCATGTACTGCATAAAGTTTCAGATCCAAAGGTGGCCTCCTTGCTTATAAAAAAAAAAAAAAAAAAGTGGTGAAACTTTTCATGTAGTTAAAACTCATCCCTACATTCAAATTATCTCAAGCATTAAGAAAAATACTTATTTGGTTGAGGAAGATTTAAGGCAAGCATGGACCCTTAAGAAGGCACTGTGAGACATAACACTGGGACCCCCAATTATTGCTACATACTTTGAGACTATATCACAGTGTGATTGGTGGAGTTAGGCAACAAAAATACTTTTTGGTTAATTTAAACACATTTGAATTAGGTTTGCCACTTTGAAGTCTGATTGCAAAGTAGTTTTGTTGGGGTTTTTTTGTTTTGTTTTTTACGTGGACGGGCTACAACCATTTTACATTCTAAAAAACCCACAGAAATTCCTCATACTACTTCCACAGCATAGAGACCGATTTCTATAAAGAAACCATGCAATCTTTTAAATTTACGTAAACAAGGAAAGAAATTAATGAAATAAATATTACATACAATCTCTTAAATTAAGATTTTTACTCATTTACAATAAAATAACCAAGTGAAGTTACAAAAGGCATATATTACTGTGAAAAGAACACACTCCACATTTCGCCGATTAATAATGGCAATCATAATTTAAACATAATAAAAGAATATATATCTATTGCTTTTCATCATACCCGATAAATACAGTATGAACAAATTACCAATGTATACTTTTCACAAGATAATAAATAAGTTAAATAGTTTCATATTGAGTTGTGTGCAGTGACTCATGCAATCAACTCAAACAGCTAAAAAAAATTAAAAAAAAAAAAAAAAAAGAATCAGCAGTTATTCTCCAACAATTACAAACTAGACTCAGTTGAGTGCTTCCAAATAAAGCAACAACAAAAAATTGTTCTAAGCCAAACATCCACTAAGTGGTGGCAATGGAACCAACATTAAACTTTGGAATGGAAGTTTTAGCATTTGTTATAATATATATAGATTATATAAAAAAAAACTAGAGGGTTGTTATCAAGGCATATTCTTGGCAGGATGTTGGATTTTTCTTTTAAAAGCTTATAGGTTTAGTACTGGTGTGGGTCTTTATTTGAAATTGGCTTGAAAGACAAACTACTTATTAAATTCTGTCTTTTTTGAATATAAAAATGTGGAGAGGCTTGAAATGCAGAGTTCATGCCTCTCTGGATTGTTTGTTGCTTGCTTTCTGGTGGTGTGGGTTTGTCTTGGTTCCCCCCCTCCCCCTCTAATGCTTAAAAAAAAAAAAAAAAAAAACCACACAGATGGAATGGCTGCTGCTGCTGGTGCATATTATAACTAGTCTCCAAACAAAAAACAAAAATCCCCTTCTTCCAAGGTCTCTCTATAAAAATAGGTTTGTTCTGTTCGTGTCGCCATTTGCCCTTTTGCAAATTTATTTTTTGTTCATCTCTCGATATAAAAAGTTTTTTTTCTCTTCTCGCTTTTTAATTTACTTGCTCAGCAATTAAACAAAACCAAACCCAAGAGGATCATCGAAGGACTGTGCGAGCTTGGCTAGTTCTCAAGGCTGCGGTCTCTGCTCCCGGGGTTTATCCTCCCCCCTTCCGCGGGGTTCACACCCCTCTTCTCCGCTCCCCACTCTGCGGCCCGGCTCCCCCTAGTCGTCGGAGATGGAGAGGCGGCTGAAGATGGGCAGGCGCCTGCCGGAGTCCAGGCTGGGGGACTCGGAGCCGCTCAGGCTGCCGGAGCTGAGGGAGCCGCTCAGGTAGCTCTCCCGGTCGGAGAGCGAGTCCGGGGGGCTGGGCGGCGCGTCGAAGACGGGGGACTCGGATAGGCGGCGCAGGGGCTGGAAGTTGAAGGGAGGCGAGGCGGGCGGCGGCGGACAGCTCCCCCCCGGCGGCGGCTGCTGCTGCTGGCAGCGGTAGAAGGCGGCGGCAGCTACCGCGGCGGCGGCGGCAGCGGGGCTGGCGGCGAAGCTGGGGCTGTGGATGGCGAGCGGCGCGATGAGGCTGCCCAGCTCCTGGCCCGAGAAGGCGAAGGCGTTGTTGGCGCAGGGCGGGGAGAGCAGCTCGTCGCAGTAGGAGGCGGAGGCGGGCGGCGGAGGGGTGCGGGACCCGCCGGGGCTCTCGAGCAGCGCCGCCTCCAGGCGCCCGCCGGGCTGCTGCCCGCAGCCGTGTTGGTGGTGGGCGGAGAAGCCGGAGAAGCTCAGGCTGTGGTGCAGCTTGGGCCGCTCACCAGCGCCGCGCTGGGGCCCGAACCCGCCGCCGCCCCCCAGCGGCGGGTCCCGGGGGGCGAAGGCGCGCAGGTCACCGGTGCTGCCGGCGGGGTGAGGCGGCGGCGGGTGGGGGTGGTGGTGCGGGGCGGCGGGCGCGGCCGTTCCCCCTCCGGGCGCGGGGCGGCGCTCGTCCGCGTTGTGGATGAAGTGGCAGCGCGGGCCGTAGGGGCAGAAGCCGATGGTGTGGAAGGTGCGGCACAGCTCGGTCTTGTACTTGGGGTGGCGCGTCAGGCTGCGCAGCTCGTGGAAGCCGTGCGCGAACTGGCACTTCTCGCCGTACTTGCAGGCGCCGCTCTCCTCGAAGGGCCGGCACAGCTCCGTCTTGTAGCGCGTGGAGTTGATGGGCGCCCCGCCGCCCCCCTTCCCCGCCTGCTGCTGCAGCTGCTGCATCAGGTGCTGGCTGCGCTCGCCATTCTCGCTGAACGAGCGGTCCCGGAACTTGTTCTCCTTGTTGAGCAGCGCGGTGGGGCTGCTGCTCCCTCCGCCTCCCCCCCCGCCCGTGCCCGTCTCCTTCAGGCTGCCGAACGAGGAAGAGGAGGACGAGGACGACGAGCTGGAGCCCGAGGAGCCTGGGAACTTGGAGCTGTTGGCCAGAGCCTGCAGGTTGCTGGTCGAGTGCCTTCGCAGAAACCCCGGCGCGAAGCTGGAGCTGGGGGAGGTCACGGGGGTCCCCACCGCCTTCTTGTCCAGCATGCTGCTCAGGTTGGTCAGTGCTTTTTCACTCTGGAAACAAGAGGGGGAAAGGAGGAGAAAGAGAGTTTGCAAAGTGACTCGGCCGGGCAGCAGTTCTGCAAGTTGCCAGCGCCCCCTGAGACTGCACGGGGGTAAAACGCCCCCTCGCAGCACATCTGCAGGGCGAGCGTGGGACATCTTAATGTCTCCCCTGCCGCTTGAGAGCTATGCACTAAACCTTACTTCTCAGCAGTGTCTTTAACAAGGTGACCCAGCTCCAGCTAAAGCTTCACCTTCCCAGCACAAGCCTAAGGGCTTCCATTGCCAGAGTTCGAAGTTTTGGGGGAGATCTAGCACTGACTTCAGCACATTTAAAACTAAAAGCTTTAGAGACATTAAAGCTCCCCACTGCAACACAACTCCAACTCCTGATAAACTTCCAGTCAACGAATCTACTTAGAAACCTGTGCCCAGAGAACTGCAGCTCAGTTTGGGAGGGATGAAACACCAACCACGTAAACTGTCACAATTTAAATGTTAACTTGATCACAGAGCAAGTTACGTGCAAAATGCAGCCCACATGGAAAGCAGCACCCCTCCCCCAACAAGAAAAAGGAGTTAATTTCACTTGTTAAATAGTCACACAAACTTAGAAAGAAAATACTCAAGTGCTCAGATTTGCTAAGAGCCATTTAAAACGTTCAAAGTGCTTGGCAGACAAAATGCAAGCTCTTCCCCTACCTTGCACAAGAAGTCGATGTCGTAGAAGGCAGATAAAAGTGTCGTAGACATTTCGAGATCCTGTAGTGATCGGAAATACAGGAAGGACCGAAAGATCCCGCTTTCCTCGGAGGCTTTGGAAAAGCCACGACTAGATAGGAAAGGGCTGATTACTTGAGATCCGAAATGGTCCAATCACTTTCCCAGCAGGGGTGGGTTAGCGGGTGCCCGGCGAAGGCGGTGGCTACTGCTGCAGCGAGCTGACTGCTGGAACTCTGCAAGCCCTGTGCTCGGCACATATATAAACGCCGGACAGTGCAAGGGGCGGGACCCAGCCGGGCCCGCCGGGGTCTCCCAGCAACACCGCCCAGTAGTTCTCACCCAGCCCTGCCCCCTCCTCAGCCGCTCCGCTGCTTCTCATTGGGCGCCGCCAATTTCTTTCAGGGGCCTGGAGTGCAGGGAGGTGCTGAGCGGCAGAGAAAGAGCGGCGGGCGGGGTAGCCGTCGGCTGTACAGCTAGCGTCATGCTCACTCGGGGTTGCAGTGAGCCATTGGCTACACGATTGTACTATACAGTCTTGTGACTCTGCTATGCATGGGGTTATAGAGTGGAAAGTATATAGAAAGCATTCTACAAGGCTTGCTACACAATGCACTGTGGGTAGCAGGCAGTCCACTATACACAGGGTGCACTGTTGTATACACTTGTATTTAGTAAACACTGTACAGTATATACAAGGCTGCTACAGATGAGTGTAGAGAAAACATACAAGGCTTGCTGCAGATTGCACCGTATACATGTGTATAGAAAGCCTGGTCCTATACATGGAGATTTGCTATGGAAATGCAGAGGGCACTTGCCGAATGCACCGTGCATATAGGTTTGTTACAAACTGCACAGAAAACACTCAAAAGTAAGACTTGTTACAGAACGTACTACCTAGAAACCACGCTAACATTTAGGAGTTATTGACGCAAAAACACTCTGCAGACGTAGCTAGGAGGCTCTGATCATTCGATATTAAACTCCTGATTTTCTTTTAAAATGCTCGGGAAAATCAGTGTCCCTTTTATTGCAAAAGACATACACGCGACCATCTCCCTGACTAGGACTTTTCAACCAGCACATGTCGGAAAGGGCTTCCCTCTCAGTTTAATATGCCTGGCGAATAGGCTGGGAAGCTTAATAAAAGGAAGATGCACCCCAGTACCTCGGAGTGAAACGGGACACCTCTTCCTCCTCTCCACCGAACATCAACTTTTGCCACGTAATTGATTTGAAACAAACTCTGGGTCCTTGCTTGCTGCGCCCGCGTAACTAGCGGACGGTCGCTAGGGTGTGTTACTTTGCAACACAAAGCGCGGGTGGCTAACGGGATCGGGTTTGGGGGGCGGAGGGGGGAGAGGAGGGAAGAAAGAAAGAACCATTTCCCCTCCCGGGGGGCGGCTCCTGCACAGCAAAGGGCCTCCCCGTCCCGCGCCGCCTGCACCATGCGCCCGCCTCCCGGAGCTTTCCAATAAGGCCTAGTAGATCACTGAGACTTGGCAGCCGGTCAAGGTCTTGTGATACGATTAGCAAAGCCAATTTCTTCTCCTTTGACTTGGCGCCCCAACGCCCGTCCCTGGGCAGCAGCACCGCAGGGCTGGAACGAGGACACAAGCGGCCGCAGCCCCGGCCGCTCGCTCGGTGCCCTTCCCCGGGCGGAGTGCGCGAGGGCGGGGGGCCGCCGCCCGGGGAAGGGCAGCCCAGCCGCGGCTGCAGAGCGGCCCCAGGCTCGAGCGCTGCCTAGCTTGTGCAGGGAGGAAGGAAGCCAGTGCTAGGGGTGAGTGGAAAGGGACGTAACCGTACTGTGCTCCACACCTCGGCCGGGGGAGGGGGGCACCCGCACTGCCCGCATGGGTTCCTTGGCTACGCAAAATATACGCGCTCCTCAAGACAAATAAGCAACGAGCCTGGCGTTTCTGAGTCTGCACGGCCGGGAGGGGAAGAGTTAACCCCGGGGCCCCTTTCTTTGCAGCACCTCTCCCCCCTCCCAGGTCACAGCTCTTTCTGTGCAACTGCCCGGCCAAGTTATCCCTTCCCCTGCAGCTCTCGTCTCAGCAGCTCCTCAGGCATTAATGCCCCTCCCTCCTAAAGAGCCCTTGTCTGGACAGTAGCTGGGACGGGGGGGACAAATAGTAGTTAGAAGGAGTGAACGCCCAAAAAGGGAGCTAATCCTCCCCCCCCCCCGACAAAACACAAGAGGTTTTTAACCCCCCCGAACCCGCCAGGAACCCCCCCTTGTCCCCCCCCCCCCCCGACATTCATAAATCTGGCCTGACTCCGACATCCAGGCTTGTATAAACACGTTCAACAGCACGATTCTGCATTCCCAATACTTGCGTTTGCTAACAGTTGGAACATATGCAAGGGGAAAATGGATGCGCGTGTAAAAGTTTCCCTGCATTTTAGGGGTTACAAAAGCAGTGGAGACGTTTGATCCTCTTTCGGTTTTTTCTGAGCCGGGATGTCAAGCCCTGAAAATCCGAGGGCAAGTCTGCCCACGTCAGCAGGAAACCTGCACTTTGCAAAGAAATGTACCAAAGGAAAAGTAACTTCAACGGCGTTTTATTGGGACATTTTGCGCCGGGTCTTCACACCAGTTTTTCGCAAAACGGCTCACGCCTCCATTTGGCTTCCTCCTCAGTGTGACTGTGTCCAGCCCCGCGGAGAAATGCACTTCTGGGAACGACTGCAGTTTAGCAACGTCTCAGCGCAGGAGCACAGTCCCTCCTCCTGCAAAAGGCAGCACAGGGTGCGATATTTCACCCCATTGCTCAATCTGTTAAAAGGTCACAGTTGCTAACAGTGTTAATAAACTATAAAGGACGAGAAACTCTAACGTGGGCCATTTACGTTTAAAAATAAAAGATACCCGAGGGGGGAAAAAGCACCAAATCACATTCCTTTCTGTACCACAGTCCTTCATGGGACAAATCTCTAACTCACCAAATGCACCTTTTAAACTAATCTACTTGGCAGCGCTTTCTAACTCGCGTCTGAGAAGCTGCGTTGCTAAATTGGAGGTGGACGTGACATGTTGACATTTAGTCCCGCAGTGGTTTTATGGTAATATGTCACCCTCTAGTGCCTCAACCCTGCGAAGGCATCCCAGTTAGAGGAGGCAACAATATTTTATTATTTTCATCGGTATCCAAACAAAACTTAAGTTTTCCTTTAATATTTTCCTGAAGTTCTGTGAAAACATTACAGTTGTGAGTGACTTACCACGTAAGGAGACTCAGTTCCTCAAATGGGGAAAAAATTTAAACTGGGATTAACATTATATATTTCCAATAATGTGTATTTTCTCCTTAGCTGCCTCCATTCATTTCGTTTCATGCTAATATGGTTAGTTCAAACTTCCCTCTCCTCCCCCTATTCAAAAACTAAACCGTGTAATAAGATTTGAAAACACCATCTAGGGGGCAGATCCTGCCCCTTAGTTACCAGTCTAAGTAAATACATAGTTTATGAAGATAATCATGCAAGAAGCAGTGTATAATCAGCCTTTGAACGACAAATACTTTGATACATTGACTTAGATCAAATACATCACAGATAAGTACTCTCTACTAGACTGCTAATCCTGTACTGCAGCTGCTGTTTAAGGTTTAAAGGTTTCTGATTTAGTAGTTATACAGTAACCCAAGTCACCAACAATATGTGGTGAAATGTATGCAAGATGATGTAAAATTATTTGCTCTCTATAAACTAAGAGATATTACTTAGTTTAAAGTTACACGTTTAAAAACATTGATAAGGAAGATTAAGATTTAAAGTAATTTTGTTCACTGATTAACCATGTTCTTGAGGCTTTACAAAGTTACTTATGTTCTGTTATAAATCTTGTGGATATACTACTGTGCTGTTAAAAGTTGTCTTACTCATTTTTATACCATTCAAACTACCAAGCCCCACACAAGAAGAGCAGCAGTGAAGGATTTTTGAAATCCAGAGGGATTAATTTCTATTTGTATTATAGCATAAAAAGTGAATAGCTACACCAGATGTTAAAAAAAAGTTGGAAAGGTGTGTAAAGTGACAGTTGCTAACTATTAGTGTTGAACAAATGTACTTACGAATAGCAGATAAAATTTATGCTATTAATCTAATGAACAGAAAACAGCTTTTTCATAAAATATATTTATGATGACTAATCTGGATTCGGTGTGTATTTATTTATTAGTAAATAGGATAAAATGAATACCTGTGAACTGTCCTTTCATTGTAAACCAAGTTTTCCTTTGCCTCATTGAAATCTCATGGTTCTTTATTATTGTAAGTTATTTACATGAGAAATGCTGAATCATGAAACTGCAGTTACAGAAAATATTGATGATAAAAAGTCACTGAAATAAAAGATAATGTTCTGTTTTGAAAATAAACCACGTAGGCTTTAATTTCAGCTTAGTGCTTATGCAGTGGAAAGCAAATATTATGTCAAACTGCTCTCTTCCACTTTTAACTCTTAAATAAAAATGTTTAATTGTGACAATCTAATGCATTTTTTCAAAATATTTTTCAGAGCCTAGTTTAGCAGCCCATTCTAGTTATAACAGTATTATGAAAAATTAACAATGATACAACTAAAACTTGCTAGAGAAATTCATTTTACATTAATCGAACTGGGCTTCAGGTTTACATTGAAGATTAAGCTATATACATTAATGTGAAACCCAGCACTGTTTCACTAGTTCTTAGAAAATGTTGTATTATAGTGCCACCTACTGGGATACTAAGAATATAACTTAAAGCATCTGAAGTATTGAGCTTCAGAAAATCTTGTATTAAACTATTAATTACACCTCTACTTTGATATAACACTGTTCTCGGGAGCCAAAAAATCTTACCGCATTATAGGTGAAAGCACGTTATATCGAACTTGCTTTGATCCGCCGGAGTGCGCAGCCCCACACCCCCAGAGTGCTGTTTTCCTGCGTTATATCTGAATTCATGTTATATCGGGCCGCGTTATATCGGGGTAGAGGTGTACTTTTCAGTAAGATTTCAAATTAACATTTACTAAAAGACAAGAAAGGGTGAAAGTGCAAATAAAGAATCACTGTTTGCTCATAACCCCATCACTCTTGCAGTGATAATTTAAAAATCAGTCTAAAGCAAGTTATATCTTTGTTTTGGTTACTGCATGCATTCTATACAGGTTTTAGCTCTTGATTAAATAATGCACTGAGTCTTTTTAATTATTTATTTGAACTTATTATTATCTTGGAACCAAATTCAAGAATTCAGAAAGAGAAATCTACAAAGCACACATAAATAAGAGAACTCCAGATCTGTTTTGATGATTTGAGACAACACATTGCTATATTCCAAATCTCCTAAAACAGACATTAATGTCAAAATAAAATTATTCTGATCACCATCAGAAGGTTGCTATCAGATTTGCTCTATTTTGTAAAGGCCCGATTCTACTATCTTTACTCAGACCTTACTTACAGAGTAAAGCATACTCTAGGTGAGCAAGCATGACCTCATACGTTTTATTTTGAACACAGTGGTTTTCATTCTGGAAAGGGCTTCAAACCCAGCCTCTGGTTTGAAGGCAAAAATGTTAGCACTCTGATACCTATTTTCTTTGCAGGAGCAATCAGGCAGCACTTACACATCTATTTGCACCTGCAAAACAAGAGGTCACTTTTAAAAATCAGGCTCCTTTACTTCCCCCTGGTTAAAAATGGAATGAAGTTAAAAACTCTGATTCAGGCTTGGCATAAGCAAGCAAGGGAAGCCAATATTTTTTTTTAGGAACAGTTTTTAAAAAAAATAAAACAGTATCAGGTTAATACTCTGAGTGTGTTAAGAATTGCTACATGCTGACAAAAGGAAAAACAAAGTCAAGAATTATGGCATTGGAGTAGAGGAAGAATAACTTGTGGGATAAAACACACCAGATTTGCAGGTGGCTTGCACCTGGATGAATGGAAAATATTAAGGTTAGCTGCTTTGCGTCCTACAGTAGCTGCAATAAACTATGCTGGTCTGAATGAAATTAGTAAATGCATTAAAAAAATATTCTCCTACAGCAATTCTGACAAAGATTCAATGGACTCATGAAAAATGTGTTTTTAGCATATACTATTAAAAAAGTTTACTACAGTCATTAAACAAATATATCCCGTCCAAACCTAGAGAGAATTCAACTCTTTGTTCACAATGTAGTAAAATTTATACAACCAGCACAGGACAAACTGCCAGTGTTTCATTTTTCAGGATTTTCTTTGTTCTTGCAAGTTTCATCATCAAGTTCAAGCAAGGTTAATATCTTAAGGCAAGTTGATATTCTTTCGTTCTGAATGGCTAATCTTGTGAATTCCACAGTTTTGGAAAATTCTGGAGTTGGAGGTAGCTCTTTAAGAAGCTGTGTAACAAGCTTCGCTTGATCAGATGCTCTTCTTGCCAATCGAAGGAATTCTCCTTGATCTGGCGAATTTAAGCGAGTGGCTGGTATGAGCAAGAACAGATGTTTACTAAGTTGTCTGACGTTAGTCAGCGTCTCTGCCCAAAAATTCACTTCCCCTTTATTAAACAGGTTGTCATCTTCCATCTCAATGAAAAGAAAAACAACAATGATCAGTGGTTTGATGATAAAGGGGAAATAATCCAATATTAAACAACATTAAGGGGAAATAATGCGGATATAAAATATTACTAAAACAGTTTATTTGCTGTTTTATGTGAGGGTAAGAATTCATATACGTATCTTCAATTTATTCAAAGATTTGGAAAGCAAAAAACAAAGTTTCCCAGTGTGCCAATGACATATCTCCAGAAATCAGGCACTTATGATGTAATTTTTATTTTTGAAATAGTGGAAGTAAAAAACAGCCTAAATATTAAAATGTGCATGTTGGGGAGTGCAGAATTAGCTTGCCTTCCACTGTGTCACTGTCTTATATTATGCAGAGCCCTCTGTAATCAGTATGGTAATTGGGCATATCATGGAGCTTTTGGAGTAGATTAATTAATAAAGGAAAATTACATCAGTCAACAAAACAGTAGTAGAACATCAAAAAGACATACCTAAACCAAATGCTTAAGAAAAGTTTCATAAGACATTTGAATGGTCATTTTATCATATCAGTTGTCAGCCAGTGTTTCAAAGATGTAGCTGTTGCCACTACTACCAGTTTACTTTATAGTATTATATTCATATTGCTTGGCCTTTCAAAGGCAAGTTAGCTCCTAACATACAATATTAAGTTCTGTAGGCCCAATCCTGCGAAGTCTTGTTTATGCAAATAGTCCTACCCACTGAAGTCAATGTTTCAATGAGTGAGAATGATTCATGTGCGTAAGATTGTGTAGTATTGAGCCCACAGAATATAACAAAAGTTGAAAGCTCTGGAAAAACTAGTACAATAGCATGAAGTAAACCAATAGTAGCAGGAGTAATGGACTTGGACTTCAGATATGCTGAGCATCTAAAACAGCTATTAACATCAATCAGTTTTATAGATGATCAGCACCTCTGAAAATCAGGCCCTGCATCTTTGAAATGTTGGGTGACAACTGATATGTTAAAATAACCCAGGAAGTTCATTAAACTTTTTTTAAAAAGAGTATGGTTTAGTGTTGACATCAATGGGACTACTTATATGAGAATTGCAGGATCAGGCCCAATTTATTTATTTATTTTAAACAGACCGTTGTCACTGTGAATGTTTTACTTTAAAGTTTAAGTCTGTTCCATCTCCAGAAATTAAGTAGTTTTTAGAATTACCAGAGTTGTAGTCTCCAAATCTTTTTTTAGCTCATCCTCCCCCAGCAGCCACTCCAGTAACACTGGGACACCAGCACTGGTTTGATTCCACTGCTGAAGCAGCTCACACAGTATGCCAAATGCTAAATCCAAGGCCATGGATGCATTTACTACACGAAAGGCAAACTCTGCGGAGAGAGAACAGGAAGACTAATGTAAATTGAGACCAAACATCATTTTACATTAACAGTGGCATATAAGTGAGCTCTCATATGAATACCAAGGCTGAACTTACAAAAGCAAATTTAGAATGCTAATTTACAGTCACAAGTAGTTAGAAATCTATGCTTAGCCAACTGTGGGGGTTGGGCTCTTTTCTTATTTCAAAATAATACATGAAACACCTAAGACAATTACGTTTAAAAATTACTATTGTGCATATAGTAACATTCAGTATTATGGATCTAAGTATACGAACATGTCCCTTGCTTTCAGACAAGGTCATCACATGGTAGACTGTGACTGTATGTTAAGAGTAATACACAAAATGCAGCTATGTTTTAAATTACATCTAATGACACCATGGATCTCAATACTCACAGCATAGTGGCATGCTTTTCAACCAAACCTCCATAAAATAAATCAAATTACAAATATAGACAAAACAACAAAGGTTAAAATAAACCCATAAAAGCCAGAAAAATTCAGGCCCTGTTTACATAAGAGTTCAAGGCATCTTTAGCCAGAATTGGGTTTAAACACAGGTCTTGCTAGCAGGATGCTAATATAGTTTCCCTGGACAGTGGAGAAATGGATGAACCACCATGCTATAAACTGTACCCATGCACTCTTAGCTACACTGCGTTTCTTCCCTAGATTTCCAGCTGGTGCAAATTATGTTTTAATCACTGTGTTTGCTTGCTCTCAATGACTGTGGTAAAAATGCCAGCAACCTTCTAGAGCTCTGTCTACAATAGAGTTCCCATTGTTGCTATCAGCAGTAGAGCTCACTAGTGGTAAAATATAGGGGGGAAATCCTAGTGCAGGCAAATTCCCTGACTAGAGCATGATATAAAACGGATTTTAGCACGGTTCATCTATATTCACCAGAGAAAAGCTATTCATGCAAAGGGCTTATTTTTAAAGTAATGCTATTCTCCTAGACACCTTTTTACCAGGACAAAGGAAGGTGGAATGATGTAATCACAGCTACCCAGAAAGTCAGTCACACTTGGAGGCTGGCACTGACTTCCTCTTTCTGAGGATTCATTTCGTCTGGCAAAGGAAAAGGATTGTTGAGATTAAAAATGAACAAAAATGCAGACAGAAAAAGACTAAAACATTGGAAGCAACTCCCTCTGAGCTGCAGCGTGGATCTCTATTGTGTATTTTTAACTTACTTTACGGCTGATTTTCAGATATGCAAATTGAACAGATCCACAATGGAGTTTGACATCTGCACTAGGACTAGGCAAACACAAATGCAAAGGAAGGAAAGAAAGCAGTGAGACTGTTGGGCAAAGGAATGTGAGGGTGCAGGCAAGGCTACTGTGGGCACAGAGACCTGACAGGAAATGGGAGGGAGAAGGGGCACGATATTGGACAGGATAGGGCAAGGTACTGAAAGGGTACGAGGGGGAGACTGGACAGGAGACTGTAAACATAAGAATGGCCATACTGGGTCAGACCAATGGTCCATCTAGCCCAATATCTTGTCTTCCTACAGTGGCTGGTGCCAAATGCTTCAGAGGAGTAAACAGAACACGGCAATTTATTACGTGATCCATTCTCCTGTCATCCAGTCCCAGCTTCCAGCAGTCAGAGGTTTAGGGACACCCAGAGCATCAGGTTGTGTCCCTGATCATTTTGGCCCATAGAATTGATGGACCAATCTACCATGTACTTATCCAATTCTCTGTGAAGGGAGAGTACAGTGATATGGAAAGGGGATGAAAGAGAACAGAACAGCAACTTCTCCATCTTAAGAGTTTAGAAGAGGCTAAGCGGGAAGACGGGACATGCTGGCCGCTGCTTCCCGCAGCTCCCATTGGCTGGGAACAGCGAACCGTGGCCACTGGGAGCTGCGGACGGCCGTGCCTGAGGACGGTCAATGTAAACAAACTGTCTCACAGCCCGCCAGCAGATTACCCTGATGAGGGTGACCAGATGTCCCAATTTTATAGGGACAGTCCCGATATTTGGGGCTTTTTTTATATGGGCTCCTATTACCTCCCATCCCCTGTCCTGATTTTTCACACTTGGTATCTGGTCACCCTAACCCTGATGGGCCGCGTGCGGCCTGTGGGCCACAGGTTGCCCACCACTGCCTTACACATTGCAGACCACAAAACCTTGTCCACTCACTGCTTTAATAGACCTATAACCTCTGGTTGAGTTACTGAAGTCCTGAAATCATGATTTAAACTAAAGATTTCGAGTTACAGAGATTCCACCATTTACTCTAGTTTAAACTTGCAAGTGAGCTGTTCCCCACGCTGCAGAGGAAAGTGAAACTCCTCCAGGGTCTCTGCCAATCTGACCCAGCGGAAAATTCCTTCCCAACCCCAAATATAGAGGTCAGTTAGACCCTAAGCATTTTGTCAAGACCCAACAGTTAGAAAGAACCTGGGAAAGAATTCTCTGTAGTAACTCAGAGCCCTCCCCATCTAGTGCTCCATCACTGGCTGCTGGGGATATTTGCTACTAGCAGTCGCAGCTCAGCTGTATACCATTGTAGGCAGTCTCATCATACCATCCTCTTCATACACTTATCAAGCTCAGTCTTGAAGCCAGTTAGGTTTTTGCCCCACTGATCCCCATGGAAGGCTGTTCCAGAACTTCACTACTCTGATGATTAGAAACTTTTGTCTAATTTCAACCTAAACTTGTTGATGGCCAATTTATATCAATTTGTTCTTGTGGCAACATTGGCATTTAACTGAAATAACTCTTCTCCCTCCCTGGTATTTACCCCTCCGATGTATTTATAGAGAGTAATCATGTCTCCCCCTAGCCTGTGTTTGGCTAGGCTAAACAAGCCAAGCTCACTGAATATCTTCTCATAAGGTAGGTATTCCATTCCTCTGATCATCCTAACAGCCCTTCTCTGCACCTGTTCCAGTTTGAATTCATCTTTCTTAAACATGGGAGACCAGAATGGCACACAGTATTCCAGATGAGGTCTCACCAGTGCCTCATATAATGGTACTAACACACTTCCCTATCTTTACTGGATAAACCTCGCCTGATGAACCCTAGGATTGTGTTAGCCTTTTTCACATATCGCTGGCTCATAATCATCCAGTGATCAACCAATACACTCAGGCCTTTCTCCTTCTTTGTCGCTTCCAACTGAAACTCCCCAGCTTGTAGTAAAAATTCTTGTTGTTAGTTCATAAGCGCATGACCTTGCACTTTGCGCTATTCAATTTCATCCCATTTCTATTACTCCAGTTTTCAAGGTTGTCCAGATCTTCTTGTATGATATTCCGGTCCTCCTCTGTATTGGCAATACCTCCCAACTTTGTGTCATCCGCAAATTTTATTTAGCACACTACCACTTTTTGTGCCAAGGTCAGTAATAAAAATTTGAACAAGATTGGTTCCAAGACCGATCCCTGAGGAACTCCACTAGTAACCTCCCTCCAGCCTGACAGTTCACCTTTCAGTATGATCTGTTGTAATCTCCCCTTTAGCCAGTTCCTTCTCTACCTTTCAGTTCTCATATTAATCCCCATCTTCTCCAATTTAACTAATAATTTCCCATGTGGAACTGGTGCCATTCCTGCAGGTCTGCGCCAGCCCATTGGCGATCGCCGCCTCGAGCCCGAGGAACACTGCCTGGAGTCCAGGGACCTACGCCGGGTACTCTGACAGGCAATCTGACCCGCATCTGGGGGCTAGTGGTGCTGTTTGGGCGAGTGCTAACAGGGCGCCCCCTGCTGCGAGAAACTCTGATGGGGACCATTGAAAGGGTCCCAAGGTTGGTTTACCCCTTGAACGGGGAACCTCAGTGGCCGGCATGGGCGGCATCAGCAGGGACAGAATGTCCTTAGTGGCCTAAAAGGCCTCAGGCGTGGACAGCACCGCCATGTGCCAAGTGCCTCTGCTGCTCCCCAGGGTGGCGGGTGGATCTTTGAGTGGGCCCAACCATTCAGCGGGTGTCAGAGCCTGGCCACCGTCTGGAGGGGAAGAACTGCCCTTCACAGGTCTTTGCTCTTCTCCGGTCCTCTCCTTCCCTTTATGGGACATAGGAGATCGCCCCCTCTTGGCCTTTCTTTGCTTTTTAGCCAGTACCAGGGATGGGGATCGGCGCCGGTCTGAGGCCAGTGCTCAGCACTGAGGCCGCGGTGCTAGGAGCAGAGTTCTATCTGGTCAGCTCTGAGGCCGGTGCCAGGGCCAACTCCATAAGGAGCACTTGGAGACAGGGCCGTCCCTAGCCATTTTGGTGCCCTACGCAACTGCCCCACGGCCACAGCCCGCTCCGATCTGCTCCCCTGGTTCCCAGCCTTGGGAGGCAGAGGGGAACCGCCCCCCAGCACTCACCGGCGGAGCGGAGCAGGCTGGGGCCGGGTCGCTCTACTTACTGTGCGGTGAGTGCAGGCACCACCCTACAGCAGACCTCATGAGATTGGGGGCGGAGAAAGGCGGGGGCTTTGGGGAAGGGGTGGAGTGGGGGCAGGAAGAGGCGGGGCAGGTGTGGGAAGAGGCGGGGTGGGGCGGAGCAGGGGCGGGGCCATTGGGAAGAGGTGGAGCAGGGGCTGGAGCATCACGCAGCTGCGCAGGGCACCAGGAAATGTGGTGCCCCAAATTTCCTGGTGCCCTACGCAGCTGTGTACTTTGCGTATGGGCAGGGATGGCCCTGCTCAGAGACGAATGTCCAGCTCCTTTTTGGTCTGCAGTCTGAAGCTCTTGCAAATGTGACATTTGTCGCTCATGTGGGTTTCCCCTAAGCACTTCAGACAGCTTCTATGGGGATCGCTGACTGGCATGGATTTCTTGCAACAATCACAATGTTTGAAGCCTGGGGACTGGGGCATGCCCCATCCCTATGCTAAGTCCCGTTTGGGACTAACAAACTAACACTAAATCTATACTAAGGGAACTATAAAACTAACGAATTTCTAACAACTATAAACAGAAAGTTCACAACTTGGCACAGTTGAGAAGAGTAAGTTTGCTGATGCAAGGAGACGTTCCAGCACCGTCACTGGCAGTAAGGAGGAACTGAGGGTGGGGGGAGTCAGTGGCGCCCTTTATACCAGTGCATACGCATGCCACTCCAGAGGGCACCAGAGCCAGTCCCCTACGGATACCACTGAGGGAAAAACTTCTGGCACTAGTGTATGTGGCAAGCACACACACCTACAATGGAATGGACATAAGCAAGCACTCGAAGAACCAAGGTTGTCCCCTACAGCCAGTTCTTCTGTGAGGTCTTCACTACTCACCAATACCAAATCTAAAATGGCATCACCTCGACGACTATTTGGTGAAGAAATCTGTCAGCTATCACACCCAGGAAAATATGGGTCCTACTATTTTTAGTAGCACTTGTCCTCCAATCTCTACCTGGGAAGTTAAAGTCTCCCATAATCACACAATTCCCAGTAGTATTTATTTAATTAAAAACAGTAAAGAAGTCTCTATCCATATCCAAATCAGACGCTGGGGGTCAGTAGGATACCCCAAGCACTGATGTTGATCACTTCTTTTTGGGACTGACTATATGTCCAGTTGCATACATTCAATCAATCCACCCTTTCTTTACTCACTACTTCTTTACTCAATAGCATATGTTCTATTACCCTAATTAACTGAACTATTAACATTAATAATTACAGACACTGATGTACAGGAACTAGATTATTGAAGTATTTTTGCTGTTATTTTATCCATCACTCATCTGTATAATTTCTCATATTGAGATCATACGTATACATAGCAACTTGAAAATCTGGCATAGAGTAGATCAATGACTAAATATGTGTAAAATGCTTTGAAGATGAATAGTACTACATAAGTGCAAAGTAAAAGGACAATAATTGATGTTATATGCATGCATAAAGAGGAAGAATACAACTCTCTTTATAGATAACTTTAAAAGAACTTACATAGTTTTCACTGAAGTATTTAATGTTTATAGGCAATAGACAAACATCACTGACTTCAATTAGCCTTATCTATATATTACTTGATATTGTGTTCATAATTCAGAGTAATGTGAATGTAGAGTCCTAACGAAAGTGATTCAATGACCCAGTATTACAAGCCTCTCACATTGTAAACAATGTTGTTCAGAACCAGTTGTCTGCATCATTTAGATATTTTATACTTATATAGTCATTCAACTTACTACTACTAATGAAAACTAAAATAGCAGGAATTGAATCTGAAGAGTCAGACTGCAAGAGGCTACTAATGAACGTAACAAACAATGTAAGCATTCCATAAAGGGCAGGATCTATAGGCTCATTCACTGTAGAAGTGTTGAAATGATCACTTATCAGTTCTCAAAACTCTAGGACATGTATAAGTTCCAACATGCAAAAATGTCCGTCATAAACAAGATTATTATCTTGTTAAATAAAGCCACTTCGGTGGTTGAAATACACAAAATGCTCTGTGCTTTAAACTAGTAGTTACAAGATAAAGCATAAGAATTAATAATACTGCTTGAAATGAAAAATAGAAGATAAAAATAAGGTATTAGATGTTTTTCTATGTTCAGGAAGTAAATTTTCATAAAGGGGGAGGGATAAGTACTATAGTGGTTTGAGTTTTCTTTGTTAATCCACCCAAGGAAGAATTAGACCTCCCACATACACATTCATATACCACAAGTCCTTTGATCACACCAGATGTGAACATTTCTCCTGGTAGCCTATTATGTGTCCTCAAAATATACTCTTTTTAAACTTTTGTATTATACTAAGAATTGGGGGGGAAAAAAACCATTGAGTACAGCGGAATAAAGTATACATACAAAGAATGATAAAATACAAGCAAAATAAAAAAGGCAGGACACAGACTATGAGAACAAAGATCAAAAACTAGAGTTACGTGTCTATAAACTGTTTCCTAATTGGTTTTACATGAGTAATTGTCAAACAATAATTTAGCTTTAGTTTATAGAATAGTGCAAGTTATAGAAGAAAATTTGTCATTCAATACAAATATAAATAGAACTAATTGGTTCAATATTTAGAGCTCAGTATAAAAATCCTGTTGGGGCTCACAAACAACAACATTGTGCTATCCAAGAGCAACAATAGGTTTTAGGAGAATGAAATTAAAGGAGGATTTTTAGGTAGATGGGATACAATAAATCAAGCTGAAATTTAGCCAATTTTACTTTTTGTAAGAAGTGCCATGCGATGTAGATAGGTAAATAATTACATGGTTATTATGCCATCCTAGTAACTCAGTGTTTCACAAATACCCTGTAAAGTAGGGTAATATTATCATCCTCATTTTACTGAAGCGAGAGATTGAATTAGTGAAGTTCACAGAGTGAAACTATGGCAAATCTGGGGATTGAATCCAGATATACTGAGTCTCACTTCAGTACCTTAAACACAACATGATACATGCCTCTCTTTTTAATGTATGACAGGTCAGCTTTTCAGTTTAACATCTCATCCCAAAAATGGCAGCTTCAGCTGCACAATGTCCCTAGTACCATGCTGGTGCATTGATTCAGTATTCACACAAAGGAAATCACCAACTCCTGACTCACTAGTAACACTATTTGCAGCATCCCAAGTTTTCTTTGTAGCTCTTCTCTATGTACTGAACAGGGCTAACCCTATTCTCATCATATAACATGAAATCACAACCCAGTGTCGTATTGCTGCAGACAGACATTTATCTAGTATTTTGTGTGTGTACACATCACAAAATAGGCAACGTCTTTAAGGGAAAGAAATTCCATTGACCTAGTGGGCTAGGGAAGAGAGTCTGGAAAGCTGGAGCACAATTCTACAGCCATGCAGTATATAGAGAGAACCTGCTTACATGAAGCCCTTTGACAGCTTTTCCAGATGTGGATCTAGGAAGAGAGATGGCAAATATGTGCATTGGTAAAATGGGAGAAGAAAAATACCAAAATTATAGAACAAGCAGCAGGTAAAAACCCAAGAAGGTCCATAGCCCTGACTTATTCTCCAGAGTCACTGCTTCAGCCTGACAGTCCTTTTGAACATATCAAGGGTTAAAAACAGAAGACAGACGAGAGAGAGAGAGAAAATTACTAACTTTTGTCTTAGCACCCCCAGTATGTTGGCCTGGAATTGTTGTTTGAAAATGTGCTAAGTTTACTGTACTTTGTCATTTCAAATTCATTTATAAATTAGGAAGTTCCCTTTTTTAAAAAAGACCATTTATGTAAAATCTATTCTGTAAGCAGATTCCTTTTATAATGTTTCATACAATCAAAGGAGATTAGATCATTTTAGTCCTCTAGAGAAATATCTTTCCCCATATTACATACAACTAAATCATCTGGTTTCCATTTCATTGCCTGAATCTCTGGTTTGTAGCTGTACTTGTTCATAACAACTTTTTAAGAGAGGCCTTTCCTTGACATCAAGTTTAAAAAAAAGTCAAAGTATAACAGTATTTCAAAACAAAGTGTTCAAAACTTGTTGGAGGTTCTTGCACATATTTTTTCTAGTCTTGGTCTACAAAGCATAGTGATACTCAGTGTTGCTTTAAAGGTCTCATCTTACCATAATTAAAGAAGTTCACAACTCAGTTTATTCAGTCCTGTGCAGTAAATATGTTTCATGAATAAAATAATTACTTGAAATTCTTTCTTGAGCCGTAAGACACACAAAAATATATTTATCACGTAACTGTTTAAAACTCACTCTTCGAACATGGAAGAAAGAAAATCTTCTAGCTCTCACAGCAGCAGATAGATGTCCTAAGTATTAAAAATGTCTACCCTCTACATACCAGACTTGCTTTGAAAAGGGGTTTGTTAGGAAATAATTGCAGACAGCAGAAATTCTAGAGGGGATGAACTTAGGACATTTACCACTTGCCTTTATCACCTTTCACAAAGAAAACTGTACCTCGGTAGTCAGCAGAAAACCAATACTTCCCGAGTGCCATTTGGCTGCTAAAAGTATTTAATAAAGAGAAACATGGAGAATCTCACAGGTTCTGAAAACGAGTAACACCTATTTTTTTATTCACCTATTTGTTCTAAATTTAGAACAGAATAAGGACACAGGTTAATACGGTCTACTTACTGAAATAAAGAAATAGTGGCAATATGAACATGGAGATTAACATAGTTTAAAAGACAAATACAATTCAAATTAAACATATACCTAAGAATTTGTTTATTGTGCTGTTCCATTTAAAGCTGCTCCTTTTTGCTTACTCCCAAATTCTGTGAATGGGAAACCCTTCTTGCCAAACACAAACTGTGAATTGCATTTAAATTCAAAATTAAAAAAAAACAAAAACAAACAACAACCAATTCTGAGTCTTGTGCTAACAGACACCATTTCATTAAAAAGGACACTGTTTATTATATTGGTCATACGTGGGCCTAACAAAAATATAGGAAACCAAGTTGCTACTTGATAACATTAGTGACTAGTTTCTGTCCCACAGCTCTGGGCCCTTTGTGCTCTTCAGATGGAGCTAAGGGAATGGAAAGGAGACATTCTCCCCCCCCATCCCCTCCAGCTGGAAGGAATCCCCAGCAAGGTTTCAGTCAGACAACTCTGATGACACTTGCAACCCTCAGCATAGGGGATGTGTTGGAGCATGGATGGGAGTGTCAGGGCCATGGGTGGAGCACAATACACTCTGGCAATCTCTGGCAGGTTCCATAGGGACCATATCCAGCCAGCAACCTGAAAGCAGCCCTTATGCTTAACCTTAAGCTACTCTATGGCCAGATCAACAGTAGGAGTGCTTTAATGTTTTAAGCATATTGATATATTGTGCCAGCAAAGTGCTCCTAATGTGGATCCAGTTTATGCCGATAAAAGCCCAGCTGTGCCGGTATAGCTTATCCCCTCCCCATACTGATATAAAATATACCAGTTTTGCCAGTGTAGCTGCATCTACACTAGCGGCTTTTGGTGACACAGCTATGTTGGTCAGGGATAACACACCTGACTGACACATATATACTGGCAGAAGCCTGTAGCACAGACATGGCTTTGTTACACCAGGACTGGTTTAGAATGGCCCCAAAGTTGGGGAGCCAAATGCAATTCCCTTTTGGCTTCTCCCCCCCCCCCACAGCTGCAACCAGTGAAAGTTGGGCACAGTTGAAGATCTGGCTCCAAGAAGAGGGAAAGCGAGTCCCAGCTCTTCCGTGTCACCTACAAAAAATTGGTTAGCTAATAAAGCACAGTTTAAGGGGTAGTTATAGTTGAAGTGTTTGCATTTAATTTTTTTTCTTTACATTAAGGAGTATATAATTCTACATCTTGATTATATCCTTCTTTCCCATCTCGGTATACTGCTTGACTTCTTACAGTGTAAGCTCCTTAGGCCAAGGACTATGTTTTCCTGTGTATATGTGTATACCGAGTTCCTAGAACATTGTGGGTGATACTGCAAAACAAAAAGTTTAAACCTGAATTACTATCTGTGGCCCCGATCCTGCAAAGATTTAAGGATCTGCTTAGCTTTATACACTGTGAGTAGTTGGCCTCAATGGGATTACTCACAGTGAGTAAAGTTAAGCATTTGTTAAAGTCTTTGCAGGGTCAGGGGGTTCATAAAGTCACAAATGATGTAATATTTTTAGAAAGATTGTGACTATTAGCAGAAATATGAGACGTGTCAATTTAACCTGGGGACAGAGGCAGTACCTGAAAAGTACCTTTTACTCTTATTTTTTAATTGACTACATTTCAAGTTGAGAGTGTCCCTTTCGTTTCAGGCTTCCAACAGCTGTTTTTAATCCTTTAATACTTTTCTTAAGTGATAGCTATTCCATTTAAGGCCTTGATTCACCTACTTTTTTAAAGAAAAGTAGGTGAATCAAAACCCTTAATAGGGTAGCCTATATTATAAGTGCAAATACAATAAAATATGTTTTAGGACAAGTTGATTTTATTTTACATTAACCACAGATTAATTCTTGTTAAAGATTTGTATAAATGGGCATTTCACTTACTGCAAACTGCACAAAACAAACTAGGCTTTTAGTACTCTAATTACACATGTAAAGGGTGGTGCTTAATAAATCAATAACTCTGTTATATGAGAACATGGAAAAGAGATCAAGTTAGTTACCCAGCACTTGAAGAGGATACCTCAACCTCTTTATATTCAAATGACCTAACTGTGCACATGAATAAAATAATGGAGGACAACATGATTTACATAAGGGTATTAAAGCCTCAAGTTTTTAAGTAATCACTAGAGGTGGGATCGACAAAGGGACCTAAGTGTTGCAATGCTGAGTGTCATGGCACCTAACTTTTAGGCACCTAGAAAAATCACAGGAACAATACTGAGCCACAAAGCTGAGTGGGGAGAGATAGGCTCAAAAGCCAGCACGCTAGGCGGGGAGCCATCTAAGCTAGCCAATGGGCGATGCTGACAGCAGGGGGTGTGCGCTAAGCCCTAACTTCTCTCTCCAAGATAGGTGCCTAGCCCAGGCTGCATGGAGGTGCCTCTCTCTTTTCCCCCTTTTAGCAATGCACAACCAGGCCCTATCTCTGTTTAGGGATCCACAAACGGGAAACCACCACTTAGGTGGGAGATAGGTGTCCAGATGCGTAAAGAGAGGCAGCAGTACGCGTAATCGAGAGGTTGAAACATAGTCACCTAATGAGTTTAGGTGCCTACTGGGCTTGGCAGGAGTTTTCTGGATCACCGTGGAGCAAAACCTGGGACTTTGGCACCTCAACCCTAGACTTAGGTGCCTAAGTCTGTGGTTTAGATGCCTAAGTACTTAAGTAGATCTGGGTTTAACTCCATGAAAGATGTGATTCTGTGCTCTTGACCCAAGCAAAACCCCTATTGCTTCTGGGAGGAGAACAGAGTCAGGAGCAATGTCGGTTGGTAGACTGTCTCTGAAGAAATACATTTGGCACCCAAAGGTATTTCCAAGTCTGTTTAGCATGGAAGTTAAGGAAAATCTCCTATTCTATGATATTCTATGATCACCAATAAACCATATCCTCACCCACATCAGCTCAACAAATGTATCAAGCAGTAAATTGAGGAAAAATTAAAACTAAAACAATGGAGATGAAAGAGGATGTTCTCTTGGAGAGATGAATTCTCCTCAATAAATATTAATGACAACTAAGATCTTTTTACTAAATGTCACTTTACCAAGAAACTTTATTTTGTGGGGGCTATGCCAATGCAATACAAAAAAAGAGGGTAAAGGAACTGAGGAGTAGCTAAGATCTTCTCTACAATGGCAGTGGCATGTAGGTTTGTGCGCATTGCAGTAAAAGGCTGTGTCCACATTCATTGCTGTGTGCAGCTATACATCACTGTGAAGGGCTCTGGTAGTGTGGAGGCAGCAGGACAAGTCTCTGGCAGCAGGGAGCTGCTGGAGCCTTTCCCCACTGCCTTCCCTTTGCCAGAACCGTTCCCTGCTGTCTCCCTCATGGCTGGGAAAGGCGCCATCAGCAGGGCAGCATGACACCACACTTTGTTCATAGTATAGACATGGAAGGCAATGGCTGGGCTTGCAGAGAGCCTGTGTAGAGTATATGCTCTAGGGTTCTGGCTTGTAGGGTGCTCTACTCTATTTGCCTAAGCCATGCCTCACCATCTACACTGCTGTTTTCACCTGTGCTAGCTCCTCATGCAGTGCCCATACTCTATATGCTGCCACAAGTTTAGACCTACCCTCAATGTAAAAAAATTTTTTTCCTTGGGATCTTCTGGTTCAATAAGTTCAATACCAAGCTTGGAGTAGAGAATGAACTATTGTGAAAGAGAAAAAATGGCAGAATTCTACAGCTCTGAAGCAGCCATATATGTTGCTGTTTTTTCTTCTCGTGTGTGTTAAGTAGCTGCTACTTAAAATAAAATTCTTAAGCGCTTGGTGCTGGCCAGTTCCATTGCTGCCAAAACAAAAAATCCCAAATACAAAGACCAGTCATCATCCTGCCTCAGTGTGAAGGAAGAAATAACTCCTCCCTTTGCCATCCCCACAACCTCTTCAAGTATTTACTTTCCTTCAAAAGTAGAGGCATTTGGAAATCTCCTTGGAATTAAATATACTTGGTGAAGAGCAAGGGGCAAATTGAGAGAGCTGGAAGGGGAAAAATCACTCATGCTCCACTTCCTATGCCCTCTTGCTACTTTTCCTTTCCCTCAGCGTCCACTGTCTTTTCACTTTTGTCCCTTGATTACGCCCAAACATCCATTATGCACCCACCATCCTAGTCTCTGATCTCTACCTTCCTCTACTCTCCCTTGGTTACTTCTGGACCTTTCTCTCTGAAGTTCAGCTTTAAGCCCTATGGAATGAGAGGCTACAGTTAAGAAAAGGAACACATAGGCTATAAAAAAAAAAAAATTAGGAAATTTGCACTGAAACAGCAGTGACTGGTGCACATGGTAGTGAGAGTACTGTTTGTACCACTGAGGCTATTACACTAACAGTCACCATCCACATTGCCACTGCAATGTTGGAGACTGACGTGGTAGAGGGCACACCATGGTGAGACTTGCTTAAGCAAGACTAATCTAAAAACTGTAGGTGCAATGCTGGTGCACTGTGAGGAGCGTGGGTAAGAGGCTGTTGCATACATGCTAGGGGGACCACATGAAGTTGTCTAGCTTCTCTAGTACAAACAGGACCGTAGACCTTGGAATAGTCTTTGGAAAAAGAAGTGGAAGCCTCATTATTTGAATAACATTTACAACATGGGCAGCGTGGGAGCTCAATGCAAGAGACTACACAAGTTTCCTTTCTGCTTCAATACTAGTATAATCAGGAAAAAAATCTTGAATCTTTAAAAGTAATAAAGCAGAATATAGGCTTTCCTACAGTGTAATACTATAAGTGTCAAACACCACCAACTTTCAGCAAGATGCCCATTAACATCACTAAGCTCAGAAATGGTATTTATAATTATAGTTGATTTTTAATTACATTTAATTATTTATTAATGTCAAACTTCTTTTCAACATTTTGAATTTTCAGATTCCAGGGCTGAGCAAGTACAGTTGCCTTTTAAATATTCTCCCATATTTTTCAAGAACATCACAAATCACTAACACTGCATAATAGAACAGTAGTGCAACTGATGTGACTAAATGAAGTATTATCAGCAAAAGGTCCTCAGCCAGTCTTTGAAGGATGAGCTGATTTTAATTAATTCCAACTGGTTCACTCTTCCATTGTAATGAATGGAACTGCATTCTGGATAAGTTCCTTTATCCAGATAAGGACCTAGTATTGTGCAATAACTCTAAGAACAACTTGTAATGATGAACTGGTGTTAAAATGAAATGTGGGAATATTAGTACACGGTCACAGTGAGTCATGTGTTCTTATGGAATGTAATCCTCAGTGACTGGAAAAATAATACAACTGGGAGGAAGTAGCAACATAAAGCTCTCAGACAAAAGCACTTAGGTGATTTGAAATAAGTATCACCTCTTCCATGCCCCACCCTCCCCACCCTCCAAATAAATGCTGGTTAAGGTAATCACAGGTTTCAGTCTGCTAGTACTCTGTCCCTTTCAATTATTCTGCTAAATGTTCTGAAATAGTAACTAAACGTTATTAACTCGGTGTTTTGGTTCTTTTGTAAGACATACATGTCATTGCTGCATATTTTTATACATAAATACTGGTGCAACATTTGTACTTCAAGATTTGTTTGCTATCTTGATCTTTGTTCTAGGTATGCACTTACCAACACCCCTGGTGACATCTGCTAACACAATAAACTATTCATTATTGAACTATAAAATATGGAGTAATTTTGCTTTTTGGCAAATCTTCAATATGTAATTAATGAGATATTTGAACTACCCCGAGAATTCTTAAGTTGCAACATGCTTTGATCTTGATCTGTATTTTTCCCGGAACATTAATTTACATTGTTATGGCTTCTTTTTCCTCTTCAACTGGCTCACTTCTAATGTATGGGACAATGCAGTTTCAGATTCATTGTGAGCTTTAGTTAAATTGAGCATGTCCGACTAGAGAAGACACTATCTAAATTACTATGCAACGTCTGAGCCTTGAATGTCTGTGACTAACTGAATGCAGACACTTTGAGTACCAAGTAGAACAGGAATTCTGGACCTATGACTCAGTCTTGATGTCTCTTGAAGTGTCTTATAATTTTAATAATGCTAGGGACCATTTTTTTAAATAGAGGTGATTTGCTTTTGCATTTTACACTTGTTTTATTTTCCCTGTTTAAAAAAGGGAAGACATTTAACATGAACTGATTATGATGTTGTTCTCCTAGAAAATAAAATAAATCTGGTGCAGTAAAAATTTAAATCAAATAGTTTCACGCCTGCCTCAAAATAAAAATATTTTGCCGTATTATGCTGGTCTGTTCTCAAAAACGGCAAAATTTTCTTTTCTAAATAGTTATTAGGGTGTAAAAGAGGATTATTTATTTATAGTACAGTAGTCCCTACAGGCTAATCACTGTGCAAACACATGGTGAAAGCCTGACTAGCTTCCAGTATTCTCAGACAAGACACAGGGTGAGAGAGAGGGATGCAAAATACAAGTACAGGGATGGTTGGAAAGCAACATGTTAGTTCCATATTTTTGTATGCATGTGCATACACACACAAAACTTTGTTAAAAACATTATTAAGGTTGCAAAGTCAAGCATTCAAAAGTTAGGAAATGCCAGAATTAAGATTGCCTGTGGAACCTTAAATTGGCCCCTCTGTGTACATGCACAATGATGCATTCTTTAATTGTATGCTCACATACTATCCCCCCCCCCCCGCCCAAGATTCCTTGTCCTAGACCCATTCTTCTTGCCTACTCAGTCCTTGTCTCCATTCCTCAAGCATCTCATCCCAGTCCCAGTCAACTTGCCCAGCCAGGCCCAGTGTCCCCTCCAGGCTCACTGGCCAAGCCCCAATTTCTCTCACAGCTCAGTACAGATCTTAACAGCCCAGTTCCAATCTCCCCTCACCCCAACTCCTTGTACCCAAATCTCTTTGCCCAGCCTAGTCCCAGATCTCTTCTCCTGGCTCCTCATCCAATCTCTCTCTTCCTCCCCCCCCACTGCCTCCCAGTCCCAGTCTGCCTCCCTGGGTTCCTCATCCAAGCTTGGTCTGCTCCCATGTCCTCCTTGGCTCCTTGTCCTAGTTTATTTTCTCAACACTCAACACTAGAGCAGCTGAGATCAGGTTAGAAGGAAAACCATTCTGAGCCCCCATAGCCCTGGGCTGGAATATGCTCATCACTGTGTGGATGATCCATGCATAATCTGGTCAGCACTCAGAGCTCTGAGAGGCTGCAGCATGCCCAATGGGGACAGAATCTTCTGAGTTTTAAGCTGCAATCTCTAGCAATCTTCTGAGTATGTGTGAACTGCGATTTTTCAAAGGCTTATAAACTTGGCCACATTTGGGGTGATTTTCACAGGGACGGCAAAAGGCACAACCCCTCCATCCCACCAAAAAAATTCAAGTCCCTGCTGCAAAGCATGGGGGCACTAGAGCATTTTAAAGAAAAGGTCTCAAGAATTTTTTTTTAAACACTGGCAAAACCACATATTTTTCCCTAGCCTCATTCTTGGAAATGGGAACCATTTTGGCTGAAATTTTCAAAAACATTCAGCTTGAGGCAGACATCCAGCATGGAAAATTTCAGTCCAAATGAGTAAAGTTTGGCAAAGTGATAAGCAACTGAGAACAAGATCTTATCATGAGAAGTGTCAGCATGGGGGCCAGTGACCTTCAGAGAATGCAGCAAACATCTATTTTCCTGGGTATTTCTGGAGTGAGTGGGCTGAGGAATTGGGGAAGCTTAGATAAGGGAGGTTATTTGTTGTAGGCTGTTTTATTTGAGCAATTTATATTTTGTGATTGAGGATTAGATTAGCAGGGAAGTTGTATTTTGGAATTTTATCCCTATTTTTGTATCTTTTAATATTCGCAGAAGTGATAACCACTTCTAAGAAACATGAAGAAAAACAAAAAACACAAAAACATCGGCTTTCTGATGAGGTTTACCAGATTGAGCTTTCTACGTTTCTCAGAGTAGCAATAAAACATGTTTAGTAAACTTAGTATCAATTCAGAGGGCACTTTCTCAGAAATTTTGCAACTCCTGCATGATTTGTTGAGCTTAGGCTGTGTATGCCTTGTTTAACTACATATGTATGCATCTATAAGGCACAATTTTTAATGCCTTTCAACAGTGTTTATACTTCTGTTTGTTATGGAAGTTTACTTACTTTTGTTAAAGAGTAAGGATAATTCTGTGATTAAGGCACAGGCCTGGAAATCAGTCGGTAAGAACTGCTGGGTGCTCAACACCTGAAAGTCAGGACACTTATTGAGGTGCTTATGTTATGGATTTAACAATCTAACTTTAAACATCTATTTTTTAAATTGCGGCATTAGAGTCTAACAAGTCTGTTTTTGGAATGAGGGAGGGGAGAAGGTTTGGATTAATTTGATTTGTTTGGGTGTGAATTTATAACACAAAGTATAAGCCTAAAATATAATTGTGGTATTCAATGCAAAACTGAAATAGGCCTCTGTTGTGTGTCTGTGCATGAGAGAGAATGAGAATGTAATTAACATACTAAATGAAAAAAATGAATGGGGGTTTATTGGTGCTGGTAATAAGATATTGTAAGCCTAACCTCTCCTGTGATCTAGCCAAGTGTTTAAGTTAATTTAGACCTCCACTAAAGTATTTCTGTTAACACTTTCATCTTACCATTGGGAATTATTTATAAAAAAAGTTTTCCACTGCTAGCATGACAAGGTGATCATTAACATAGAACAGATCATGCCAAGAGAATAAAATTAAAAACATGCAAAGGTGCCACCGCAGTGGTAGAGTAAGCAACTGCCATAAATAATTCTGGCCCTCAAAATAGTCTCAACATAGTCTTAGTCTTTTAAGTATGATAACAATCAAAAGCACTTTACAAAAACTCAAACAACATCTTTAAAGTTAAGATTCTAGTCTTTTCTTGCCAAAGATTTTTTACTTGATTTCCTTATACATGAGAAATCAATTTGCTCAACAAAGTCAATTCTTGACTTTTCCTACAGTGAGAGCTCATTTGGAACTGATTACAGAAAAAAGAAGTGTAGTTTAACACATTTCAGGGTTTGAAGTAAGAACCCATTGTGTCCCATGACTGCTTTTAAAAAACTAATGAAAAATAACTAAATTTGGTGGGAAATCTATGGCACAGGAAATTAATAATCCAATAAAAAACATTTTATTCTAGGTCGCTGCTTTGGCTCTGACCCAGGCGATATTATCTCCGTCATTACCAATTGATGGCTGTTTGGTAGTCTAGTTCTTAATGGACAAGTATCCACATCTCTCCCTTTCACACATACAGTCCTAGGTCTCTCTAGTGAGACTGCTAGAGAGACCTAGGATTGAATGGACCTGCAGACTTTACTACCATATCATTGCTGGTGAAAGGATCTTAAGGAATCACCTCAAGAAGGATGAAATTCACCTCTGTGCAGAGAGAGGACTATCACCATTTAGGCGTATGCATCACTTAAGTTGTGCATAGATTTTTTGCTGGCCCTCTGCACAGGGATGAATTTCACTCTTCTTGAGATGGTTCCTTAAGGTTAAAGTGAACATGAGAGAAAAGACTGAGGAAGCTGAACACTATATCTGCAGCACGTGTGTTGCAGAAAAACAGAACTTCAGGCTCCACAAGTGTCAATTATGCACTTTTCATGAGTATTAAATTCAATGGAAAAAGTTATTTAACCCACTCCCTGTTTCCTACAACATTAAAAAAAAAATCCATCTCTCAAGAGAAGTTATGACATTTGTTTTCTTCAAGTGTGTAGTAGGACATGAGTTTTTAAAATCAAATGTTTATTTAACCTAAGCATGAACAATTTACAAATTAGAAACGATCACAGTACAAAGATATATTAAAAGGTATATCTCTTCTATGGCTGTGAGATAGCAAAGGTGCAGAAATAATTAACAAGAAACTTGTAAAGTTTTGGGGGTTTCCCAGCGTGTCATTTGTTCTCACTTAGTATTCTAGCCTAACTGTTTATAGAACATTTACAGAGAGACACACAGAGTGTGTGTACTACTCTTACAATCTTACATTATTTAGTGCAAAACTGGCAAATAAAGGCTTATTATACATCAAAGTGCATAACATTTTAGGATAACTTGACTATGAAAGACAACTGGGCCACATTCTCCAGTCTGCTTCATCCACTTTGCAACATTTAGGCAGGGCAATGTGGGCAGGTTCTGACCCCTTAGAAATCTTATGGTAGGGATATAAATTAGAGTAGACAGAGCTCTGCTGTAATTTCTGTCAGGGCTGGGTGGCACAGGATTAGGGCTTTATAACCAGCTATGTCCAAGCTCTGCTCTGACACTATGGAGAGTTGATCCCACTATAAACTAAGTCAAATGTTCTGTTTTTACATTATGTAAACTGCCTTATATGCCCTACAATATCCCTATTTGCAATTTTCCTCTCTTCTGGGAAAAGCGGTAAACAGTGAGGTTGAAAAGTTTGCAGATGATACAAAATGACTCAATATAGCTAAGTCCAAAGCTGACTGCAAAGCGTTACAAAGGGATCTCACAAAACTGGGTGACTAGGCAACAAAGTGGCAGATGAAATTCAAATGTTGATAGATGCAAAATAACCCATATTGGAAAACATAATCTCAACTATACATTCAAAATGATGGGGTTTAAATTAGCTTTTACAACTCGAGAAAGATCTTGGAGTCATTGTGGATAGTTCTCTGAAAACATCCACTCAGGCGGACTGGGGCAAGGATTACATACTTCTGAACAGGAGGAAAAAAGAACTGGATTCTTTTGCTTCCTGGCTTCCCAGTAGATGGCACCACAATGCTAACTGTCCAGAATGCTTCTTACAGGAAAGGATAAACCAGATGTACATACATTTCCCCTCAATTTTCATTAACATACACTATTCTTCACTGCCTGTTCTAAACCGCTCTGTAATGTTCTAACGCACTGCTAAACAGCTGCCACATTTCAGGAGGGAAATGTAGCAACTGTACTGAGGAAGGAGTGGGCTGAAGTGGCTGTATTTATGGACAGTCCTTTATTTTGTAATTTTTCATTTATGCATATTGCACATGTACTGGCGAAGCTGAGTTTATATAGTAACCTGGTATGGTTTGCAAAGAGTTCTTTGATCAATGTGGATGATAAGGTCTATATAAAAGTAAGACAATTACCACTGGCATTTGCTGTTCCTGTAAGCAGTCAGGGGGGGAAATTAACACTAAAGAGTAACAAAACTAAGATACAATTTCAATCCTTTATCAAAAACAAAGTGCAACTGAGTAATAAGCCAGAAAGGTATCATCATGAGGACAAAGATTTTTTTTTATACTCTACTTCCAAAATGACAAGACATTTACTGTACATGCGGTCAGAAATCCCTCATTCACAAATTGCACAAGAATGTTCATCTTGACCTCCATGAAGTGGTCATTCATTAACATTTTACCCAGGCACAGCGATTCTGAACTTACTTCCCGTGGACCTAGCAGCCTTGCTTTAATCTGGCTTTGTAAATAAAGGTGAGGTACTGGCAACAACTGAAAATAAAAACAAAGGTGTGAGCCACAAACTGCATATCTAATTATAAAAGAGGTTTTCTGAGCTAAAATCTTTTAAAGATGCACAAATATATTTATTAAATATGAATCTGGTTCTGTCCTCTCCTAACTTATTGAAAACATTTGAAACATTTGAACATTGCTCAGCAATGAGTGTTAGTCACTGTTTGACTATGGAAACAATCATATTACCACAAAAACAACAAGGAGTCCTTGTGGCACTTTAGAGACTAACCAATTACCACAGAAACCATAACTGGTAAAAGACTGCCAACTATTTACAAGTAATCCTGGATACTCTGAGGAATGGTTTTGATAAAAACAATACAAAATATTTTCTTCAGCACATTAACAGCTACAAACAGCATAGCACATCACCAAAAATATTACTATAAAGACACAAAATATATTTATTAAGGCTAACTATGAAACAAATGAAAGAAATGGGCCAAATGCCACCACTGAATTTCCCCAGTATATTTACATATTTAACACTTAAGCAGTAGTATCCACTGCTTTCACCTCACAAATCTCTCTTGTACTTGGTCTCTGTTTAGACACTAGTACGCTGGACCAAAAGCCACCTAATGATGCCTTCAAGCCAGATTCAATCTTTCATAATTGCTACCACATGTCACTTTGCTGTCTGGAACAAACTTCTTAAGTGTAGGACCAACATCATCATCAGGTAAGCAAAACCTATTACAAATGTATTCCTTTGAATCCATGATGGGTTAAATCTGTCATTGGTGCTGCAATTTCTCCTTAAATTCCTAGTCTGCTCAAATACGTAAATAAAAGCATTGACATGAACTGGGACCATATAGATCATTGTTGCAACCAAGGTCCTGTAGTGGCACCAAATCTTTTATAAAGGAGGTGAAATAAGGTGTTTAAGACAAGGTTATGGTTTGCTGGTTATAATTATGCTGTCTATAGGTGTGTATCATTTTGTAGTTGAAGTTATGAATATTGGCTCTATACTGTCTGTATTTCAAACTTATGCTATGCTTCTGGGTGACACCCCAGACAAGTTGGTGTCAGCTCTCTCTGCCTAGCCTGCTTGATGGCCCATTAAGGACCATTAGCTATACAACTGATCCATTGAGAGAAGGCAGACACACCTTGTGACTCAACAAGGTATGCAGGGACATGCCTATGGACAGAACTCTGAAGTTTTTCCATGCCATGTGATTGACAGCTTGTCTTGGGGACAAAGAAAGCACAGACCACATGGCAAGAGACTATAAAAAGCTGCTGCAGCTCCTCCATCTTGTCTTCAATCCTGCTTCATACCTCTGAAGGGACTTTGCTACAAATGAAAGCTCTACACAAAGGACTGATGACCCATCCCAGCTGTGGATGTACTCCAGAGACTTGATTTGAACCTGCTGTTTATTCTATCGCTACAAGCCTGAACCAAGAACCTTGCCATTACTGTACGTAATTTATTCTATTTAACCAATTCTAGCTCTCATCTGTATCTTTTCCCTTTTATGAATAAACCTTTAGATTTTAGATTCTAAAGGATTGGCAACAGCATAATTTGTGGATAAGATCTGATTTGTATATTGACCTGGGTCTGGGACTTGGTCCTTTGGGATTGTGAGAACCTTTTTTCTTTTACTGGGGCATTGGTTTTCATAAACATTCGTCCCCGTAACAAGTGGCACTGGTGGTAATACTGAGAAACTGGAGTATCTAAGGGAATTGCTTGTGTGACTTATGGTTAGCCAGTGGGGTAAAACCAAAGTTTTCTCTGTTTGGCTGGTTTGGTTTGCCTTGGTGTGCATAGAAACCCCAGCCTTGGGCTGTAACTGCCCTGCTTTACGCAATTTGTCCTGAATTGGCACTCTCAGTTGGGTCCCACCAGAACCAGCATTGTTACAGCTCACTATAGTGACAGGAGGATTCTCCCACCGCTGTAGGTAATCCACCTCCCTGAAAGGGTGTAGCTACGTCAGCAGGAGAATTCTTCTGTCAATCTAACCTGACTACACCTGGGGTTAGGGCATCATAGCTACAATGTACATTTTTAGTGTAGACCAGTCCTCAATCTGCTGTTGTTTCTCTGCAGGGAATCTCTTTTTTACTACACTCTCAAGCATCACTAAAAATACCCATGCAGGTCTTTGACCCTTATTTTCCCTTATCCTCAACCTGTATTATCTGAAGTACCCAAGAGAGATTTTAACACCTCAGTGTGTCTCTAAATATGAAAGTCCTGCAACAACATTAAAGAATTACCTAACAAATTCTGCTGTTGAGTAACTCACTCCTACTTGGCCAGCATTTCCCATCAAGGTTATTCACATCACTGGGGGAGCTGCAAGAGACCATGTCTTACTTAGTCACTACAGCATCCATAGGGATAGGTGAAGATGAGTTATCTTTGGATGTATGCTTTATTTACTTTGCAACTGTGGTAATGAAAATATTGGGAAGTACTTTGAAATATCTAGCTCTGTATGCAGATGTATGGTAAAGTATTGATATTTTATTCATAGAGCTACAGCATCTAGATATTGTTTTTTATTTCCTCATTTAGGCTGGGGGTTTTTGTCCAGTTTATCTTAAAACGAATTACATGAAGTGATGGTGCCCCCATAACTTCCCTTAGGAGGTAATTGATCTCTGTCTTTGGTATCTTCTGGTATTTATAGAGTCAGACTATTATGTCCCTTATTTCTGCCCCTCTTCTAAGATAACAATCTCTGGCTCCCTCTATGTCCTCATATAAGGCATGGAGGCAGGGACATGTTATGTTAGAACAATGGGTCCTCAATTTTGATTGCAGTCTTAAGGTGCTACTATAATGGTGGGAAACTACAAATAATGCATACTGGCCTGTGAGCAATGGTATTTTAAAAGGCATAGACAGAACCACTGGAAACATGGTATTTGAAACAGTGGAGGACCAAAAGGTAGTGGTGTTGCAGGGTCAGCTGGAATAACTCTTATCTACTTCACTAACAACTAGAGCTGATTAGATTTCAGGCACTTGTCTTGAAATTCTTCATGGATCAGCAGTAGAGGACAGCTGGGTTGGAAGTTTTGCAATCACACCAGCCACTACTGATTTGCTGACATCACCTGTGGTGGTGGTGATGAATGCCAGGTCCATTGTGTAACATCAACATCACACAGACTCCATTATCTATTATCTCTCTTTGAAGTGATTTACTAGGTCCCTCCAAGGGTGTGTGAGTGTGAAAAACTTCGGCACAGATTTATGTTAGTTAAGGGAAAGTTTTCACAGGAAGGTGAGTGGACATGCACATTTCAGCAGGGTTTTTTCTTTCCTCTTCTCTTTCTATGTTAGTATACTTTCATCCCAATTCTCTCTGCACTTTCTCCCATTCCTTACCTCGACTACAAGTTCTAGCACAAACACATGCAGCTACACCTCCCTGACTCCAATCTCTTCTACCATCTCTTTAGCAGGGTGTACTGATAATACCAATAAAAGTTACTTCCCCTCTTCCATGTTAAACAGCACTTTGGCAATCCTTATGTCTTGAAGTCACCAGGGCCTGATGAAATACATCCTAGAATTCTTAAGGAGCTGACTGAGGAGATATCTGAGCCATTAGCAATTATCTTCAAAAAGTCATGGAAGATGGGAGAGATTCCAGAGGACTGAAAAAGTGTAAATATAGTAGTGCAAATCTATCAAAAGGGAAATAAGGACAACCCAGAGAATTACAGACCAGTCAGCTTAACTTCTGTACTCAGAAAAATAATGGAGCAAATAATTAAGCAATCAATTTGCAAACACCTAGAAGATAATAAGGTGGTAAGTAACAGTCAGCATGGATTGGTCAAGAACAAATTGTGTCAAAACAACCTAGTAGCTTTCTTTGACAAGGTAACAAGCCTAGTGGATAGGGGGAAGTAGTAGATGTCATTTAGTAAGGCTTTTGATACTATCTTGCATGACCTTCTCATAAACAAACTAGGGAAATACAACTTAGGGTATGTCTTCACTACTAACGTTAAAGCACTGCTGTGGCACAAGCACCCCCGCGAGGGGAGTAGGTACCAGCACTCGGAGCGGCTCCCAGTGCTGGTATACTGTCTACACTTGCATCACTCAGGGGTGTGTTTTTTGACACCCCTGAACGAGAAAGTTTCAGTGCTGTAAAGTGGCAGTGTAGACAACGCCCTAGATGGAGCTACTAAAAAGTTGGTGCATGACTGGTTGGAAAACCGCTCCCAGAGAGTAGTTATCAGTGGTGCACAGTCAAGCTGGAAGGGCATATTGAGTGGTGTCCCACAGGATCAGTTCTGGGTCCAGTTCTCTTTAATATCTTCATCAATGATTTGGATAATGACAGAGAGAGTACACGTACAAAGTTTGCAGACAATACCAAGCTGGGAGGGGTTGCAAGTGCTTTGGAGGACAGAATTAAAATTCAAAATAATCTGGACAAACTGGAGTAATGGTCTGAAGAAAATAAGATGAAATTCAACAAGGACAAATTCAAAGTACTCCACTTAGGAAGGAACAATCACGTACAAAATGGGAAATGACTGCCTAGGAAGGAGTACTGCAGAAAGGGATATGGGGTCATAGTGAATCACAAGCTAAATAAGAGTCAACAGTGTAACACTGTTGCAAAAAAAGCAAACATCATTCTGGGATGTATTAGCAGGAGTGTTGTAAGCAAGAAACAAGAAGTAATTCTTCTGCTCTACTCTGTGCTGATAAGCTCTCAACTAGATTATTATGTCCAGTTCTGGGCGCCACATTTCAGGAAAGATGTGAACAAGCTGGAGAGAGTCCAGAAAAGAGCAACAAAAATTATTAAAGGTCTAGAAAACATGACCTATAAGGGAAGATTGAAAAAATTGGGTTTGTTTAGTCTGGAGAAGAGAAGATGGAGAAGGAACATTATAACAGTCTTCAAGTACATAAAAAGTTGTTACAAGGAGGAGGGAGAAAAATGATTCTCCTGAACCTTTGAGGACAGGAGAAGAAGCAATGGGCTTAAATTGCCACAAGGGCAGTTTAGGTTGGACATTAGGAAAAACTTCCTGTCAGGCTGGTTAACCAATGGAATAAATTGCCCCGGGGAGGTTGTGGAATCTCCATCACTGGAGTTTTTTAAGAGCAGGTTAGACAAACACCTGTCAGGGATGGTCTAGATCAGACGTGGGCAAACTACGGCCCGCGGGCCACATCCGGCCCGCAGGACCATCCTGCCTGGCCCCTGAGCTCCCGGCCAGGGAGCCTAGTTCCCACTGTTCCCCCTGCCCCGCAGCCACGCCACCGCCCGGGCCGCACTCTGGCCCCCCGCTCCCACTGGGCAGCGTGGGGAGCACAGCTGGCTGTGGCCGGGTGTCGCCGCTGCGAGCTCCTGCTGCTGGTAAGGGGGCAGGGAGCGGGGGCGTTAGGTAAGGGAGCAGGGAATCCTGGGGGGCAGTCAGGGAGTAGGGGGCAGTTGAATGGGGTGGAGGTTCTGGGGGGGCAGTCAGGGGATGGGGAACAGGGAGGGTTGGGAGTGGGAGTCCCGGGGGGCCTGTCAGGGGATGGGGATAGGGATCAGGAGGGCAGTCAGGGGACAGGGAGCAGGGGGGGTTGGATAAGGGTGTGGTATCCCGGGGGGAAGTTAGTGGCGGGGGTTCCCGGGAGGGGGTGGGCAGGGGACGAGGAGCAGAGGACGGTTGGATAGGGGGTGGGAGTCCCAGGGGGGCTGTCAGGGAACGGCAGTGTGGATAGGGGTCGGAGTAGTCAGGCGACAGGGAGCAGGGGGGTTGGATGGGTTGGTGGTTCTGAGGGGGGCAGTCAGGGGGTAGGAAGTGGGAGGGGTGGGGGCCAGGCTGTTTCGGGAGGCCCAGCCTTCCCTACCCGTCCCTCCATACAGTTGTGCAACCCTGATGTGGCCCTCGGGCTAAAAATTTGCCCACCCCTGGTCTAGATAATACTTAGTCCTGCCATGAGTGCAGGGCATGTGAAGGATGACCTCTTGAGGTCCCTTCTAGTCCTACGATTCTATGATCCAAACAATGAAATCAGCAATACTGCAGCGGCCCTAAAAAAAATCTTGTTTTCTTCATGCTTGCTTTTAGATCAAGCTGTAGTTTTAGTTTTTAATTTCCATTCCAGCTTCGTCACCTATGAAAAACCAAATTGTTGTATTTTTTAGAGAACAGTGCATTGTGCAACTTTTTGGGGGTACGGGGGAGAGTGCGGGCAGATTAGGAAGGTGATTCACAGGTAGAAAAGTTTTATAAAAACAGTTTGATTCTGTTTTTTTCTGATTTCCCACACATACATTTTCTGTGAATCTGCTGAAAATGATTTTCACTCATTTTTTTTCAGTACCACACTTTTTTTATTATATCCCGGACCCTGTTTACATTTTCTAATCACTATATACAAAGTAAGGGTTACTCAAAGGCTGATAACCTGTAGGCAAACTTTTAGTTTGATGCAATAAAATAGAACTGAGATAATGTTTTCAAGCCAGAACTAATCACATTACTAAACCAGGCTGATATTGTTACTGATATTTAGGGTGACCATATATCCTGTTTTGGCTGGGACAGTCCCTTTTTTAAGCCCCATCCCGGCCGTCCCAACTTCTATGGCAAAACTGGACATTGTCCCATTTGCTCTTGCCAACTGATCATGAAACTAAAGTGGGGCGTGGACGAATGTGCAGGGGGGGAGCAGCAACGCCAGCCCCGTGTGGGAGGGAGGGCTCAGGAGAGCGGCGTGGGCCAGATGACATAGAGACACAGATGACATAGAGATGACATAGAGACACAGCAGGGAGCAGCACTGAAATCAGGAGATATGGTTTTGAATTGCCCTGTGTCAAATGAGGACTTCTGGCACATTCATGTTATTTGTTGATACTTCCTTAATGGTAAAAAATTGGAATTGTAGGTTCAGATTAGGATTAAGAGGTCTAAATTTTTGGCTTACAGAACAAAAATTATTATAGGCCTGGGACAAAATTTTCAAACACACCTACATGACTTAGGAGCCCTGGTCCTGTTTTCAAAAGTGATTTAGGCATTTAGGAGCCTAAAAATCCCATTGATTTTCAACGAAACTTAGGCTCCTACATAGCTATACTACTTTTGAAAAAGCGATTTAGGCTGCTAAATTACATAAACCCGTCTAAAAAATTTAGCCCCCTTTACAGCTCTACCCCCCAGTCTACAACAATGTAACTAAACCAATGTTAAATCAATCTAGTTAATCTGGTTTTAGGTCCTAATGTAGATACACTTACATGGGTCTTAAATTTACCAATATTAGGGCTAACCTATTTAAGGGCATCTACATTAGAGGTTTGCAAACATTTAACCAGAACAATTATAAAATGATTTATTTAAACAGGTCAAATTTTTCTAAATCTCGACAAGCCCACAGCCTCACTCAAGACATTTCTTCCTTTGTAAACAAAAGCCAAACTGAAAATGATACAGTAATAGATGCAGCTTTCATTCCAGCCTTGAATTACCGGACATTCAGGAAAATGACCATGCGTATAGGAAGGAAGGTCCCTGTTCCTTGATTTAAATCATCTTTCTTTTAAGGAATAAACTCTGGGATAAGCAGCAGGGCTGTGAATGGGTCTAGACAGTACACAGCCATGGGTCACTAATTTAATTAGATTTCAAAGAAACTATTATACATTTACACTGAAAACAATACTTCTTGTGCCCTCCCTCACACTAACAGCAATAAAACAATCTCACAGAAGTTTACACCTCAATGCATGAGGAAGCAATAACAAAGTCCGTATACATCCAATAACTTTAGTCACTGACTGGATTTGTAATGGGGAGGTCATTAGTAAGACCTTAACTACCTGACAAGCTTCCATTTTAGGCAAACAAAACAATAATTAATCTTGCTCCTAATTAGACAGTTTGGTTTCCATGTGTTATGACTTTCTCAGAAAAATGGCAGCAGCCATCCGTATCTGAATCAATTTTTGCAACAAAATTAAATCCAGCTTTTCAAAATAAATTAAAATATATATAAAATGAACTTCAGTCTACTGACAGTATTGGAAAGTAACACTAGTCTATAAAAAAGAAATGTGTTTTTTGGTTTAGCACCGTCTCTCTCAGAAAAAACGCTCTTCTTTGCACTTTTCCTTCCAATCTACAAGAGGGACAAAAGTTTTATTTACACTCCAGTGTCATGTTGGTAGCTGCTTTATATTATCCTTATTAATTTGTCTCTATTTCTGCCACTCCCATCTAAAACTAACTCTGATATGCAGCTGCATGGATTAGTCAGCAGATGGAGCTGAGCACTGCAATCATCAAAAACCATGGAGTATAGCAATGGTTTTCAACCTGTGATCCGCGAACACCTCAGGGTCCACAGACTATGTCTAAGGGGTCTGCGAAAGGTGACTACGAAAATAAAGTTTCAGATCAGAGAAAAGGCATTCCGTTTTTCTGATCAATCTAGAGTATGTGATTATCCCATCTACAGGTAAAACCCGGAAGTGTTGTCATTACCATAGAAGCCCACACCTTAGCACCCTTTCTCATACTGAGTCAAATGCCATGCCGAGCACGAGCAACATTCATAGCTGAATTCTGTTTAGTCAGTTTTCAGTCTAAGACTTCTATGGTAGTGGTCCGCGGAGCACAGGCTGAATTTCCAAAGGGGTCCGTACCTCCATTTGAAAATTTTTAGAGGTCTGCAAATGAAAAAAGGTTGAAAAACAGTACTAAATTATAATGCATTTGTTCTTCAAGGAGGTCATTTAACATATCAAAGAACGGTTGTAAGGTTGTAGTTGTTATTGGGCATAAAACCATATACTAAAACGTACAATAAGATCATTTACCTCTGATCTCATTATTCTACAAACATAATGCATAACCTAAAAGAGGTACATATGGTCTCACACCAGCCCATACTTGCCAGACATGTGTGGGGTAACACAGACATCATTAATGTGGCAGAAAATATGGGAAAGTGCACCATAACTGTTATATGCACATCCCAACCAACCAATCTCATAATTTGCTACTAATATGTAGACTCAAATTTCAAATATCTCATCTGGTAGAAGCAGAGTCAAAGTTAAGATTAGCTTTATCTTGATACATGCAACCTAGATGGAGCTACTATAAGGTGGGTGCATACTGGTTGGAAAACTGTTCCCATAGAGTAGTTATCAGTGGTTCACAGTCAAGCTGGAAGGGCATATTGAGTGGTGTCCCGCAGGATCAGTTCTGGGTCCAATTCTGTTCAATATCTTCATCAATGATTTGGATAATGACAGAGAGAGTACACGTATAAAGTTTTCAGATGACACCAAGCTGGGAGGGATTGCAAGTGCTTTGTAGGATAGGATTAAAATTCAAAATGATTTGGACAAACTGGAGAAATGATCTGAAGTAAATAGGATGCAATTCAATAAGGACACATACAAAGTACTCCACTTAGGAAGGAACAATCAGTTGCACATGTACAAAATGGGAAATGACTGTCTAGTAAAGAGTGCTGCAGAAAAGGATCTGGGGGGTCATAGTGGATCACAAGTTAAATATGAGTCAACAATGTACACTGTTACAAAAAAAGCAAATAACATTCTGGGATGTATTAACAGGAGTGTTGCAAGCAAGACACAAGAAGTAATTCTTCTGCTCTACCCCGTGCTGATTAGGCCTCAACTGGAGTATTGTGTCCAGTTCTGGGCACCACATTTTAGAAAAGATGTGAACAAATTGGAGAAAGTCCATAGAAGAGCAACAAAAATGATTAAAGATCCAGAAAAGATGACCTATGAGGGAAGACTGAAAAAACTGGGTTTGTTTAGTCTGGGGAAGAGAAGATGGAGAGGGGACAATAAAAGAGTTTTCAAGTACATAAAAAGTTATTACAAGGAGGAGGGAGAAAAAATATTCTTCTTAATCATTGTGTATAGGAGAAGCAGCAATGGGCTTAAATTGCAACACAGCTGGTTTAGGTTGGACATTAGGAAAAACTTCCTAACTGTCAGGGTGGTAAGCAATGGAATAAATTGCCTAGGGAGGTTGTGGAATCTCCATCATTAGAGATTTTTAAGAGCAGGTTAGACAAACACCTGTCAGGGATGGTCTAGATAATACTTAGTCCTGCCATGAATGCAGGGAACTGGACTAGATGAACTCTTGAGGTCCCCTCAAGTCCTACAATTCTATGATTCTATACAGAGACACACACTCCCCACTACTGTACTCTTTGGTAGGGAAAAACAGGACCAGTTTGAACCTTATATGAACCTTCAGGAATAGCTATCATGCCATGAATAGCCTCCTTGGATATATTACATTAATCAAACATTAAAGGAGAAGCTGTCCTGTTAAAGAGTTCCAGCACTGCCTCTTCACAGGATGCTTAAATATGTCCACACAAAAAAGTAAACTCAGAGCAGGTGATTGTGCAAAATGCTGGTACTAGTGATGTTCACAAAAAAAGAAGGTAGGGATGGTGGTTGGCATTGCCAGCACCAAACAGCCAGATTTCTGACAATTAGAAAAAATAATAAAGAAGAGGGATTTCAGTATGGTGACTTTTGTATAACCATGGTAGATAGGCACAGTATTCTAAAAAATGGGAAATCCTGTTGACATTCTTTCCATTTAGGCTTCTATTGGCAAAATGACATCAATGATATGTCTTACACGGTCAGCAAGAAATGCTAGACATTGCAGCTATATCCATCTCCAGGGAATAATACATTGGGTTTTAGAGCTGGAGCAAGGCTTGATGAACTAAACAAAACAGATGTCTCTTTAAACTGAAAATATAAGAAGCCGTAATCACTCACGTTAACTAGTGTTTTTGGAGAAGAAGAAAAATTACAAGGTTTAACAATAAGCTTTAAAAGCTTTCATTGCAGGACCTGAACAGCTTTCATTGCAGGACCTGAAAAATCACAAAATGTACGAAAACAGAATGCTTGCCACCCATTTCTCATTCTGATCTATACAGAAATTAAACTTTCATGCTCAATTAATTTCATTTCCATTGTAAGATATGATGCCAAAGAAACAGGATTAGTCAAAATAATGTAAGATACCATCCAAGTTCTATGGAATAAGATTCAAGCTTAGTTAAAGCTAATAATAGTCTTTGAGCTTTTTTTGTAAACTAACAAACATAGTACAAATGAGCAAACTGAGGCAGAGAGAACATAAGGGACCTGTGATGATTTGGGGAATCTATATACAATTTATGAATTCTGGTTGCTATTATGAAGTAATTGTTGTATTACGGAATGCCTCTATATGTGTATCCACCATGGTCAGGTAAGACCTAGCACATACGCAGCCCTAGGGACAGTGGCGAGTACTTAACTTTAGTGACTGTGTTTTAGTTACCAGGCAATAGACATGCTAAGAAGGTTTGCTGGACCTGAGAGAAGATAGTTTCTATTTGTATGCAGGGGAAGGGGAAGAGAAGAGAAGAGAGTGGAAAGTTAGGAGCAGCAAGACGAAGGGACAGAGGCAACAAAGGAGGAGTTTTAAAAGGAATCACAGAAGGAAGACTCAGACATACACATAGGAAGCATGGGGCAGAAGAGGAGAAGGGGATGGATGGATGGCCCCATATGACTCTGACCCCAGCCCAACAAATGCTTTTGGATTGGTGAGGAAACTTCTGGGAGAAGGTATTTTGAAGCTACAGGGGGAGTCTGAGCAGTCAGCACTGGTCTAGGGGCTGGGCAGGGGGCCGCATGGTCACAGCTTTCAGGAGAAGGTGCCAGACCAAAGATTCACACTCTAAAAATGTGTCCAGAGGCCCTAACACAGCAGCAGTGGCTAGGCTCCATTCAGACTCTGTGTGCTTAAAACACTGCAGGTTCAGCAGCTGGCTCCCTTCAAAGCAGTCTGGGAAGTGATCACGTGAGGGGGCTCTTCCCAGGGTCCCACCAATGAATCAGAAGCTAAGACAGGAATAGAGCCCAGGAGCATTGTTTCCCAGTCCCCTGCCATCTCATGTTAGAGTATTTTGGCTGTACTGCCCTGGGGTCTAAGTAGCCTCTTCCATTCCTTATCTCCAGTTATGATTTAATATAAATGGATCAGGATTTCCAAAATTACTACTTATACCCGAGCCAGTCTGACTCATGACAGGAAGAACCATCTCTAAGTACTGTAGCAGTCTAACCTAAAAAACCACATAACTATATTCACATTATACCAAGAAATGTAAAAAATAAAAAATGTGGGTGTTAAACCTCCATAATTGACCATTTTCTTCTACAGTATGTGATGTCACACTGTGATAAGAGATGTGAGAGTCATTTTACAATTATCAAGCATTAAAGCACTGCCCTTTGTGCTGAAAAGGGAAATATTTTCTTCTCTCAAATACCCAGTAATGTCCAAGTCAACAGAAAAATTATCAAACTGTACCTGTTTTGTTACAGATATTGCTTTGAGACTGGGCCACCCTTATGACATCAGCAGCTGTATCCCTTACTATCAGCTCCTCACTCTGCAACAGCAGAACTACGCATTTCCACATGGCGAGTGTACTGGAGAGACCTGAACATTTACAAAGAGGCAAAGCATTTAGAATTTTGCTTCTTACAGATAAATCAGAACAGTTACAGAAATATTTATTCTCACATCTAAAAATGACAATTTTTAGTGAAACACGCACAAAAAAAGGGGGTGAAGGGGAGAAAAGAGGAGGACTTGTGGCAATGTAGTCAAAATGCTGTTTGCTCTATAATGCTGAAGTCTGAACAGCCAACCTATTTTTCCCACCTTTTCTTCTCTTTTATCTCCCCTTGGTGGTTGGCCCTGTCTGGTCCTAGGAATAGGTAACTGGTGAGAGGGAAGACCATCTTCAGCATCAAACCAATGCTGGGATACTCAGAGTCTTGGGTAACCACTAATGCTCTGAAATTTCTGCAGTTCCTGTGAGTGTGGAATTCTTGCTGGGCATTAGTAGAGTGCTGCTAATGTGCAGGTGAGGATCCAGCAGGTCCTTGAAGTAATGACTTTTGGCTGGAGGTTCTGTCTGGAGGTGTCTGGGGAACAGCAGTATGTTGGGTTGACACTAAGTGGCTGTATTAAGAAAGCTTGCTTGATGGTACTGCTCTCTGGAGCACCTCCGCTGAATGTATTGCTCAGGTTGTGAATATCATTGATGATAAAGAGAATATACTGGGACTTCTCTTGAAAAAATGACTAGCTGCTGACCATGCCATATCACAGATTACACTCTGGAGATTGGGGAGCAATGCAGTGGTTGCCTAGATTTATTTCTACCACATTGCTGTAGGGGAAAGCACTTTTCTGTCAAGTTCTCCCTCAGAGGTTTGTGTGATGGAGGTTTAGGTGGAGAGTTAAGCCCGTGTTATTGCTTGCACGTAGTGGGAGATTCTCAGGTCTTCTGTACCCAGTAGTGTTGCCAACACTCCAGGTTTTGCCAGGAGTCTCTCGGAATCGGGCTAGCGCAGTGGGGCTAAGGCAGGCTACCTGCCTGCTCTGGCCCCGTGCCTCTCCCGGAAGTGGCTAGCATGTCCCTGCGGCCACTGGGGGGAGAAGGGGGCTTCATACGCTGCCCCCACCCCAAGCGCCAACTCCGCAGTTCCCATTGGCCAGGAACTGCGGCCAATGGGAGCTGAAGGGGTGGTGCCTGCAGGCAGGAGCAGGATGCGGCGCCTCCTGGCCCCTCCCCCAGGGGCCGCAGGGACATGCTGGCCATTTCTGGGAGAGGCGCGGGGCCAGAGCAGGCAGGGAGTCTGCCTTAGCCTCACTGCACCGCCAACCGGGAGACGCCCAAGGTAAGTGCCGCCCGGCCGGAGCCTGCACCCCAACCCCCTGCCCCAGCCCTGAGTCCCCTCCCGGAGCCAGCACCCCAAACCCCCTCCTACACCCCAACCCCTCCCCCAGCCCTGAGCCCCCTCTCACACCCAAACTCCCTCCCAGAGCCTGCACCCTGCACCCCAACCCTCTGCCCCAGGCTCAGCCAGGAGCCCCCTCTCACACTCTGAACCTCTCGGCTCCAGCCCAGAGCCCGCACCCCCTCCTGCACCCCAACTCCCTGCCCCAGCCAGGTGAAAGTGAGTGAAGGTGGGGGAGAGCATGCGACAGAGGAAGGGGGGATGGAGTGAGCAGGCCTGGCTTTGGTGAAGGGGCAGGGCCTCAGGGAAGGGGTGAGGCAGGGCAAGGGTATTTGGGTTTGTGTGATTAGACAGGGAAACTGGCTATGATACTGTATCAGAATAATTATTCTGCTATAGCTATTTCAGTATAGCTTCCCTCGCATACACACACTTGGAGACTATTTCAGAATAATAACTCCACTTTAATAACTCTAGAATCAAGGCACTTTTATTCTGGAATAGTTTCCACACAAGGGGGCGGGGGAAACGCGTTGCACCAGAACAGCTATAGTGGAATAATTATTCTGCTATAACTATGCCAGCCAATTTCCCTGTGTAAACAAGTTCTTACAGTGTTCCCAAAAGAGATGTGGCAAAACTGAAAATGGTCTCTCTGGAAAGGCTTCTTTTCTTGACTCCTCAGGCAACACTAAGCAAAGGCAGAGAGGAGAGTCCCGATCATTCCCTTGAGTACTACAATCCTTTTCCCTCTAAGAAATATTTTCTTGTATTTATTTCTCTGATTGGCTGAAGTTGTTTAGTATTAGCTTTTTTTAACATCTATCTTAAAACATCAGCCATTGAACAAACTGATAGTAGAATCAGGAATAAATTGCCAACCTCTCCTTTACACAGGTTTCACACAAGCGCAGCTCCACAATCTTCAAGAGAGTGGCTCCTGATTTACACCTGTGTAACTGACAGCAGAATTAGGCCCTTTACTTGGTATCATTTTTGTGTGTGATACATTTAGTGTTTGTGAAAGATGCCAGACTGCCAGCTCTCTAGAAAACATTCAGGATGAACAGACCCTCCTCCTGTCTTAACTCAGGCCTGCTTGGGCCCTCTTCTTGGGGAGAAATGCTAGGTCAGACTGCCTACTCTTCAGGCCTTGGCCTCGTTGATAAGACTATCAACCAGGGTGCCAATTAATGCCAATTTTGGTTTCAAGTGGGACACATCTGCCAGAAAAGGACTGGAATTACTGACTCATTTCACATTGCTACTTAACAGACAACAGATAGGAAAATTTTGATCACTGCTAACTGTAGCCCAGTTCCTACCAGTGACAGAGATGAAAACTTCAATATTCCAGTACCAGTCATTCAAACACCCCAGTCTCCCTCATTTTATATTAGCTCTAACTTTGGTTCTAGGAGTCAAGATTTCCAAATGTGATAATCTCAGGCACAATACATAAATGCTGCATCTACCTGGTACCAAAGGATTAGCATAGATTTAGCCTAGCTAAATGGTATCAATACCATTTAACAGACACATTTCCAAACAAATAGTTTATTGTCTCATTTTTAGCTTGTCCGACATCTCAGAAGACAAGATATGTCCATTTTATATATTAAGCAAAAATATGTTAATTTCTATTCTCACTTTCTTTCAAAATTAATGTACCTTGAAAGTCTATGAGTCAATGCAAAGTTGGCATTACATCAAAGCTAAGCTTTCAAAGGCTCTGTATATGTTATCAAACATATGGAATACATATACTCTTCATATGTTCTTAATAGGTTGAGTAAGTTTGTTTATTATCTGATCAAACCCCACCATCCAGCTCTCACATCATTTTATTATGTTGTATATTATGTTAAACAATTCAACAGCCAGAGTCTAAAAGTTTCCGGTTAGGCCAAGACAAGAGATGACATACTACAACTAGCTAGGATACCCACACACTTCATGTTGCGGGTCCAAGCTGATCGTTTGAGAAGGTCAAGGTGGAATTTCTTTCTCCCACCTCCTATGCACAAAATTGCACAGATGGCTAGACACATTATGGAAATTTATCACTTTCATCTGAACCATGAGCTACTGGTCACTGGTGGAGGCTGCATGCTGGACCCACATTCTGCACCAGTATGGTAACGCCTATGTCCTTATAGGTACATTAAAAAGTGAGATAAATAGCAGTGTAAGTAACTTAAATGCTGAGGGGTGGGAGGGTGGAGCTGTACCAGGAAAAACAACTAAAAGAAGTCTTTAAGAAGGTGTACAATAAAGTAGGGGCTAGAGGGACAAAGGGCAAAAAACAGGATTCAAGACACTGCCTGGCTCACAGAGGTGCCAATGGGATACAGAGTGTCAACTAAGAATCATTTATTCAAATCCATTTCAGCACCAAGTGAAAATAGCTACCATCTGAAGGCTGCTTTGTGACTTGAGTAAAAGGAGTTGATGGTATAAGTCCAGTTCTAAGGACACCTGTGTTCACAGCACACAAAACTCACCACCATGAAAGTTGGCAGCACTGCTGGAAATCTAAGCAGAAAGGCCAAAGAAAGTCTGGGCATGGAGATCAGATTCACCTCTCACCCACCTCACTTTGGCTTGTTTGTGAGAGAAAATTGGCAATGCCACTATTTATGTTGTGTCTGTTTTGTGTATCACTAAAGAATATTGATTTTCAGGACTGTCAGTGTGGCACCCTTTTCTGTAAGCACTAACTTCACTCCCTCCCAACCATTTATTTATTTAAAGAACTTTGAAGCCAAGCCAGACCAATACAATCTTCATTGCATATCCCCGCCATCCTGTCGTAGACACACGATCAGGGATGATAGCTTTTAGATGACAGACTAATGTGCAATGGTTAAATAATATCTATTTTATAGATCTTTAACTAGAGCTGGGCAAAATTTTTTGGATGAAGAGTTTAGGGGCACGGGACGGGGTGAAGTGGGCTCTGTGGCAGTCTTGGGCCACCGCCCCCACCCCCTGCAGCAGAGTTTGGGTGTGGGAGTGGGTAGGGGAATGGGACGGGCTCTGGGCGGCGCTTACCTGGGGGGCTCCCTGGAAGCGGCAACATCCCCCTCGCTCAGCTGCTAGGTGGAGGCGTGGCCAGGCAGCTCTGCGTGTTGCCTCCGCCCAGACCACGGCTTTGCAGCTCCCATTGGCCGGGAACCACAGCCAATGGGAGCTGAGGGGAGGTGCCTGCAGGCGGAGGCAGTGCGCAGAGCTGCCTGGCCACACCTCCACCTAGCAGGTGAGCGAGGGGAATGTCGCCTCTTCCAGGAAGCCTCCCAGGTAAGTGCCGCCCAGAGCCCGTCCCATTCCCCATTCCCCAACCCCCTACCCCCTCCCACACCCAAACTCAGCTGCAGGGGGTGGCGGCGGTGGCCCAAGACTGCCACAGAGCCCACCTCACCCCGTCCCGTGCCCTTACCCGCTCCCACACCCAAACTCTGCTGCACGGGGTGGGGGCGGTGGCCCAAGACTGCCCCAGCAGCGGCCAGTGCACCTGGCACAGGGGCTGCCTGAGCTGCCCCTGAGCCAGGCGCACCAGCCACTGCAGCAGTCACAGAGGTCACGGAAAGTCACGGAATCCATGACTTCCATGACAAACTCGCAGCCTTAGCTATGGGATATTGTGGGGTGGATCTCTCTCAATCTCTCCCATTGAAGCTGTTCCACTTTCCATGCTAAATATTCAGGGACTGGAGCAGGAGCTGGAACCTAGATGTCCCCCCTCCCAGGTAATCACCCTAATCAACATGCTAGAGAGTCATTCTCATTCTCTTCTCTCTTTCTACATGGTAACAACAGTATTTTATAGGAGGAACCAAATATGGGGCAAAAGCAAAAATATTTTCAGAGATGTTCATGCACTAATTTGTGGGCTCAAAACTTTTCCAGCTACTTTAATACAACCAGATAAATAAAGTAGCAAAGGAATGGCTGACGTTGCAGGCTTCTCCATGCTCACAGATTCCTAGAGTGAAATCCTGATCCAATGAAGTCAATGGAAATCTTACCATTGACTTCAAAAAAAGAACAGGAGTACTTGTGGCACCTTAGAGACTAACAAATTTATTAGAGCATAAGCTTTCGTGGGCTACAACCCACTTCTTCGGATGCATATTGAGTGAAACATATCGAGGAGATATATATACACACATACAGAGAGCATGAACAGGCGGGAGTTGTCTTACCAACTCTGAGAGGCCAAGTGGGTTGTAGCCCACGAAAGCTTATGCTCTAATAAATTTGTTAGTCTCTAAGGTGCCACAAGTACTTTTGCGGATACAGACTAACACGGCTGTTACTCTGAAACCTGTCATTGACTTCAGTGAGGCCAGGATTCTACCCATAGATTTTGAGGTCAGAAGGGATTTCCTGATTAACACAGACCATAGAACTTCATCTAGTAATTCCTGCTTTGAATGCTATAACCTGTGGTTGAACTAGAGCATATTTTTAAAAAAGACATCCAATCTTGATTTCAAAATTTCAAGTAATGGAAAATTCACATCTCTTTGTAAGGTATGCAGGTGGTTAACTGAATTTTCACAGTTTCAACTTTCAGCCATGTCTTTTTCTGCTACACTAAAGAGCCCTCTAGTAAATTATTGTTCCACATTAATTCAGTAAGCTGAAACACGCAATCAGCGGTTCCAATATTGAAAGGGTCAATTTAAAGTGCATGATACCCTTTTAAGTCTTTCAAAATAACTGATTGACATGATTAAAACACATTCAATATATAAAATATCATGTACTGTTGTTGAATTTCATTTATTCCAGTCTCTAAAGCGTTCCATGAGAATACTGGTGCTTAATCCTAGAAATTTACTCACCAAGGATAAGTTTCTGATTGGTCAGGAAAAGTGGTGTAATATTTATGAGGACTTCTGCAGCTGCCAATCGTATATCTGTTTGTTCCTCATCTCCACAACAAGAAGTTACTAACTGAATCCACTGTCTCATTTCAGATTCTATAATCTGAAAGCACAGAAATGCATGTGAGTATTTTATAGTACAATTTCGAACGGATTCTGGATAACACTAAACTACGAACTGTTAAATTAACTTTTTTCTAAAGCAGCAGCCGAAGTCCTCCCTGCCAATAATGAGCCATTGAATGCAAATCAAATAAAAAGAACAACTTAAATAGATGCAAATCACTCATCATGCTTTAGTAATGAATATAAAATACTCCATATATAGGTAACAGTTTTAAGACTCCATGATTTACACTGATTATCATAGCAATTCTTGTCAGCATTGCTATAGGTTGGGTTGTGCCAACAGTTCCACTATAAGCTTCTTTTTTCAAGGTTCATCATAAATTTCATTGTAACAATATATTCCAGATTTAAACTTGGCAAACAACTTATCTCCTGTGAAATGAGGTTTACACAGTTATTTAATACACCTCTACCTCGATATAACGCTGTCCTTGGGAGCCAAAAATCATACCATGTTATCAGTGAAACCGCATTATATCGAACTTGCTTTGATCCACCGGAGTGCGCAGCCCCCCCCCCGAAGCACTGCTTTATCGCATTATATCCGAATTTGTGTTATATCGGGTCGCATTATATCGAGGTAGAGGTGTATTTCAAAATCTGAAAAATGTACATTCTGCCATTTTTTAAGCTAAGAGGATGCAAAAAATAAGATTGTTTCAATTCTACTTTTTTTTTTTTTTTTTTTTTTTAAATGAGACACTGCAGGCCATTAGCACACAGTATAGACTACTTCTGCCGGGTATTTTGGTATATTTTTGAAAAGTTTTCCATTTAGAAAAGCAATTAGTGTACATGGAACATTTTTACAATGAAGAAATGGTGGTATTTCAAAACGTTTTAAAAATAACCCAAAATCTATATCTATCTATTTATCTGCACATGTATTTACAGGCATGGACATCTGACAGACATTAATATCTCCAATAACATTGTTCTTTATATATTAATAGATTTGCAAATTACCAATTCAAAATGGAAGTAAATCTTCTGGGTTAATAATCTGTATTTGTATAGTCTACAGTTTACAAATTTATAATATTTACAAGGGCAGATAACATTATGAGGACTTATTACCTCTCTCTAGTATTTTAAACACCAATATTAAAAGGCAATTAAGTCTGCATCTCTGTACATAGCTTCACCTGCTGTTCCTACAATATGACTCAAGGTCTTAGGCATACAGCAGGTGACATTGCATATGCTGGGGATGGAAAGGGCAGCAGTCAAAGCTTTGCATTTCCTTTTTCCCCTAAGTTTGAGTCTCAATATTCATTTCCCAGAAATACAATACACTTTGAGCTACGTGGATGATTACTGGATTCATGTTATGGATATGCATGTTAATTATTTTTTTCTCTCCAAGGCAGAGTGACTATTAATGAGGACAATAAAATTGACCATAAAAGGAGAAATCAGAAGTCAGATGCACATTGAATCCACTAGCACTTAAAAGATGTGTTTTATGTATTAAAATTCAACTTACTGAGAGACTGAAATATTAAAATGATGCTGATATGGCTTCCAGTTCATAATGTGAAAGTGTGTACAGAGGGAGAGACACACTAACATAACAAAGAGCAACTAACACTACAGGCACAATTAAACCAAAAGGGCGTTAAAGGGATTTCTGTCTAAGAAAAACCATTCATCCCTTCTATCACAATAAAACAAACTAATAAAACATTAAAAAGCAATATGCTTGGGATTGAGAAACAAATCTCCTTACCTCTTGGCAATTCTGTACAAGATGGGTGACCAACTTTGAGGCTAATTTGAGAGCTACACTTTGAATTTTAATGCTGTAAAAATAAGGTAAAGAACACATCATAAAAATACAGTACATTTTGCCATAGCCTCACATCTAAAAACACTTGGTAATCATCACTGGCAGCAAATATTAAAATACTTTCTCACTTGCTGAACACATTATACACTGTTAGCTGCAGCCAGCTTGAAACCCAACCCAATCTAATCTGTTATGAATGTTCAGCACCTGAACACACATCCAGATGAGAAATAACATTTGTTTTTTTGGTTTAGTCATGAGGATTTGTGTTTCATGAATATAAACCTGCCTGTATCATGATATATCAGGTATTCGTCATGTTCAAATAGGGTTTTTTAAAGGTTAGATTACAAACTGAGCACACAATGGTCTTTACAGTTCTCAATTTTTGTTGCGTTTAAAGTTAATATGCAAATGGACATAAACTGTTCTTTCAACTTCCCTAGAACCGATTTTCTTCCTATCTAGCCACTTCCTTTAGAGTATACATAACACATACATATGCAGATCCCAAGTCAACATACAAAGACAGTAGTATTCTTTCATGCTCTTTCAAGTGATAAATGAAGCACAGACCTTTTAAAGTTTTGTCTACACCAGCAGTTTTCTTGAACAGTCCTATCATTGCTCTTCCGCGAGCGCTAGAAATGGTGGAAGTGCTGATGTAGGTCAACTGCCTGAATTTTAACCACAAAGTCCTCTAATATGGTTAGATGGCACCATAGTTGAAATGCTGGCAGTGAGTCTTGACAATTGCTTTCACTATTGATTGCATTGGTAGAGTTGCAACAGTGAGAGTAGAATAATGGAAATTTAAGGGGAAAAAAGTTAGCGTAGGCATAAATGGAGGTTACTTACCTGTAACTGGGAGTTCTGTGAGATGTGTAGTCCCTATCTGTATTCCACATGTGGCTTCACATGTGCTCCATGCGCCCAAGTCCGGAAGTTCTAATAAGCAGTGTCCGTTGGCCTGCACATGCACAGTAGATCTCCTTGTCCCGACCAAGGGCACAAGAGGCAATGTGGACCTATGCCTCTCCAATTCCTCTTCTGACCAAGAATCCAATAGGATCCAAAGCAGAAGTGATGGAGGGCAGATAGCGGAATACTGATAGGGACCACACATCTCAAAGAACTTCCAGTTACAAGTAAATAATCTCCATTTCTTCTTCAAGTGCTGGTCCCTATGTGTATTCCACATGTGGGTGATTGACAAGCAGTGCTCAGACTGGAGTAAGAGGTGGGGGGAAGTTGGCAGCAAAGATGCTTGCAGTACTGCAGTTCCTACTGCTGAATCCTGGAGCACCATGCACACGTTCGCTAGACATTACGCGCCAGTTCAGGCCTCTGCTGTGGATATTGCTTGACCTCATGATCTTTCTGCTATGGCAAGAAAAAGTCTTGGTGATTTTCTTATAGGTTTAGTCCTTTGCAGATAGAATGCCAGGGCACGTCTGAGATTGAGGAAAAGAAGTTCATTCTCTTTAGCAAAAGTGTGGGATTTTCAATAAGGGACAGATAATTGGATATTCTAGTTGACATGGAATTCAGAAATAACCTTGGGGAGGAACTTAGGATGGAGATGAAGGGATACATTTTCCCTGTGAAAAACCATCTAAAAAGAGTCTGCCACGAGAGCTCCCAATTCACTCATCCCTCCTGGCTGAAGTGATAGCAACTAAAAATTGTTGTATTATGCAGTGTGTTGTGGAAGTGTCAGTCCCAGGATATTAGAGAGACAAGGTGGGGGAGGTAATATCTTTTATTGGACCAACTTCTGTTGGTGAGAGAGACAAGCTTCTGAGCCACACAGAGACAAGCTTCTGAGCCATACAGAGATCTTCTTCAGGTCTGGGAAAGGTACTCGCAGCATCTGACCTATTAGTACTCATCCTCAAAGAAAACTTCCACAACACTTTCAAAAGACAAACTTGGGAGCTTACATTCGTTACTCTGCTAGACACTAAAAATCATGAATTGAACAGAGACATTGGATTTATGGCTTATTACAACCATCTTTAACCCACTAACCCACTCTTTTTGTCCAAGGGCCGCAGAGGTGTTAATGGGTCACTCTACCTTGAATGTTCCCTTACAATAGGTGCTAACTGCTTCTCCTAAACAATCTGCTCCACATTACATTTTGCTGTGACGCTGGGAGTACCTTTCCCAGACCTGAAGAAGAGCTCTGTGTGGCTCAAAAGCTTGTCCCTCTCACCAACAGAAGTTGGTCCAATAAAAGATATTACCTCACCCACCTTGTCTCTCTAGCAACTAAAAATGAAACTTTCATGACCAGGTGAGACATGAAGCATGTCACTAAGGGTTCAAACAGTGGTCTGATGAGTGCTGACAGGACAAGATTGAGGTCCCATTGAAATGTAGGTTTGACCACTGGTGGAATGGTCCTGATTAGGCCCCTCATGAATCTTCACTGGGTGGTGAAAACAGAATGTCTTCTGGCACTTATCGCTGCAAGACGGACTTGCAGCTCACTAATGGAAAGGCCTGAGTTTTTGGAGACAGGAGATAATCTAAAACAACCAGAGTATGTGCAGTGCTTGGAGAAGGTCGATTATGCTGCACCCAGGTAGAGAAACGTCTCCATTTAGCTAGGTAGCAGGTCCTAGTTGAATATTTCCTACTTTGTGTAAGGATAGCCTGAATGGGTGCCGAACAGGAGCGTTCTATTTCTGATGACCATTCACACAACAGGCTATGAGATGGCGGGAGTCCAGACTGGGGTGTCTGATTCTGCCCCCACTTCTGAGTTAGGAGGTCCAGGAAGGGGCAGATTCTGCTTGAGGGAGGGGAGGCTGATATTTTCAAGAGTTCTGGGCACCAAAGCTGCTTGGGCAAACTGGGAGCTAGGCAAATGACTCTGGCCCTATCGTACCAGATCTTCTCAGGACCTTTGGTAGCAGGAGAAAGGGAGGAAAGGCATAGCTGAGATTGTTTGTCCATGACAAAAGGAGAGCGTCACCCTGGGAGTTGTGGCCAATAGCTCCTCAGGAGCAGTACGAGGGAAGCTGCTGTTCATTTGGGATGCAAAGAAATCTCATTGAGGTATAGCCCACTGAATATTTCACTCAGGACAGAGTCATGAATCTCCCACTTGTGGTCTGCAGAAAAGTGCCTGCTCACATTGTCTGCTGAAGAGTACTGAGCACCTGGGAGGAATGTGGCTACAATAGTGATGCCATTTCTGATTCACCAGTTCCAAAGCCTAACTGCTTCCAGGCAACGGGGAAGAGATCTTGTTCATTAGTTTATGCGAAAGACTGTGGTGATGTCTGACATCACTTGGATATGGAGTGAACGTATAAGTGGGAGAAAGGCTCTGCAAGCCAGGCATTCTGCCCTCAGTTCTACTATGCTGATGTGCAGTCTGGCCTCCCATGGGTCCCTGTACATTGTGCAGTGTGATTGTTCAGGTGAGCACCTCAACCCAGAAGGGAAGCATCTCTTATGATGGTGGCAGTGTTGAAGTGAATGCCCATTCTCACTCTCCCCAGGTTCGGACACCACATGAAGGAGGTGATGACTCTGGCAGGAACAGTCATACTAGAGTTGATGTGATCTTTGTCTAGTGCATAGATCGACCGGAGCCAGGCATGTAGACATCATAGATGAAGCCTGGTGAATGACGTCACGTAAGTGCATGAGGCCATATGGCAAAAAGCGAGGGCCACATTCTGACTGTAGTCCGTGGTCTGCGAGTAATCCGTGCAATCAGGCTGCTCATTAACTGAACCCATTCTGTGGGAAGGAAAACTCTTACAGAAACAAACAGAGCCCAGTGTTACTCCAATGAAGTTTATCATCTGTGCGGGTGATAAAATGGACTTTTCTTTGTTTATGCAGATGCCCAGAGCTGCTAGAAGATGGAGCAGAAACTCTGTCGACCTACCAAGAGCCAATCGTCCAGACATGGGAAAACTGTAACTCTGATGTCTCATAATGGGCTCCCACCAAAGAGAAAACTTTTGTAAATACACTGGCTGCTGTTGCTAGCCAAATGGAAGGACTCTGAATAAGACATGTTCTTGGCCCACCATAAACTGCAGGAACCTTCTGTGGGAGGGATAAATGCCTACATGAAAGCATGGATCCTTCATGTCGAGAGCCACAAACCACATTCTCTCCTGTAAGGAGGGGGATTATCGATGCTAACATAACCTCCTTGAATTTCAGCTTTCAAATAAACATGTTTAGTTGCTGAAGGTCCAGAATGGGTCTCCATCCTCTGTCTTTTTGGGACACTAGGAAATACGGCGAATAGAACTCTCTCCCTTATATTGAGGTGAGATATGTTCTATTGCCCCTCATTGTAGGAGGGAGTTCATCTCTTGATAAAGAGTCACCTAGAGAGAGTGGTTCCTGAAGGGGGACCAGGAAAGGGTTTTGTGAGAGCAGAGGGAGAGGAACTCAATGGAGTATTGTTGATGGATAATTTCCAAGAGTCAACTGTCTGTTGTGACAAGGAGATCTACTGAGCATGTGCAGGCTAAAGGATACTGCTTGTTAGAATATCCGGACTTAGGTGCACGGCACCCATGGACCTGCACTCGAAGAAGAACCATAGTCAGGTTCTTCAACAATTTCATTCAACAGTGGTAGCCATGCAACCTTGGTTTCAGGACATGTATTCAATTTAAGAGCTTTCTGCTTCAATTTATCCATTTAAACTTTGACAACTTTTAAGCAATCTGCATATTCTGTAGCAAGCTAATAGGATCAGTATAATGAAAATATATAAACAGTTGTGAAAAAAATTACAATTCTAAGAAGATATTATGAAATGACAGAGAGAAACAAATAATTACGGTGTTTGCCATTAAAAAGCTAGACTATTCCAGTAATTATTACACAGTGGTATCGGAGTTACTGGTTAACATGCCTATTCCTCTCTCAAGTCCTTTCTGAAACACTGCCTCTAACTCCCCGTTTACACTGGAGCACCAGCGTCTCAGCCACTCCGCACCAGCTGCTAATCCTCTCGGGGAGGTGGAGTACCTGCAGCGCTGCAGCCACGGAGATACAGCGCTGTACGTGCCTTGCCAGTGTGGACAGGGAGTGAGTTACAGCGCTGGGGGCGGCTTTAGTGCACTGTAACTCTCAAGTGTAGCCAAGGCCTAAGAGTCCTAAAGGCTCTTGGCTTTGAGACACATTTGCTCCACCCAAATTGGGTAATGTGCCAAAGACAGTGCAGCTCAGATGAACCCCACATATCTAGACCATACAGCGCTTCATGAAAGCATCTTACATGTTCTCAGAAGCTAATGAAAGGAAGAGAGCATGACAGTTTGTACCTACTCGTATGCCTTGTACCTACTCCACTGTAGGCGTGTATTTAAGTATATGGGATTCCAGTTCATTCAGAAAACATCTGAAAGTAGTATCTGCCTGATGGCCAGAATTTACCATTATAATTACACAGATCTATATATATATAAGTGACCAATGTGAAAACACAGCAATAAAACTGAATGCTAGTAGCCTTTGGGTTAATCCTTCCCTCTTTTAAAATCTCTTGGTGGCCTATTTTAGATAATAAAGTCATGAGCAATCCTGTCAATTCTTGCAATTCCAGTAAAAATCTTAAATCACCAGTATAGTTTCTTACAAACAATACTGTTGTGAACTACAGAATTTGATAGTTTCTAGGCAGATCCACAGATGTGAAACTGTAGAATAGAACCTTTTTAATCTACACAAATGAGTGAGAGACCCAGTGTGAATCAGAGTGCATTTGGGAGAAGTAATTGTACGTGACATGGTGTTCACTGATTACTATTTGGGAAGTGTCATATGATATACACTGGCACCACCATCTGACAGCTGCAGCATCTTGCTAATTCCCAATTGATTATTATTCACTCATTTATAGAATGTTCGCTTCCTGGTCTGGGACCGCTTTAGATAATTCAGAGCCAGATACACTCCTTCAAAAATACAGCACACATACTTCCTATCTCTCTGTAATAACCACTCACTTCTGTGAAACACCAATTTTGTAAACAGAAAGAAAACCTTTTTTTAATTGTATTTTTAGGTTTGGGGTTTACTGAAGTACTGAATTATTTCTTTCCATATTAAAGATTCCTTCAATTCTGAACAGACTTATTTAAAACTGCAAACAATGTATATTTTAATAGCTTGGTAAAATGCAAAGATGGAGACTATACCTGTCAGAGGCACTTATGATATTCATAGCCCAGTTTAAGAACTCTTTTGGATTCATTTTTATAGAATCTTCTGTCCTTGGAAGCACATTTCTGAGATCCATACAATGAAGAATTTCTAGGGCCTGCATGTACAATCCACAAACAAAATACTGGTAAGTAAAAAAACAGTGACGCCAGCTGTATTTTTTTTTTCTGTTTTATCAGCAATGAATTTATCACAATTATATTTTAGATGTATTGATCTATATACCTATCTATATCTAGTAACTGGGTAATGGGCTTCAAAATGATATTGTAGTTTATGTAAAATAAATACAAGTCCACATATTTTGTATTTAATTCTCAAATGCACAGATTCACTTCTAACAAATTGCTGACTTCATATACAGGCAGCAAACCATGGTGAAAAAATGCAGATTTCCCAGCAGGACTAGAAAAGCGATAAGGATATAAATAGACACATTTACTGAAAACATTTAAAATCTTGAGAAAACTGAATGGCTCCTACCTTACAAAAACATTCCGGATGCTTTTCCTTCATAGCCATCCTAAGAAGAGTCACCTCCAAATCAGAAAGTAAGGACAATGGACCTCTCTTTTCCTCTGTAGCCTGCTTAGAATTTACCTGCTTCCACCATAGCAGCACTGCTTCCAACATTGGCAGACGCACTTCATGAAAGTCAGATTGAAGCAAGTGAACTACCATTGAAGAAGGATTCATCATTTGCGCTGCAACAGGTGAACTACTGTTTGAGAAGTCAGGATCTGCAGCCACTGAGAGCACAGAGATTACAAGTTTGGTGATACTCTGAAGATACTGTGTGAATCCTGGTACTGCAGAGAAGTAGTGGATACCTGTCATCAGCTCAGAAGCTGAGATAACCCTACTTATTTCCTCCCAAAAGCCAAATAACTCTATTCCTGAAATAGAATGTAAAAAAAATAAATAAATAAAAATACAAATTGATATTATACATGTATTCTTGACAACTGAAGGATTCTATGTAATTAAAAACCCTGAGGTTTGAAAAAAATGGCCACAACATAAATGCAGATACTAAAGTGAAAACAAAGTTAGTTTCCTTCTTTTCTTTGAAGTGATCTGATTTATAAAATTACTGTCACAGATGCCTTGTCATATGTATTTATGTTTAAAGACTAATAACTCAAAAAATAAAATAAAGAAACATTTTTATAAACTGTCATAATAAAGTACTAAACTCTCTCAACTGTACAGTATAAACCTATCATATAAATGAGAAAAAGTTTCAAGTTCAAGCATTTTGGTTCCAAAACTGAAAAAGGCCTCATATTTAGGCCTGGTCTACACTACGAGTTTAGGTCGACTTTAGCCGCGTTAAATCGACTTAAGCCTGGACACGTTTACACTATGAAGCCCTTTCTGTCGACTTAAAGGGCCCTTTAAACCGGTTTCCTAACACCACCTCGACAAGGGGATTAGCGATAAAATCGGCCTTAGGGGGTCGGAATTGGGTTAGTGTGGACGGAATTCGACATTACTGGCCTCCGGGAGCTATCCCACAGTGCTTCATTGTGACCGCTCTGGACAGCACTCTCATCTCAGATGCACTGGCCAGGTAGACAGGAAAAGCCCCGCGAACGTTTGAATTTCATTTCCTGTTTGCTCAGCGTGGAGAGCACAGGTGACCATGCAGAGCCCATCAGCACAGGTAACCATGATGGAGTCCCAGTCCCAGTCCCAGGATCGCAAAAGAGCTCCAGCCTGGACCGAGCGGGAGGTACGGGATCTGATCGCCATCTGGGGAGATGAAGCAGTGCTCGCCGAACTCCGAAACAGTAAAAGAAACGGCAAAACATTAGAAAAGGTCTCCAAGGCCATGAAGGACAGAGGCCATAACAGGGACGCACAGCAGTGCCGCGTGAAAATTAAGGAGCTAAGGCAAGCCTACCACAAAGCCAGAGACGCAAATGGAAGGTCCGGGGCTGAGCCGCAAACATGCCGCTACTACGCGGAGCTGCATGCCATTCTAGGGGGTGCAGCCACCACTAGCCCAAGCGTGTGCTATCAGTCCCTCTCTGGAAACAGGGAAGCGGGTTCGGCGGACGAGGAAGATGAGGATGGAGAGAACATAGATAGCTCACAGCAGCAAGGAAGCGGAGAAACCAGTTACCCCAACAGCCAGGATATGTTTGTCACCCTGGACCTGGAAGCAGTAACCCCCGAACTCACCCAAGACCCTGAGGGCACACAGGGGACCTCTGGTGAGTGTACCTTTGTAAATATTACACATGGTTTAAAAACAAGCGTGTTTAATGATTAATGATTAATTTGCCCTGGCAATCGCGGCCAGTACAGCTACTGGAAAAGTCTGTTAACATGTATGGGGATGGAGCGGAAATCCTCCAGGGACATCTCCAGAAAGCTCTCCTTCATGTACTCCCAAAGCCTTTGCAAAAGGTTTCTGGGGAGGGCTGCCTTATCCCGTCCGCCATGGTAGGACACTTTACCACGCCAGGCCAGTAGCACGTAGTCTGGAATCATTGCATAACAAAGCATGGCAGCGTATGGTCCCGGTGTTTGCTGGCATGCAGACAACATCCATTCCTTATCGCTCTTTGTTATCCTCAGGAGAGTGATATCATTCACGGTCACCTGGTTGAAATGGGGCGATTTTATTAAGGGGACATTCAGAGGTGCCCCTTCCTGCTCTGCTGAACAGAAATATTCCCCGCTGTTAACCACGCGGTGGGGGGGAGGGGTGAAGTGACCATCCCAGAGAATTGGGTGTGTGGGGTAGGGGAGTTAGTTGGGTTTGTGCTGCATGTTAAACCTGAAATCGCAGCCCCTCCTTTTACATTGGAAACCCATTTTAAATGGCCAACCAAACGGGTGCTTGGTATGGGAAATGAGGGCAGTACTGTTTGAAACCATCCCCACATGTTAAGAAGGTTAAAAAAGCCCAAAGACTGTATGTCTTACCATGGCTGCCTGCAAGCTGAAATCTGTGTCCTGGCACTGCGTGAGTGATCTCTCACACCAAACCAGGAGACTCTCAATATAAGAGGAAAAATGCGACCTTGTAACGAAAGCACATGTGCTGTGTGATGTTGTGAACAGCAAAATCTAACGTGAAAGAGTCTACCCATTGTTCTCTAAAATGTATCTTTTTTAACAACCTCTCCCTTCTCCACCAGCTGCAAATCTTACTCCTTCGCAGAGGCTAGTGAATATTCGAAGAAGGAAGCGAAGGACGCGTGACGAAATGTTTACTGAACTACAGACTGCCTCCCACGCTGACAGAGCACAGCAGAATGCGTGGAGGCAGTCAATGACTGATTTTAAAAAAGCCCAATATGAGCGAGAGGAGAGGTGGCGTGCTGAATCGCGGGCTGAAGAGGAGAAGTTGCGTGCTGAAAGGCGGGCTGAAGAGGAGAGGTGGCGTCAACTTGTACTCAGAAAGCAAGAGTCGATGCTCTGGCTGCTGGAGCATCAAAGTGATATGCTCCTGTGTATGGCTGAGCTGCAGGAAAGGCAGCAGGAGCAGAGACTGCCGCTACAGCCCCTCTGTAACCAACAGCCCTCCTCCCCAAGTCCCATTGCCTCCTCACCCAGATGCCCAAGAACACGGTGGGGGGGCCTCCGGCCACCCAATCACTCCAGCCTAGATGATTTCCAGTGCAATAAGTTTTAAAGTTCACTGTGTCTTTTTCCTTCCCTCCTCCCCCACCCATCCAGGCCTACCTTTGCAATTATCCCCCTAGTTGTGTGCTGAATTAATAAAGAATGCATGAATGTGAAGTAACAATGACTTTATTGCCTCTGCAAGTGGTGCTCGAAGGGGGGAGGGTAGTAGGGGAGGGTGGGGTGGTTGGTTTGCAGGGAAGTAGAGTTAACCGGGTGGTGGGGGAGGGGCGGAGGGTTCATCAAGGAGAAACAAACAGAAGTTTCACTCCGTAGCCTGGCCAGTCACAAAACTGGTTTTCAACGCTTCTCTGATGCGCACCGCGCCCTGCTGTGCTCCTCTAACCGCCCTGGTGTCTGGCTGCGCGTAATCAGCGGCCAGGCGATTTGCCTCTACCTCCCACCCCGCCATAAATGTCTCCCCCTTACTTTCACAGATATTGTGGAGCGCACAGCAAGCAGCAATAACAATGGGGATATTCTTTTCGCTAAGGTCTGAGCGAGTCAGTAAGCTGCGCCAGCGCGCTTTTAAACGGCCAAATGCACATTCCACCACCATTCGGCACTTGCTCAGCCTGTAGTTGAACAGGTCCTGACTACTGTCCAGGCTGCCTGTGTACGGCTTCATGAGCCATGGCATTAAGGGGTAGGCTGGGTCCCCAAGGATAACGATAGGCATTTCAACATCCCCAATGGTTATTTTCTGGTCCGGGAAGAAAGTCCCTTCCTCCAGCTTTCGAAACAGAAGAGACTGCCTGAAGACGCGAGCATCATGTACCCTTCCCGGCCAGCCCACGTTGATGTCGGTGAAACGTCCCTTGTGATCCACCAGGGCTTGCAGCAGCATTGAAAAGTACCCCTTGCGGTTTATGTAGTCGGTGGCTTGGTGCGCCGGTGCCAAGATAGGGATATGGGTTCCGTCTATCGCCCCACCACAGTTTGGGAATCCCATTGCAGCAAAGCCATCCACTATGGTCTGCACGTTTCCCAGAGTCACTACCCTTGATATCACCAGGTCTCTCATTGCCCTGGCAACTTGGATCACAGCAGCTCCCACAGTAGATTTGCCCACTCCAAATTGATTCCCCACTGACCGGTAGCTGTCTGGCGTTGCAAGCTTCCACAGGGCTATCGCCACTCGCTTCTCCACTGTGAGGGCTGCTCTCATCCTGGTATTCTGGCGCTTCAGGGCAGGGGAAAGCAAGTCACAAAGTTCCATGAAAGTGCCCTTACGCATGCGAAAGTTTCGCAGCCACTGGGCATCGTCCCAGACCTGCAACACGATGCGGTCCCACCAGTCTGTGCTTGTTTCCCGGGCCCAGAATCGGCGGTCCACGGCATGAACCTGCCCCAGTAACACCATGATTTCCACATTGCTGGGGCCGGTGCCTTGTGAGAGGTCCATGTCAATTTCCTCATCACTATCGTCGCCGCGCTGCAATCGCCTCCTCCTCAGCTGGTCCTGGTTTGGCTTTGGCATGTCCAGGAGGCTCTGCATATACTCCAGGACAATGCGCGTGGTGTTCATAGTGCTCATAATTGCCGCGGTGATCTGAGCGGGCTCCATGATCCCAGTGCTGGCTATGGCGTCTGGTCTGAAAAAAGGCGCGAAAGTAGTATCTGACGGACCAGGGGAAGAAGGGAGGGAGGGAGGGGCGAGTGACGACATGGCGTACAGGTACAGGGAATTAAAATCAAGAAAGGTGGCTTTGCATCAGGGAGAAACACAAACAATTGTCACACAGAATGGCCCCCCCCCAAAGATTGAACTCAAAAGCCTGGGTTTAGCAGGAGGGAGGGGGGAAGCAAATGAATACAGAATAAATCTATTTTTTACATCTTAAGACGACGGTGCAGCATGACTGATAGCCCTTGGCATTTTCTGGGTGCTTGGCAGCAAATACTGGGCGCTTGGCAGTAAGCCTTCAGGTCTATTGCACGATCTGATACCCACTGCAATATGACAATGATGGATACCAATCGTAATATGCTATCTACTGCCCAAAAGGCAAGGGGTTGCTGCTGTGTAGCAATCTAGCCCCACGTCTGCCAGCTCCATGTCTGCCAGCACCTAGATCGCCATCGGCCTCTTCTGGGTGCTTAGCAGACAATACTGGGCACTTGGCAGAAAATAGCATACTACGACTGATAACCATCATTGTCTGCCCGGGTGCCCATGATCGACAGCCACTGCAGTACGACGACGACGGATACGAGTCATAATATACCATCTTCTACCAAAAGGCAAGGGGCTGGTGCAATGCAGCCCCACGGCTGCCGGCCCCACAGCTGCCTGCACCCAGATCGCCAATGAAGGCTACCAGTCATGCTGCACCGTCTACCGCCAAAAGGCAGTAAGCTGCTGCTGCTGTTTAGCAATGCAGTCCCACGTTTGCCGGCACCCGGAAGAGATATGGTGACGGTAAGCTGAGCTGAGCGGGCTCAATGCTTGGCGTGGTATGTTGTCTGCACAGATAACCCAGGTAAAAAGGCGCGAATCTATTGTCTGCCGTTGCTGTGACGGCGGGGGAGGGGACTGACGCAATGTACCCAGAACCCCTCGCGGCACTGCTTTGCATCATCCGGGCATTGCGATCTCAACCCATAATTCCAATGGGCGCCGGAGACTCCGGGAACTGTGGGATAGGTACCATAGTGCAATGCGCCGGAAGTCAACGCTAGCCTCGGTACTGTGGACGCGGTCCGCCGACTTCATGCACTTAGAGCATTTTATGTGGGGACACACACAATCGGCTGCATACAACCGGTTTCTATAAAACCGGCTTCTATAAATCCGACCTAATTTTGTAGTGTAGACATACCCTTAGAGAGTCTGTGTCCCCAGATTGCTTCAGAACTGTCCTCAACGGTATTTTAGACATGCAAAATTCCACTTGCCGCCTTGCTCAAGCAAGTAATAATTTTTTTCAGGGACATATGCGTTTGTCATGGTACAACAGGGTGAGCAGATTTTACACCTAGTCAGTAAGCTTTCATTATAACTTTGCAAGGCTGTAGGGACAGCATTAGCTTATGGAGTAAATGCCCATAGATTTTGAGGGGAATTATTCTGATACCTCAAAAATGCAGGGTCAAACATCTATCGGGCTTACACTGCATGTTGCAGGGGGATAATGCCATTCTGGTATCTCTCTCCTTTTTCTACACATACCAGACACTTTTTCTGTATTTGGATGATTTCCGGCTTCCCTGTGTATGGTGGGAGATTGGATAAATTGGACCTAATTCTTCATGTTTCAAATAATGTCCTGTTAGTATTGGAAACCTTAAAACAGGAACTGCAGGCCCACTTGGTAATATCTTTGCATATTTGCTTTGCCTTAGGATACCAACAATGCTCCATATTCTCTCCAAAATCCTTCTCCACAAAAATAAATACCTCTTATCTCAATATAGTGAAAATATTCTTGTTTTTATACCTCGGCATGAAGAAATTTTTCCAGGCTTTCATGGAAATATTTATTTTTCTGCTTAACTCTTTTCTTTGGCCAAACTCAAAACTTTTGACTAAACCGATAAACACATTAATTACCAAAGTAAATGTCTGTCTCTGTTATTAAAATACCAAACAAACAAAAACATTCTGCATAGTCCGGGTGATCAGCTGCTGCAGGAGGGAACAGGAACCACACATGGCTGACTAAGCAGTAATGTTTGCAAGCAGCAAAGGGAGTTTTGTTGAGTCCTCCTTAACCCGGATGGTGACAGATGCAACAAGGAGCCTCAAAAATGAAGGAGGAAGTACAAACAAGGAGCAAATGAGGTGACCCTCAGTACTTGACTGGGATGAGAAGGAACTGCCCCTCTCCCACAGGATATTAACATGGTTCCCATCATTGTAGTATCTGAATGCCTCAAAATCTTTTAATGTATTTACTATATATGGGGAAAATAGATACTACTTCACCCAAGGACATCGGATTTCTAAATGAAAAACACAAATTCCATAAAATATCTTGGGGAGGCTCCATTAAGTCATGGACATATTAGCATCTCCCACAGCAATGCTGGTAGGTGTTTTCCTCTCACTTGTGATCTACGCACATCTAGCCAGCCAGGAAGTGAAGAATCCCTTATTCATTTGAAACTGCAGAGGGAAATAAGGATGGCAGAATGGAATTAACAGAGCTAGTCAACATGATTAGAACTGGTTAGGACCCTGGATTTACAACTGAACTGAAACACATCAGCTACAGCAGCACACTGTCCCCTACCATCACTGCATCACTACTAATTTGGAAGGAAGAATAGCACCTGCTGAATCACCAGTAGCACTTCCTGAAGCATTCAGGTGTTCCTTGGATAGCTCCCATTCAAGTTGTTTTCTAGTCACTTCCTGCTTTGTTTATAAGATCACACAGATTTAAAGCAACAAAGAGTCCTGTGGCACCTTACAGACTAACAGACATATTGGAGCATAAGCTTTCGTGGGTGAATGCCCACTTCGTCACCCATGAAAGCTTATGCTCCAATATGTCTGTTAGTCTATAAGGTGCCACAGGACTCTTTGTTGCTTTTTACAGATCCAGACTAACACGGCTACCCCTCTAATACTGGACAGATTTAAAGCTCAGGATTAAAGCTCAAGGTGGTGTGGCAATAAAGACAGAAAGAATTATTACAGTTTGCATATTGAGAGCTCCACCCTGCCCTATGAAGCCTTCCAAAACCACAGAAATACCTAAATACTGTTAGTAACAGCATTTGAATGCTTTCAAAGGAGGAAAAGGCAACTCCTTAGGAAGTGTGGAATGATACATTATGTGGTTATGTCAGAATCAGGAGCCACTATGAAATGGCCTTCAGTGGATATTGAGCCCATCATTTCAAATGGGTGAAATACAAGAACTTGTAAAATAGCTCCAGCTGTCAGCCCCCGAAAACCGGACATATGGTAACAACTCCCCCATACCCTGCAACCCTCACTTCTGCGCTGCTGCTGGCAGAGGCTCTGGCTTTAGAGCTGGGCGCCTGGCCAGCATCCTTCCTCTCCGGCTGCCCAGCTCTGAAGGCAGTGCCCCTGCCAGCAGCAGGGCAGAAGTGAGGGTGGCAATCCCATGACCCACTTGCAGTAGCCTTGTGACCCTCCCACCCTGCTCGCTTTTTGGTTCGGGACCCCCACAGTTACAACACCATGAAATTTCAGATGTAAACATCTGATAACGTGAAATTGACCAAAATGAATCATGAATTTGGTGGGGCCCTAATTATAAGGAGGTACAGAGTGAGTCTTTTCTGAAAGCTAACAACACACTCGTGATTTATATCATTGGGAAATGTATTTATTAACACTATATGAGGAAATATGCCATTATACCACACTAAAAAATAATCTATTTGTAAGACTTCCTTCAGGTCCACCAGTTATCAGCTCTTAGGGAACTCATGCAGGTCTTAACAGTGATAGTAGTTAAAGTCTCTAGGAACTTCTCTTTACCCATTCCTAAATGTCATCTTGATTTGAGCATCACAGGTTGGGTGTCTCATTGAAAGATGCAGTGGACTCTGAGCATGCTCCAGACTTGTGTGTTCTTAGTGGTTTTATTCCCTACACAAAAGATATAGGGGAACAGGAGCTCAGAGAACAGTAACATCATTGTCTATCTATATCTACAGTTACTGAGGCTCTGGGTCTTCTGCATAGACAAGGCTAGAACTCCAGAGATTTAGTCTTGCCCTTTGGAATCAGTCTAAGGATTGAATATCTCCATGGATGATCCATTGTCTGCTGTGATGGACCATTAAAAATATCACAAGTCCCCTAGTTACACCAATCCCCAGAGTCTTGACAATAGATGCAAGTATTCTAGGTAGAGGAGCAAACTCAGGGAAGATGTTCAAGGACCAAAAATCTACGCAGCATACATCTCTTGGAAGATATAGATGCCTATCTGTAAAATGATGACAATCTAATTGGGACAAATTATGCTATTTGCATACATCATCCATCAAGGATGGGAAACAAATTCAAGTCTAAATCTAGAAACAACTCAGACACTTTCCTGGGCAGAGTGTCCCCTAGCCTCGCTCCACGTGGAATATAGAAAGGGATCTCTGAGATGGAAGACTGGCTAATTAGCCAACCATTTAACAACTTAGTGGTCACAGATATTCCAGTCTATATCATAGCTGGGAATGGATGCCCTACCTCACTCTTGGTCAACTATGCCTTTCCTCCACCACCACTGCTGAGAGGAGAAGGAAAGAGGAATGTGGAACTGCCCTCAGTTTTACCAGGTCCAAACTCCATGCTCTCCTTAGTCAGTTCTGAAACACTACCACATGGAGGGTTCCCACAGCCACAACAGCAGCAGAGTGTCGCTTGGTGGTAGTTGCACCAAAAAGTGGCAAGAGTGGGGCCAGGTACCTGGTCTACTCTGAATGTGGATGCAAGATCTGGTGGCTTCTCTTCTCTCTACTGAAGGCCGGCTGCAGGCTCAGGCAGCCCTCATGGTATTGATTACGTGTGGGTCACATTTTCAAGCTTTTCTTTACAACCATAAGGACAACAAACAATTTTTTTAAAATGAAAGCTTAGATCCTGACATCACATGACCCAGGAAGCCGGGGCCCTAGTGACACTGCTCTTCTGCCTATGCCTTAGTCCAGTCCTGCCTATGGGTGTATCCAAAACCCACTGAGGGTGAGCAACGCCTGAGGACTCCAGTGAAACCCAGCAGAGCTTGCGTGATGATATTTTGAACATCAGCACTGTCTACTGTTAGGTGGAGCTTGGCTTATGAGAGAGTTTAGGAGTACCTTTTTTGAATTAATTCAAACTGTTTATAACTAAAATAATAGAAAATTTTAGTTCTACTAGTCCTATCTAAAAGCCTATGGCGATCAGGGCCGGCTCCAGGCACCAGCCGACCAAGCATGTGCTTGGGGCGGCACCTGGTAAGGGGCGGCCAATCTTGGGGTGGCGGGGGGCGCTCAGGGTTTTTTGGTTTTTTTTGGGGGGGGGGGGGTT
>NW_020664471.1:6697149-6774743 GCF_002925995.2 Terrapene triunguis
GGGGGGGGGGCGCGTTCGGCAAGTAGCACGGCGCTCCGCGGGGGGCTGGGGGGGTTCGGCGGTGCGGCGCTCCACGCGGGGGGAGGGGGGGAAATGTCAGCACGGTGCTGAGTGGGGGTGTTATGGTGGCGCTATGGAGGGCGGCACCCTTTTTTTTGCTTGGGGCAGCAAAAAAGTTAGAGCTGGCCCTGATGGCGATGTCTTCACTGTATAGTTAACTCAAGTTTTATATGCTTGAGTTAACTCCTCTTGAGTTAGCCTAGCTCGATTGAGAGCAGCCACACTGTAAAATACCACTCCAGATGTACAGTGATTGGATCTGCAGCTGATAAATTGTGCTAACTTGAGCTGTAACCTGTACCCCCTGCACCACCACACTTGAGTTCAGAATGTGTATGTATCGATGGGACCCAAGTTAGAGGCAAGACTCGAGTTATAAGTCACGTTAACTCAGCAGTGAAGACAAGCCCTGTGCACATTGAAATTAATGTTTAAAACTTAGTGTATTGTACTTTAATACAGATACTTCTGTTGCTCTATCTAATCTCCTGTCTGATTTTTTTCACCTTTTTGAGGAAGCTGTCTACTCCCAAATAATAATCTCCTATGATAATTTTACGTTCAAAGTTCACACACACAAAATGTGACCAGGTCCCCTCAGAGGTCCAGAGCGGCCCGGGCCTCTTCCAGCTTTTGAGGCCCTAGCCATAATAAAAATAAAAAATGACGACATGGTCTTATCTTGTGCCATCAGAACCGATATATTTTTATTAATATTTATGAACATTTTAACTCTTTAATATGACAAAATCTATATCAGTTAACAAAAAAATTATGTCTTTTAGCAAATCACATCTCTTATTTGCTGAAATTTGCATCTCTAAGCTGAGAGAGTGTGTCACATTTTAGTCTGATAGAGATGCGCTTAAAAACAAGTTGCGAAATTTATCAAATGCCAAAAAATTAACAAGTGTCTAAATTTGAGGCCCCCTTTGAGCTTGAGGCCCAGGCCAAATGGCCCTTCTGGCCCCCCCTCTGATTGGCCCTGAATGTGACTTCTCTGTTCAACAACCAGAAGTGTCTCCACTTACTCTCACCTATCCCCTTCGGGGTAGAGAGCTGCTTTCTACCCTTCTCCACCCCCTACTTCCTAACTAGCCAAAGAATAGGCACCTGCACTCTTACATTTTCTCTCCATGTTCCCCCAGTATCCTCTCCTCTATCTTCTCCAACATTAACTGGTCTCCCACATATCCTTTCAGAGTCCCCTATCCATCACATTCTTCCTGTCATGCCACATTCCCCTGCAGCCCCCTCAAGTCTTCTTGTTGCCCCCCCACAATTCCCTGCAACTGCCCTGAGTCTGTCTCCTATCCCCACTCCTCTGAGCCCACTCAGTCTGCCTCCTGCCCCCCCACTTTCCATTGCACCCTCCTCAGTCTGCCTCCTGTCCCAACACATATTTCCTTGTACTCTTCTCTTGTTCTGCCTCTTGCTTCTTACACATTCCTGATTCCTCACAGTTCCCTGTCCAATTCCCTAACACTACCCTGACTAGCATTCTCCTGTCCCCTGACCCTCACATGGTGACTAAGGTGCCACCATTGTCCCTGATGGCAGCTGGTGTCAGCCCTATTTGAAGCAGTGGGAGATGGCAATCATTTTTGCTGGGAGCAGCCTTTCTTTCATTTGCAAAGGTGAGAGAGACATGGTGGCCATCTTGTTGGAAGGCAACATGTGGCTTCAGTCATGTTGACAATAATGAGGGATGCTGGCCATTTTGGATGAGGGAAAAACTTCATAAGATTGAAGGCAGAAATCAGCAATTCACAAGAATCTTTTAAAAAATCTGAATATTGTGAGACTTGTGATAAAACTGCAAGAGCTGGCATCAATGGTGCCCCCCTTTCTGATCCTTTGTCCCTCAGTTCTCTGTGTGTAAAATGGGACTAAATATTTCCTTTCCTCATTGGGCTGTTTAGTAATGTTTGTGAGGTGCAATGATAAATGATGATGAGGCCCATAAATACCTAATTAGGCAAGTAGCCAGGTGAGACAGATTTTTCAAATTCTATGTATATGTAGGGAAAAATCATCTTTTTGCCTATCATACCAATCTTTTCCAGGACAAGGAGCTAATTTTATTAAATCAGAATATTGGGTAATCCAACCAGATTTCATGTTGATTTGCCTAATTGAAAGTCAGTGGGAGTAGACTATCTAAAAGTCTGCACATTCTAAAAATATGTTTTAAATCTTTAGTCAAAAGAATGGCATTGACCATGTGCCACATTAAATGCATCTGCACCCACAGTTTACATAATTTATGACATAATGAACAGATAGAAATTGTTTTCAATTTGTTCAGATGGAATTTGTTATATTTAACCTAATTAGCCCAAATAATCAAAGCAGGCATTTGTAAGCTGCCAATGGTCTCCCCCCCCATAATAATTGTTTGGCCACATTTCTTAGAGATTTAGGTAAAGAAAGTTAAAATCTCATTAAAATAACTGACCTTATATTTATTCCTGTCACGTTAATTATTCAAGTTGTAAGGAGTATAAAGTACTTTTAACTATTTTTCCTGGATTTTACCATTTTACCATTATTAATTTCTAAGTTAGCCTGTGGGAAAGGTTACTTTACTTAGCATTTAGCTTCCTTTTAAGAGCAAGTTGTATAAAATGAAAACACCCACATTCTCAGCCTTAGAATTATATATAATATCCGCGAGCTTATCATTGAGACAAACTGTTTTGGAGATTCCAACTTCATTTTCACAAACTAGACTGTAAAACGTTTGGAGTTTTGATAATATATGGAAGCTAAAAAAAGTTTATTACATTTGGCAGAAACTCAGGACAAGTACTATGCATTCTAATTAGCAAAGAAAACCACAAATATATTTGACAAAGATAACACCACTGTCAAATATTTGTTCTAAGGATAGCATGGCCATGTGGTGTAAAACAAAAATAAAATGCCAGACAACTTTACTGATTGCCTGGTTTTTGTGTCTCACATTTCAGATGCATTATATTCTTGCAGTTGTACCTATTGAAAAATATGAGCCCTTAAAGATACCTAAAATAAGACAGATCTGCCCAGCCTGTTAGTTTATTTACTACAGTGCATCATGGGACTGAGAATGCTAATTGGGTACCAATCTGCACAATGCTTGTGAAACCTACAACACTTGATATAAGGAATAAAATGCTAAAAGTTGGCATGCAAGTCAAAATCTAGTTTTTCAATATCAATAAAATGACTTTACCCAGATTACTGCCCTGCTACGTTTTAAAGGAGCTGTTGACATAGGGTACAATTGTCAAAACACTCAGCATTAGTCTAACTTTACTCCCATTGACGTTAATAAAAGCAGAGTTAGGCAAATGCTCAGCACTTCTGAAAATCCCACTGTTAAACTGTCAAAAATCAAAACATGGACATGAAATTCTAATGGCTTTATTCCGTTAGGTTCACACCTTTGAGATCATACTCATGGTTTTCTCTCTCCTACTGAAGCAACAGTATTTTTGAAAAAGGTATATAATGCTACAGTACTTCTGAAGTCAAAAGGAGTTGCCTATGCATATCTGAGGACAGAATTAGGCCCGAGGAGGCTGGCAGTACATGCATAGTAGAAAAAAGTGTCTATTAAGGACTTATACACAGACTTTTCTTTCATCTTTTCTCTGGTAGCTTTGACTGGTTTCCTTTTCTTCTTTATTTATATATTCTTATTTGATTAATGGGCAGAACAGTATGTTAAATAAACAAATATCTGCTTTTGCACACTACGCTGTGCAAACTCTGCCATTTACTATTAGAGATCATATTATAATTATATATATATATATACTTGCTTTTTATGAATGGACAAGAGCTATTGAACTGTAGCAAGGGCAAATCACTGAATGGCACAAATAAAGGGACATCTGCCTGGGGAGGGAAGGTTGTGTCTTGGAGGGTTTCCCATCTGTTATAGGGAGGATGTATGCCGTGTTGTAGCCGTCTCGTAGCCTTGTCGATCCCAGTATGTTAGACACATAAGGTGGGTGAGGTAATATACTTTATTGGACCCACTTCTGTTGGTGAAAGAGACAAGCTTTTGAGCTTACACAGAGCTCTTCTTCAGAAGCTTGTCTCTCTCACCAACCCAAGTGGGTCCAATAGAAGATACTACCTCACCCACCTCGTCTGTCTAATAGGGAGGATGAACAGCCCAGGTCTGATCCTGCTGTTGTCACTGCTGCGGATCCACTGCAGCAGGAGCTCTTGTCTCATTGTGAAGTTTCAGACAACTGGGTATAAGTAAGTAGGAAGGGCTCTGCTGGGTGCCAAAAGCCTACTGTAGCGGGGTGGTCACCCGCTCCTGCCTTAAAAGGCTTAAAACAGTCCAGGGAGAGGGCTGTGGCAGGGAAGGAAAAGTGGGGCTGATTGGGGAAAGCAGCCTCAGCTGGGGGCCACGCCCCAATCAGGCCGAGGCTGGCTTAATGAGGCCCCAGCTGGCCTTTATAAGAGGGCTGGGGCCAGAAGCCAGAGACAGACTCTCTCTAGCTTTGAGAGGGAGGGACCTGGCTGCAGGGAGCTGAGAGAAAGTACCTGGAGTGGCACAGGGCTGTGGGAAGGCCAAGGGAGCTGGGGAGCTCCGGCCTGGAAATCCCCCAGGCTGCGTCCTAGTGGAAGGCCAATTAGGTACTGGGGTTGCAGAGGGCAGCCCACGGGTAGGCAGGGGCAGCAGGTCCAAAAACCCCTTGCCTATGATGAGTGGCTTTTACACTGCAGTCTGCCCCAGTAAGCGGGGGCTAGATGGTGACTGGCAGTAGCCCACAACCGAGGCAAGGTGGGGCTAGAGAGTTGGAGGTTCCTCTGGGTGGGGAGACCCTGAGACTGCGGGGGTATTGCCAGGAGGCAGCACCCAAGACAAGGGGCACCAGGTCCTGGGAGGGACACGGGGGCCTGCGGCAGCGGGACACCGGCCTGCAGAGGGCACTCCGGAGGCGGAAACGCTAATTCCCTGAGACGAGCAGCAGGAGGTGCCGCAGCGGAGAGTCGCGCACCACGACACCTACCAACCAGATGGCGCTACCTGCCACTAAGGAATTAGAGAGCAGCAGCCCGGAATCCAGATGAGTGTGCTCTTTAGAGAAATCTGGTAATAAAAAATATTGCACCAAAACAGATGGATAGTCCATCCAGTCTTGTACACTGTTTCTGGCAAAGGCCAATGCTGAATGCTTCAGAGAAGGGTGTATAATCTCAAAACGTAATTGTGCAATAGTACAACATGAGCAGGAGTTCTTCCTGACTTCAGCTGGTGTTTCAGCTGGGTTCTGTTGCATTCCCATGGAAATTCTGGAGCAGTTTCAGATAAATAATATTTTTTTCCTAATCACTCTTATTTGTCAGTCAATCTTCTACTTAGCCATAAAATGTAGATGTACTCTGAACAGACCCTCTCATTGCCTGCATTCAGACTCTCGCTTGCCTCAGGGACACAAGTCTCGACTACATTTTATTCCTTTTAGAACTTGAAAGTCTACTCTCCCATTACTGTATTAGTTCTACGCTTTGGGATATTATTGAAAATACAAGTAATAATACCATGCAAAATAAGTAGAGTTAATGCAACATTAAAGTTGACAATCAAGCATTCAAAATTCAGGAAGTGCTGACTGAGGCCAGGTCCTCACTTAAAAGTTTGCCAGCATAGCTATGTCAGTTAGGACTGTGAAAAAATCATTCCCCAATCAACAAACCTACGCCAGCAAAAGCCAGTGTAGATGAAGTTATACCAGCAAGAAAGTCCTTTTGCCAAGATGGCTTATTATGTTTGGGAAACTTCTATTAGGAAAGTCAGCCAGTATAGTTTACCACTATAGCTAATCAGTCTCAGTGGCAATGAAAAAAATCAAGCAGTGTCAAGATTGCATGTATCAGACTAATTTCTTATAAGTTTGCATAGTGAAATGACCACTCTTTTCTGCCTCCCTCCTTCAACTCAAATCAGTTTCCTCTTTACTTTCCACTGCCTTTTACTAATAAGCTACCTGACTCTCTGAATTTCCTATTACCAATAATTCCCTGACTCCCCATCTCCCTAATCTCTTGTGTTGTCCACTGTAGTGCTGTTCTATTTGGAGGGAGAGAACTTGGCTATTCTCCAGCAGGATACACTTGTTACAAGTTACACATTTTAAAGTTCCCAGGCTTCCCCAAGTCAGAGGAGCTTCAGAATGCATAGTCCTCCCTCATTAAATTGGAAAAACCCTGGAACATGCCAGATTTGAAGACTGTGGCCATTTCTCGAAAATTTACATTATCTTTGGGTCATGTGGCGTCTCAGGAGTCTTAGCGCTGAGATCCAAAAGCACACCAGAAGCTAGCTCTAAGCATCAAAACTTTGCATACTGCTTGAGGAGCATAAGGGCTTTCATACTGGGAAACAAATGAACAGTGGCCAGATGTGCTTTAAGAAGCTGACTACTGTATGATATTTGTTGTTACACATTCCAAATAAGTTTTTTGTGTGTACAAACAGTAGAGACTAAACTGTGCAAACTTATGATGCAAGTCTCTAATTTTAATAAAGGTTTCTGAGGAAGTGCATTCTGCAACACTCATGACCAAAGCAGTAAGGCAGAATATCTAGCCTTTTTAAGACAGATAAATACTTCTGGACCTTATCTCAACATATTTTTTTTTGGGGTTATAATCAATTTTTAGTTGAGCAAGATAGTTTTAGTCTCCACCACTGCTGCCTCTCCTCCCTTTCCTGCATCTTAAATTGCTTTGAATTTGTGTAGCAAATTCCACATGGTCTAAACTGGACTTTAACAGAGAGGTATTATTTATTGAAGACAACAAATCATTGACAGAAAGTAAATGTAAAATAGGAAAAGACTAGGCATGGTTGTACTCTGAAAATGTCTTTGTAATTGTAACCCCTTTGACAGGCACAATCAATTAGAAGTGGTCTGATTTTAACCAGTTGCAGACTCATTACACTGCATTCCAGTTTGTGTTGATGAAAATCAGTTTCAGTCTGTGGCCTGGAACTCATATACAGCACTTCCTGGGGCCTCTTATATAAACACACTAAGAAACAGTTTTATTTGGACTTGTCCATCCCCCTTTTATTTTACTGAAACAACTTTACAAATCAAGAATAAAATAGAACAGTTGTGGCCCATAACCAGAAACACACTCATTGGAGAAAGATGTTTAAACTATGAAGAATGTAAAACTTCAAATTGCAATTATTGCTTACAGTATTTAAGTATAAGACTTGAGACAACACTGCTTAGGCTACAGATTCTCTTTAATATATTATTAGGACACTCCTAGTTGTATATAACATAAAAGAGTGCTCTTTCAGTCAATAAAGGCTACTTTATTTGAATGCATTTTCATAGAAAATGTACTGAAGTAATGTAGTATTTTGAAATTATCATATGTGAACACAAATGTTAATGACTTTCCCAGTGGAGTACATATGAACAAAGATAAATATGTATATACAATATCATTTTTTTTAGGATCAAATATTTTCCCACAGCACAAAATCCAAGTTGCAGGAGCTGCGAATAGGGAATGAAATCCTCTAACCCCCAGACGTGGAGTGGAGACCCAGCCATTAGTACAGCCACAGCAATGCAAGAGTCTCTGTAATGAAACTGCTCCTCAAAAGATGAGGGTTGGAAGGGAACAGATGAATTGACAGATGTGGACAGGTCAACAAAGACCTCTGATCTATGTGCAGCAGTGTCAAAAAGCAGACAAGACATTAGGATGCATAAGGGATGAGATGGAAATTGATAAAAAATATGACAATGCCACTATATAAAACAATGAGATGCCCTCACCTGGAATACTGTATTTAATTCTGATCACTCCGTTTTAAAAAGGATTAGTGCAGAATTACAAGGGGCTCAGAAGCAGGCGACACGAATGATTAGGGGTTGGAAAAATTCTCATATGAAGAGAGATTGAAAAGACTAAGATTGTTCACCTTAGAAAGGACACAAATATGAGGAAACATGATAAAAATATATAAAATAATGAATGGACTTGAGAAGGCAGGTTTTGAGCGTATCAGTATTCCAAGAAGGACAGGACATTAAGGCCTGGTCTACACTAACCCCCCAAGTCGAACTAAGGTACGCAACTTCAGCTACGTGAATAACGTAGCTGAAGTCGACATACCTTAGTTCGAACTTACCGCGGTTCAGACGCGGTCCACACGCGGCAGGCAGGCTCCCCGTCGACTCCGCGGTACTCCTCTCGCCGAGCTGGAGTACCGCAGTCGACGGCGAGCACTTCCTGGTTCGACTTATCGCGTCCAGACCAGACGCGATAAGTCGAACCCAGAACTTCGATCCCCAGCCGCCGAACTAGCGGCTGGGTGTAGACCAGCCCTTAGACAGATAACAAGAATATCTGGAGTTATAACAGTAAATATATTTTTACATGTATTTTTAAAAAATGAGACTTTTGGAAGAGATATAAACCCTCGTGTTTCAGGGCACAAGTCAAACTCTAATTATTGTGGATAGGAGGAAATTTTCCCTGGGGGCAGGTTATACTAAAACTACTTTCTGCAACGTTTCTTGTACCTTCCTTTGAAGCATCAGATACTGACCACTGTTTGTGACAGGATACCAGATTAGATGCAACACTGGCCTGATCCAGGATGGCAATTTCAATGTTCCTACATAGGATCTACGTAGTCGTGGAGCCACTAAGCCTGCACCCCCATGGCATGGTGCAGGAGCAATCTCCTCGTTGCACAGGATATATGAACCCTCTGCATTGACCTCTGCCTCCTATCGTCCTCCCATGAAGTAGAATCCACCTGTTCCCTTGCCTAACAGGTCTTCTGCACGTATGCCCCTTTGGGGGCTATTTTCTACATCCCCACTGCTATTACTTCATATATTTTGGTTTGGTTAAGACCACATTCCCCACAGCTTCTCTTTTTGCTTAATCCTTCAGTAAAAGCATACATTTGGATTCAGCATCAGGCTATGCTGGATTTAATGTTCCCCAGAGCTGTGGGTCCCTGGTGGTGGAAAGCTCATTGTGGGGAGGGGGATATAAAGCAGTACCAGATAATTGCAGCTCTTGCTCTGCCTGGGAGCTTGAGCTTGCCAGTTTTGCCCTGAAACTTGAGTGGTGCTAGCCAAGTAGTCTGACTGGCAGCGCTTCTATGTAAGTTAAATCTATTCTTGCTTTGCAAAAACCCCTCAGCAAGAAAATGTGTGAAACATTTAACAAGTGAAATGTATTTAATTCTGAGAGTGTCTCCCTCCAGAAGAGACCCTTTTTTAAATAAAGGATTTGTCTCAATCAGCTAAATGCCGCATTAAAATTAAACCACAAAAACACTTAAGTTATGGGTTTGAATTAAACCAACAAAACTGTTCTTAACTCACCTTGCTGTGCCAGTGGCTAAGGGCAGGATAATAATAAAGCACCACGCTGAAGAACTGTGCAATACGTGGACACAGTAAGCTAATTATAGCTGCACAGAATCTATCCTTCCTCCAGTCACACTCCAGAGGCCTGGCCTTCTAATCATGCCTTCACTTTACTTCATCATTTATTGTGCTTTGTCTGACCATAATAATAATACGTTGAGATATATCTATCTCATAGAGCTGGAAGGGACCCTGAAAGATCATTGAGTCCAGCCCCCTGCCTTCACTAGCAGGACCAAGTACTGATTTTGCCCCAGATTCCTAAGTGACCCCCTCAAGGATTGAACTCACAACGCTGGGTTTAGTAGGCCAATGCTCAAACCACTGAGCTATCCCTCCCCCCTTAAATAAATAACATGCTAAGCAACAATTTAATGCCATTAATCGTTTTGATTGTTCCTTCATCCAAGAACTTCCCATTGATGGTGTAAACAATCAAACTGCTGAATCTTTGGAGGTGTGACTTTCTGTAAAACTTCTCACCCTATTGCAGAAATGATCCCTATCAGGTTTTCCATACTCCCATAGAACTTACCCATTTTTTCCAGGGTGGATTGGAGACACTATTCCATCTTTGAAATTTTGCACCAATAAAACAGAACTACTTAGAAAGCTTGAGCTACACAGGGGATCAGAGTTTGACTTTTAAGCTTTTGACCAGCAGGAACTAGGAATGCTGCAAAGGCAGCACCTTTAACCCCTGGCGGGAAGGAACCCTCCTTCTCTTCAGCACCCCCTGCAAGGACTGGTTCTCACAGATACCAACGGGTCGTGAGTTTCTCCTCATCTAGACTCCTACACAAAGTGTCCAGATTTTCAAAAGTGCTCAGCACCCAGCAGCTCCAACTGGTCAAACTAGTGCATCTATTCCCCCTAACCCTCACCCAGGGTTAATATAGCACTGAAATTTCCTGCAGCTGATTTAGAAGTTGTATATTATAGTTGACTTGCCTTTTCTTCTAGATTTCCCAAGGTAATCACTCAGCACAACAAGGACATCAAGATATACAGCTCTGGTCACGAAACAAGGATTTTGCCTAAAAAACAAATTGTTGACAGAAAGTAAATTGCTTATAAAATTCCCGCTCTGCTCAGACAGACACTGAAATTGTAACATAGAATCATAGAGCCAGAAGGGACCCTTGAGAAGTCATCAAGTCCAGCCCTCTATGTTGTGGCAGGACTACACTGGGGGGAGGGGAGAAATCGATCTAGATCGACTTACCGTGGTGTCTTCACCGCGGTGAGTCGACTGCTGCCGCTCCCCCATCAACTCTGCCTGCGCCTCTCGCTGAGCTGGAGTACAGGAGTCGACGGGAGAGCGCTCGGGGATCGATTTATCGCGTCTAGACTAGACATGATAAATCAATCCCCCCATGGATCGATCGCTGCCTGCGGATCCAGCCGGTAGTGAAGACATACCCCAAGTAAACCTAGATCATCCCTGACAGGTGTCTGTCCAACCTGTTTAAAAATCTTCCAATGATGGGGATTCCACAACCTCCCTTGGAAGCTTATTCCAAAGCTTAACCATCCTTATAATTGGAAAGTTTTTTCTAATATCTAACATAAATTTCCCTTGACGCAGGTTAAGCCCATTTCTTCTTGTCCTACATTCAGTGGACATGCAGAACAATTGATCACAGTCCTCTTTAATAACATCCTTTAACATATTTGAAGACTATTAGCAGGGACCCCCTATAGTCTTCTTTTATCAAGGCTAAACATGCCCAATTTTCTTAACCTTTCCTCATAGATCAGGTTTTCCACACCTTTCATAATTTTTGTTGATCTCCTCTGGACTCTGCAATTTGTCCCCATCTTTCCTAAAATGTAGTGTGTAGAATTGTACACTCCTAGTAATACACTCCAGAATGATAGCTTTTTTCACAGCTGTATCACATTTTTGACTCATATTCAATTTGTGATGCACTATAACTCCCAGATCCTTTTCAGCAGTACTGCCACGTACCCTGTTATTACCCATTTTGTAGGTGTAGGGATCTGATTTTTCATTCCTAAGTGAAGTGCTTTGCATTTGTCCTTACTGAATTTCATCTTGTTGAATTCAGACTAATTCTCCAATTTGTCAAGGTCCTTTTGAATTCTAATCCTGTCCTCCAAAGTGCTTGCAAACCTTCCCATCTTCATGTTGTCTGCAAATGTTATACGCATACTCTCCACTCCATTACTGAAAATATTGACTGACCCCTGTAAGACCCTACTAGATATGCGCTACTAATTTGACAGCAAACTACTGATAACTACTCTTTGAGTATAGTCCTTCAACCAGTTGTGAACCCACCTTATAGTAATTTCATCTAGACTGTATTTCCCTAGTTTGCTTATGAGAATGTCCTGTGGGAATGTCTCAAAAGCCTAACTAAAAGCAAGATTACATCACATCTACTGCTTCCCTCCATCCACTAGGCTAGTAACCCTGTCAAAGAAGGAAACTAATTTGATTTGACATGATTTGTTCTTGACAAATCCATTATGGCTATTACTTATAACCCTCAATTGCTTACAAACTGATTGTTTAATAATTTGTTCCAGTATCTTCCCAGCTATCAAAGTTAGGCTAACACTGATCTTTAATTTCCCAGGTCCTCTTTGTTCCCCTTTTAAAATACAGGTACTAAGTTTGCCCTTCTCCAGTCTTCTGTGACCTCACCTGTCCTCCAGATGTGCTCAAAGATAATTGCTAAGGGTTCTGAAATTGCTTCAGCTAATTTCTTAAGTACCCTGGTGAAGACTGAGGTGTTTTGTTTCAGCCTTCTGGATGTCATTAGTTATTAATTCTCCTTCTCTGGTAAGAGGACCTACACTTCCCTTCATCTTTCTCTTGCTTCTCATGTATTTAAAGAACCTTCTCTTACTGACTTTTATGTCCCTTGCTAGGTGTAACTCATTTTGTGCCTCAGTCTTTCTAATTTTGTCCCTACATGCTGTTGCTACTTCTTTTGAACTCCTTCTTAGCAAACTGTCCATGTATCCATTTTCGTAGGATTCCTTTTTGATTTTCAGGTCATTAAAGAGCTCCTAATGAAGCCATACTGGCATCTTACTATTCTTCCTGTCTTTCCTTTGCATCAGGATAGTTTGCAGTTGTTACTGTATTACTGTAAACATAAAGAAACTAGATGACTCAAAAACTGGAACATCTTACATTTATTGTGTCTAATTAGTACAGATCTATTGTTTGTACTAGACCGCATATGCAAAAGAATAGGTCAATGACCCAGAGATTTACATTCTGACTGAGTGACAGCCCTTCTAATGGAATAAAAAATGTCTCCTCCCATTATGTTCCCATCAGCAATAAATGTCTTATTACACACTTCTATATTATTTTAAAGTAGCTTATTTGGGAGAGTCAGATCACATAAGTGTCTCATCACTATGTCAATTGACAAATCTGCTTATTTTGTTATTGTTAACGTATTTAATTAACTAAAAAACAAAAACAAGAGTCTAGATTTCCTCTTCCCCCATCCCCCCAAAATCTTTTCCCTTTGAGTACATCAAGGGAAGTCTTCATCACAAATTAACTGCTACATCTTTTGTTAGGCACAGCTACATTTCTGCTTTGGTTTAGAACATGTTATAATGAGTTTCTGAATTCAGAGTCTCTGTTTTGTGCACCCAAAATTTAATTTTGGGGGTTTCAGTTGTATAGCATCAGTCAATTGTAAACCACTTTCTGCTACACTTGATCAAACCACAAGTAATTAAAATCACCTGGATAATATGAAAGTTAATTCAGGCATATTTCTTTATTTTTCTCTGTATCACTATCACTGTATGTTTCAGCCAGAATACCCTTTGCTAGGGCATAACTTATAGAATGAAAGAAACCCAGTACAATACAAACATAAATGGACATGGTGAGTGGGACTTACATTTTAAAAAAATTGTGGTAGGAGAGACAAACAAGTGCAGGCTTTAGCTGTGACTAATACTTATGGCCCTACAAAATTCATGGCCGTGAAAACTGCATCATGGGCCATGAAATCTGATCTCCCCTATGAAATCTGGCTCCCAGCTAGGGGCTCCTACCCTGCACAGGGCTCCAGCTGTTAGTCCTGACCAGGGATGAGAAGGGACGAGACTTCCTCTTTCCCTGCAGGGGCCACTCCCAGGGTGGGTCAGACCCTTTCCGAGAACCTCAGGAAGTTGCAATGGTTCTAGCTGTCACACCCTCACCTCCCCTGCGTGGAGGCTGCGGCTCCAGCTGTGGCCCCCTGCACGGGGAGGCTGTGGCTCCAGCTGTCATCCCTCCACTTGGGTGGGAGACTGCCAGGAAAACCAGACATATGGTAACCCCCCCACCATACACTGTGTCCCTCACTTCTGCGCTGCTGCTGGCAGTGGCGCTGGCTTTAGAGCTGGGCGCCTGGCCAACATCCTTTCTCTCTGGCTGCCCAGCTGTAAAGGCAGCAGGGCAGAAGTAAGGGTGGCAACCCCACCCTCCCCCCTACAATAGCCTTGTGCCCCCCACACTCTGACAGCCTTTTGGGTCGGGACCCCCCCGTTACAACACTGTGAAAATTCAGATGTAAACATCTGAAAATGTGAAACTGACTAATTTTAAAATCCCCTGGCTGTGAAATTGACCAAAATGGACTATGAATTTGGTAGGGCCTTACTAATACTCAGTGTTCAATATTTCATTTTAATTTTAGTTTCTGAAGTTTGTTTTGCATGCTTATTTTTAAGCTTGAAATTCACTCAATAATTTAATTACAGTATAGTTCAAGAAACAGTTTCAACTTTACAACTCCTTTAAAATTCTGGAAAAAAACACTGGAACATTTTTGCAAGTTTACAGCGAATATACACAACCATGACATGAAAATGAAAAGTCTGCTTTAGGATAAAAGTTTTGCACCTGTATTGGACTATAGAAGAGGCAGTCTGTCATGGCAATGGAAAACCCAGCTGTTGTAACACACCCCCGGAGAGGAAAACTTGGTTATAAACATATATAGCCTAACACACGTTTACCTTTCTGGCCTGTAACTTTTCCATGCTACATATATTATTCCTATGCAGTGATATAAGGTATTATACATTTTTCAAAATTGTCAGCCAAATGAAAGAAGGAAAAATTCCTAGTCCTTTTTTTTCTAGTAGAGCCAATGCGAATATCCAGGGGCTATTTTCCCCTTAATCTTCCCATTCCAATAAAAAAGAGATATAAAGCCTCTTCTAAATGACTAGTAAGAGATGCAACAAGAAGTATGTGGTTGTCACCCTCTGTTCTATATTCCACTTGGATCATCATTATTACAATAAACTCAAGCCTCTACCAGTTGAAGGACTCGAGTTTCAACAGGTTTCAAAATCTGGGTCAGCTCTGAAAGGCCTGATATTTAAAAGTAAAGACAGCTCCCAACTTTGGACTCTCATTGCTCAAGAACTGCAGCTTTGAAAATCAAGATCCATTTCCTGCCTGTGGTAAGAATATCATGTATTTCTCTTTAGTGTGTGTGTGTGTGTGTGTGTGTGACATAATTATTAGACACAATAAATGTAAGTTTATATATATATATAAAAAGGATTGGGCAAATTTTTTCAGACAAATAACTTATTCACTGAAAAATTGAGATTTTGTTGACCCAAAAGTATTTGCAAATTTAACACGAAGTTGACAAATAATTTCAGAAAGAAAAAAAAAGTGGTGGAGTAAGAAAAGCAGTGGCAGTGGTCACCTCCCTTCTAACTTTTAGTCCAATGGTTAGGGCACTTGCCTGGAATGAGGAAGACCTGAGTTCAATTCCACCCTCTACCTGACATGGAAATGGGATTTGAATTTAAGTCTCATACAGTGCACAAGAGTGCCCTAGCCACTGGGCTCTAGGATACTCTACACTTCTACAGCATATCTCTTCTCTCCCCCCCCCCCCGAAGCTATTCGGCTGCATATAGATAATTAAATAGGGGGGTTTGAATGAAGGTCTCCCATCTCCAAGGTGAGTACCCAAACCACAAGGCTATAGAGTCAGTCTCACTGTCTCTGGCCCACTGACTGACACCCAAGTTCAAATCCCTTCTCTCACATCAGGCAGAGGAGGAATTGAACCTGGGTCTCCCACATCCCAGGTGAGTGCTCTGTTTACTGGGAGGCACTGACAGTGTCCCTTTTTGTTAGAGGCATAATGATATTTTATTATAATTAGCTTTCTTTAAGAAAATAAACCCACCGAATGGAAAGACAGGTTTGAAATGGCCACATAAAACCCAAATGCTTTTAGTGACTAAGTTTTAACTTTGGACACAACTCACCTAAAGAGAGTCCCGAACATGTTACACTTTGTCAGATCATAAGTGATCCAAACACGGTAAATGCTGTGTTGTTCTATGGAGACATTCATTGGCAAGTCAATACAATGCTTTAAAGGCTCCTTCAGAACATGTCAGCAGTGTAAAGCCAGTATGATTTTCCTGGCTATATATTTATGAGTAGGTTTTACAATTTGTAATACAAGTACAGTCCATGTATAGAAACTCATGAATAATTATACATCTTTCACAACATGGATATTTTATCCAGGTGAGCCAGAAAAGTGAAATAGGGCAGAGAAACCAAAACACACTACAGAGCTAGAGTGCAAAGATCTGCCCCCAGCAAAGATGCATAACATTAAGAACAATGCCCAGAGGAAGCCATTATTGTTTCAATATGGCTATGCCTATTTTAAAAAGTTGTAAAAAAAAAAAAACAGCTTCTATACACATGGACTAAGCAAAGTCCAAATATTTACACAGCCAAGTTTCAGTTTTTGGCATTGTGTCAGTGTTCTCAATTTTCACACACTAGTTTGGCAGAACTAGAAGCCTTTCAGAGACAGCATGCTCAATGCATGGGGAAAGAAAATGACAACAGTGAGCTTCCAGAACACATTAAGAAGCAAAGTGATGGGCTCAACACAGTCCCATCCAGTTATCTGGAGAGAAGAGGACAATGGCTGGGAGACAGTTGAATTAAAATGGGGTGGATGGTGGACATACAGAGTTCCGACTGGACCACAGAGAATCTCATGGGAGCTAAAACTGCCCCCAGACTCCCACTTTTTTTACACTGTTTTGACTCAAAGCAAATGTTCAGTTTCTATTCTATGTCTCTGAAAGACATGGCTGACATAACCTTTATGAAAAAAGTGACAACAGCACTTCAGCATCATATAAGCTTGTGTGTACTGTATGTCTTCTGATTTAGAAATGGTGCTTTATTAGCTTAGGGTTAGCCAAATGTTTGGCGTTGGCTTGTTTCAGTGCTTTGGACATGTGAGTGAAATTCCTAGCAATATATGCCAGCAGAAAATGGACACCGCAGAAAATCCAATTTTCCAAAAGTGAACAATTCCACTATTCCACTATTGTCACAAAAACTCTCAGTGTTGAACTCAATGCTGAAACTGACTTTATATAACAGCACTCAATAGCTGGATGGCCTATCCGGAAATATTTCAGTTATGGGCAGCTTGTATAATTTAAAATCATGTCTCACTCAGATTTCTACAGAAACTGTGCTCTTACATTTTACTTTACTATTAACATAAAAATGTTTCACACCCTTTCCATTACAAAGGTAGTTATCTAAATATAATGGTCCTAAGCCTAGCAGAAATCTTGTCTCCAGCCAAAAATCATAGCAGTAGCAAGGATGAGTTTAAGCATTCAAAACAGCACTCCTTATTTTTGTCCACAGACGGCCAAAATTTAGGTCACCATCCTCTCCACCTGAATATTTATGAAAAAAAAAATACATTATGCATCAAGTCCAGATGACTAATCAAATCAAAATATGAAGAAAATAGGCTGTTCACAAAAAATTACACAGGACTTAGGCTTGACAGGACTTTTATATGTGAGGGAGGAAAAATGTGGTTTCCTAAAAGTTCCATGTTGTGCCTTTGTGTCACTTCCTGCTTCTCCTAGGTTTCCAAAATTTCTGGGACTAGTCAGATACAACTTCTGTATGACATATGGTACCTGGAAACTCATTCCAAAATTAGTAGCTTTGTGTGATGCCCTGTTTGTCTGTTAGCTGTCCCTGTGGGAGATAAATGCAACTCATAGGCTGTCACTGATGCTGATTTCACCATTGGCCAATGTAGTTTAGTATTTCAAGAAGACAGTTTGAAGTTAGCCGAAGTGATATCTTGAGAATTGGACTCACCCCTCCTCACCATGCCAGTTAACACCTACAGAGGATGCCTGCTACAAGCCAAGAGATATTGTGGGGCTTTTTTAAGGAAGAGGGCAGGAGAGTAGGGGTGTCTGGAGGCCTCCAGAAACTAGATAAGTGTGGGGGTCAACAGATAATCACTCAAGGTCTTGAAGGAATGTTCATTTAATTTGATGAGGAAGAAGAGACAAGAGACAGTGCTATAAAGGCCCCACTAGCTCACCATGTAATTTCATAGATTTTGGGGTTTAGGATGACTGGAAGGAACGTAACAGGAAGTGTGAAGAAATAGTGGGGTTTGTATGAGGCCCTCAGCTGCATGATTTCGTTTTGAAAGCACTAGCAAGCTCAACTTTGACATTGTTTTCTGGCTGTGAAAGTGTTTCCTGACAAATGAAATTTCATCTTTATATCTGGAATTGAATTCTGGATCAGAGACTTGAAAGAAAATCACAGACATCACCCTCCATACCAAACACAAACATCCACTAACTCTGGGTTAGACCTTACAAATAAGACTTAACGGACTGGCCAATTTTATATCATTAAGGTTGAACAAATCACTGTAGTCTGAGACTTGGTGGTAGTTACATTTTTAATTCTGGTGTGTGAATGTAAAATTAGGAAGAGTTGAAGTCACTGGCAAAAAAAGGAACCTTTCAGGAGTTCCTAGAATCCAGGGGAAAATTTAAGAGAAAATGTTAATAAAACTAAATATTCTCTTTATCTTGATGTGCTCACATTCAGATTTCTATGAACAGGTCCAAAGTCAGCAATTATATAGTAATATATCATTGGGATAACAATAAGTGATTTGTTTAAAGCAAGAAACTGATTAGTATGTGAATCAGGAAATGTATCCTTCACAAGATATGCCCCCCTCTGCGAATGTAAATCTGAATTGCCAGGTTTAGAATCTTAATGTGCAATACTGCATTTTGATCCAGCTGGCTTTGGAATGCATAAAAATGTTGGAACCCCTTTGATTTTTGCTACCTTTACCTCCCCTAAGCAGCAGTGATTGTAGACTAGGTTTATAGAAGATTAAATTAATCTTAGTCTCTCTCAGTTTGGAGCTCTGCAAATATTTTTTTAAACAGAGTTTGCTTCACCTTTTATATATAATACAAGGCAGTCATTGGCTGGCTTATTCTGGACTGCAAAAGCTGACACTAAATGAATAGGAATGTATTGGAAGAAACTAGCAGTATTTAGCCAAGCACATTCCATGCTCACTGGACCAGGTATATAATTGTATCAACAGTACCTGGCTTAATTACTGAAACTAGACATCTGTTGTATTACTGATTTCTTTTTTTAAAGAAGATATGAATGAGTTAAAAGCCAGGTCATCCTCTTTGTTGTTTCCTTTGGAAGAGAGTAAAGAAATGGAAAACTCAATCCTTTGGCCTCATTTCTGTCAGAGCAAGGAGGAAGGATTTGAACCAATGCAGTACTGTGCATAATCTCTTCTCCACCTATAATCTCCTCTGCACAAAACTCAGCAGAAGAAACCCTTAAATCCAATCTATATTCATTTGGGAAATGCGACCCTATGTAGTATTCATCGCCATCCAAACCATAGGGCTTTCCCTTCTCAAGCTATTAATGCCGAGACTATTTATATAGCATCACTATTAGTACTATCTTTTGTAGTCTCTATTTCTGACCTCCAATGAAACAATTCAAAGGAAACTCTGCAAGAGGATATTCATGCAGTTTCCTGGTCATCATGCAGGAGTCCCTGTAGAAAAGCATAAACTCACCTTATATTAACAAATATTTTCATTTCATATGTAAATAATGCACACAAGGGTTCCTGGATATAAAGATGAAAATGGTTTGTATACATTTATAATACATTAGTTTTGAACTTTTTTCTTCGCACTGAAATTAGATATTTTCAAAATTCGCAATTTGCTTTACACTTGCTATTTTTGCTCACTACGAAGTAACTGTTCCAATAATAATCAGCAGAACAGGAATTATAACAGTACATTAATTCTGATATTTGCTAAATATCTAATTTAGTTAAAATTGAGTAAAAGTATTTTTTCTAATCAAACTCAGAGGACAAATATTTTGGCAATTTCATACATGAGTAGGTGGCCAATATCTATAAATAAAACAGCTGTGTGCATAAAATTTAAACTCAGCTTTCATAAGATTAAGTTTACTTGCAGATCTCAGTGATATTTTAAAAACTGTGATAAAAGCTTTCAAATTGCTTTACAGGGTTTTGGAGGCTTGATTCTTATGGGTCAAATTACATATTAACTTAAAAACTGGAACCACTGGTGCCAAGATGGGCATAAAACCATTCTGAATAGCCATCTAATATTATTGTAAACTCTGAACTCCTTTCTGTTTCTTCATTGTTTGTTACTTTCACTTGTTACCTCTTGCGATTTGTTCCCAGAAATAAGAAGCCTTCAAAAAAAATCTATAAATTCCTCTAAGAAAGCTTCTTTCTCCTCTTAAAGTGCAATTAGGCATCCAATTTCCTCTTGAGGAGGAATAAATGTTTAAGGCAAAGGTATTTTCCTTTTACTGAGTCCCTGGTATATGTTATTGATAATAGGATCAGTTAGGCTGGCCACAGGGACTCCTAGTGACCTAGTCATCTTATATTCATTTCTCTCTGTTCCTGTTTGAACAACTGGTAGTTGATTAGAACTTCTTCAATGCTGGCAAGGACAAAGACCTTGAAACATTTTAGACAACCACCTCTCAATAGGTCAGATCAACAATCAAAGCTTATAAGAAGGCTGGAAAGTCTGTTCCTCAAGTCTTAGAGTGTGTTCTACAACATTTGTTTCTATCTCAGAAGAAAAAAAACTAAGTGGCCTTATGAGGATGAGGAGACGTGCAGAGTGGCCATCTGGCAATCCTCACATTCTTTAACTAGACACTACAAAGTAGATGTGTCTTCTTCAGAGGCAGCGTTTGATTCTTCAAAATGCCATTTGCCATTACCTTTTCTTCTCCCTCCCTTCTGTTCCCTACCCCACCCCAACACAAACTCAGGTGGGTAGCTGCTACTTCCCAACAGTCTGTGTGTGAGAATAGACAATCTGAATTAACCAAAAAGGTCTGCTCATAACAGGAATATCCTCTGCTCTGGATTTATTCCCACCCATGTTAATTGGGGGAGGTTAACTGTTTTCTATGTTAACTGTTTATAATGCGTTTGAACTCTGGAAGTTGCTGGTTGGAGGACTATGACACAGTTTCCAGGCTTATATAGGCAAACTCTATCCAGCAGCTGCTCTTATCGCATTAGTCATAGAATATCAGGGTTGGAAGGGACCTCAGTGAGTCCAACCCCCTGCTCAAAGCAGGACCAACCCCCAACTAAATCAGTCAACTAAGTCAGCATGGTTAACCCCAACAATCACTCTCAGACCAGAGTATTATTCTATTACGAGAACACATGGTTATGGTAAGTTCACATAGTCTATTCCTATTCATATGCGAAATGCACAACACAAGTTTGTGCATTCTAAAGTAATAACTGACTACACAGGGTGTAAACACAGGTTTGTTCCCAATATAATTCATTCAGACAGAGGCGCAGGAACAATGAATTAAACCCTATTTTATTCCCTAACCCCCAGTTTTAAAAATTGACTAAGGGATTTGGCTTCTGAATGAAGTGAATATAAAACAGGGGCCAACATTTTGCAGCCTACATAGAATCCTTTTCCCTTTCCTCCCCCGCATACTCTGTCAAATTAGCCCAAGATACACTTGAGTGGCTAGGGTAAGGGAAACCAGGTCTAGCTAGTCTCACACAGGACTCTCTGAGAGGGGCGATACATAAATGCCTAGTGCAGAATTAGAATAACAATTAATCTTATGTCTCATTTGACCCAAGTCAGATTTTCATTTCAGCATCCAGAGGTCACCTATTGATTCACTGAATTACCTAGTCCTCTCCTCAACCTTTCATGAAGAAGTAACTGTTACTGGAATTTTAAATATTTTTGGGAGTTTGGAGAGATGTCCAAAATTCCTGGCACGAACACTTCCTACCTGCTTGAACTTTAAGATAGCCTCTTAGAAAAACTGCATACATTTTGCACAACAGAAATGTGTGTGAAAGACAGTGCTCAGCAACAACTATATACACCTCTACCCCGATATAATGCTGTCCTCGGGAGCCAAAAAATCTTACCACGTTATAGGTGAAACCGCGTCATATCGAACTTGCTTTGATCCACCGAAGTGCACAGCCCCGCCCCCCCGGAGCACTGCTTTACCGCGTTATATCCGAATTTGTGTTGTATCGGGTCGCGTTATATCAGGGAAGAGGTGTATTATATTTAAAGCTCCACTTTAAATTCAATCAGGTTATAGAAGATAAATTGGTTGCTGTAATTTCATTTAATCCCCAGACCTTATTGATTTTTTAACCTATTTTCTCCCTCCCCCCGTCCTTTAAATGATAAACAAAATGGTTGTTGTTCTAACAGTCTGGCAAACATATCGGACGCTACTGGTAAAGCCTTTGTAAAAAATCCTGCATTACTTAACTTAGACAACCCTGCTGAAGCAATCAGAGTTTTGCCTGTGGACTAAGTTGTGACCTAGTTCCTAGTATAGCTGCACTGCCACAAGTAAGTGACAAATTTGTTCTGTGCAAGTAAGGCAGGATTTGGCCCTTAAAAGGGTTGCTTTTGTTATTCTATGCATTTTAAGAGATACTCCAGATCCTGCCTATAATATATTGGATATTTTTTCTCCCTGAAAAATGGCATTAGGTCAATAACAAAAAATATACATTTTATGCAGGAAAAGCAGAAAATTAAAAAAAAATGGTAGAAATTTCAGGGAACTTTTATCATTCTGAAATTAAAGATTAAGGGGATGTGGCAGATTGGCAGCTGCTCTGTAATTTATGAATGTTTTTTGTTGGCATGGTTTTTGGAATGTTTTCTGTATGGCTATGTTGATTTAATTCAACAGGTGTCTGTCTGGAAAAACAGGCAGGAAAGAAAAGAATAGCTCAAGATAAGTCAGCTCTCAGCAAACACTTGAGAACTGTTCAGAGACAATGCCAGAACTATTAGCTTTCATGATTTTGCCTCCTCTCCAGCCAACCAGCAAAAGTATTTTGGACCAGGACAGGAAAGAATACAGAAGAACAGAAGAACTGTTTGCCAGAAACTGGGAATGGGCAACAGCGGATGGATCATTTGATGATTACCTGTTCTGTTGATTCCCTCTGAAACACCTGGAATTGGCCACTATCGAAAGACAGGATACTGGGCTAGATGGACGTTTGGTCTGACCCAGTATGGCTGTACTTATGTTCTCTGGGAGGATTAGAAGGGATCCTCTTTCTAGGGCATATTTTTTGGTGGGAACTAGAGTGAGACACATGGATCTGCTGGGAGCATCTGAAGAAGTTAGGCCTACCTAGGTTATCATCAGGGGAAGATAAGCCTTTAGGCAAGACAGAGATGCATATAGACTAGTAGTTGTTTTTAAATCCTTTTTTCTCTAATGCTTTGTTCCTACTGCTAAAATAAACAATACTTTGGTTTAAGAAGGCTGTCTGGTCACTATATTTACCACTGGTCACAAACTTTCAAAGCAAACAACTGCAGGTGCCCAAACTTGGTCAGACATACAGGGTAAGAATGAAGGATACACAGGGTATTTTAGCACAGGGCTGTCTAAAAGTGCGAGAACCACAGGATTCCATCCAGAAGAGGTAAAGGCACAAAGCCTGACACTTGAGGTGGCGCACTCAGAGAGTCCAGAAGGTGACAGAGGCTCCCTGTAATCATTACAGCAGACACTCCACATACTATATAATTAGATTTGGCTTCAATTGTCAGTTGGCTTTTAACTTTTAAGAACAGAGCCAGTAAAAATTTGAAAATATTTCTGGCAAATTTTGGCAAGATTTTTACCCTCAAATGTTGAAAATATTTTAATAAAGTCTTAGATTTTAAGGCCAGAAGGGGCCATTAAATCACTTCGCCTGACTTTCTGTATACCACAGAATTGCATCCAGTTACTCCTCTATTGAGTCCAGTAACTTGTTTGAGTAAAGCATAAGCTGTGGCAAAGGAATTTCCGTGATATAGTCAATCTGATCATGAGCTTGGATATGGGAAAGAAATTGCATTGATGTCATTAGTTGACAATAAAATATTCCTGATGATCCTTTTACAGCTGTCAAAGCATAAGGAGGGTAAGTTGATGAATCTGCACAATCTAACAGAGTTGGCCAGAGCCATTCTTGTTTTGCTCTGTTCCTATCGTCCTGTCCAGAAACATCCACAAGTAGGGTGTGTGGCAGTTACTAGACATGCTCAGGAGTAGTTATGGAAGCTGTACAGAAAGTTTCCATTAAGGGCAAGCACTCTTGCAGGCCCTACACATATTCACAATCTAACAGTTGAGCCAATCAGAATGTTGGGAGGGGAGACTTAAAGACAGCCCCGTGGGCTCAGGTTCTGATTGATGTAGGCCAAGAGATGGGTCTGCTCTGAGGGCTGAGTCCCAGTACCTGTACCACCTTGGATACAGATGAGTGTTACTCCAGCTGTACTTACTAGAGAAGTCCTCAGACAAATGTATGATCTGTTGCAATGTATTTTAGGGACTTACAGGGAGAGTTAGGAGTGGAGCATTTGCCACTCCTAGAGGCTAAGCCATTTACATTTGGCTATTAGCTAACTGCATATAAGAAACACCAGTAGATTTACTACTTAATAGCTTTGTTTAAAAGTTATTCATAAGCATTCCAGATATTGTTCACAATTTTTTTGTATATTAAATGTTTGTTTAACAAAATTGAGTGGTACTCTCTCCCTGATGCTGACTGGGAGATGTTTTTAATATTACATACAGTGTTTTGAATACAATAGCCTTGAAAGTTTAACGCTTTCTGCAAAGAGAGAACTCTGACTTCTGCTTCAGCAAGAGTTAAACTGAGGTGCAGGAAAGGGGGGGTGTCACAAAGCTGTACTTAATTTAGACAGTAGTCGGTACACAAATAGCAATTAAGCAGGGACTGCCACTTGGTACTAGAACTGTACTTTAACTGTGCTAGGCACTACAATGTCCACCAACAAGGTAGCTTTTTAAATAGTAAAGACAGGACTTAACAGTGCAACTCACATTGGTTAAGCATGGTGTGGATCTTTCCAAAATGTTCAGCATGACAGTTAAAGACAATGGAGATTTGCATAATTTAGAGAAACAGAGGCTTTTCAAATTTGCTGTATACTAAAAATTAAATTAAAAAGGGAAGTTGCTTACCCTTTGTAACTGGAATTCTTTGAGATGTGTGGTCCCTATCTGTATTCCACTGTGGGTGTGCATACACTCCATGCACTTGAGACTGAAGAATTTTGTAAGTAGCATCTGTTGGTCTGCACCTGCATCTTTGATCTTCTAATGTTCTATGCCAACAGTATAAGGCGTGGTGCAGATGGACATGTCTCCAGTTCCTCCTCTTACCACAAATCAGAGATGATCCAAAGCAGAGGGACAGGTGGTAGAATACAGATAGAGACCACACACCTTAAAGAACTTTAGTTACAAAGGGTAACTTTTCTTTCTTTCTTTGAGTGCTGGTCCCTATGTGTATTCCACATTCCATTGTGATAAATGAAAGGGGGAGGGTCCCTTTTATGAACACCCAGCCAGCCAGTTAGCTATAAAATCCTAGTTAGTAGCTGTTCTCTACTTGCTTTACCTGTAAAGGGTTAAAAAAGCCCATAAGTAAAAGGAAGGGAGTGGGCACCTGACCAAAAGAGCCAATGGGAGGGCTAAAACTTTTTAAAATTGGGAAAAAACTTTCCCTTTGTCTGTCTGTCTGTTGTTCTTTGGAGACAGGGGACAGAGCAAAAACAGGGCTGAAGCTATGCTGTAAAAAGCTGTGAACCAGGTCTGAAAATCACCATATCATACCTAAAAACTATTCCATTTGAAACCCCAGATATGTAAGTAGATCAGGAAATGTCTAGAAAGACGTGATTAGGTTTATCTCTTATTTCTGTAAGGCTTATGGACTCCTCTGGTCTAACCCCAAATGCTTTCGTTTTGCTTGTAACCATTAAGCTGGACCTCAAGAAAACCATTCTTGATGCTTGATTATTATATTTGCTCTTTTTAAATCTAGCAATAGCCTAAGTTCCAAAGTTGTTTTTAATAAAATTTACCTTTTTTAAGAACAGGATTGGGGTTTAGTGTCCTACAAGGTTTGTGCATAAGTTGTTTTATTACCTAGTGGGGGGTGTGAAAGGGCTTGAGGGTACTCCAGAGAGAGGAATCCCCAAGTGCGCCTTCCTGGGTTAAAAGGGGTTTTTTTGCACTTGGGTGGTGGCAGCATCTACCCATCCAAGGTCAGAGAGAAGCTGTAACCTTGGGAGTTTAATACCAGCCTGGAGTGGCAAGTATTAATTTTTAGAATCCTTGCGGGCCCCCACCTTCTGCACTTGAAGTGCCAGAGTTGGGAATCAGCCGTGACAGTGATTGACCAGGAATATTTAAAGAGGAGGAGAGCATGAAGATGCAGGTAGTATGACTGCTTATAGAACCTCTGTCCCAAAGGATGCATCAGCAGAGGAGGTTTAGACCAAGGTGTAATGTCTCAAAAAGGCGTGGATTGAACTTCTAAATATCAAGCAGAGGTACTTCCTTAAGTGATGCTACTGATGCTGTCTGTGCTGTTCTATGGTGAACCTGTACTCCATGTGGCAGGGAAGGTACGCCAGCTGATAGCAAAGCTGGATACTTCCAGAGATATACTGGGAGATCCTCTGGGAGGAAACAACTTATCCTCGAGCTAATTCCACTATGGCAACAAACAGCTTAGGTGACTTTCTGATCTGTTTTGTTCTCTAAGGGTAAAGTTAATTTCACATCAAAGGAATGAAATCTCTTCTCTTTGCTAGAAGTTTGGGGCGTCAGGAAGAGCACAGGCAAGTGGACAGTCTGGTTTATGTGAAATTCAGAAACTACTTTGTGTGAACTGCAAGCATAGTCATAGTGAGACTTTGTCTTTATGAAATATTGTATAAGAAGAGTCTGCCATTAGGGACTCCAGTTCACCTACCCATCTGGTGATGGCAACGAGAAAGCCAAACTTCATAGACAGATGACGCATTGAACAGGTAGCTAGGGGTTCAAAAGGTGGCTTGGTAAATGCTGAAAGGTCCCATTCAGGGACTGGTCTTATTACCTGTAGGAAAGTTCTAATTAAGCCCTTTAAGAACCTAGAGGTGATTGTATGTGTAAATACAAAGTAGCCCTGAAGCAATCTCAGAATCATTAGCAATTATATTCAAGAACTCATGGAGGACAAGTGAAGTCCCAGAGAACTGGAGAAGGGTAAACATAGTACTTATCTTTAAAAAGGGAAACAAAGGGGACCCGGGGAATTGCAGATCAGTCAGACTAACTTCGATACCTAGAAAGATACTGGAACAATTTTTTAAACAATTAATTTGTAAGCACCTAGAGGATAATAGGGTTATAAAGAATGGCCAACATGGATTTGTCAAGAACAGATTATGCCAAATCAACCTTATTGAATTATTTGATAGAGTTACTGGCCTAAAGGGTGGAGGGAAGCTGTAGATGTGATCTATCTGGATTTTAGTAAGGCTTTTTGCACGGTCCCACAGGACATTCTCATAAGCAAACTAGGGAAATCACGGTCTAGATAAATTTACTATGTGGTGGGTGGCACAACTGGTTGAAAGACCATATTCAAAGAGTAGTTATCAATGGTTCACTGTCAAAGTGGGAGGATGCCTCTAGTGGGGTTGCACAGGGGTCAGTCCTGGGTCCAGTACTATTCAATACTTTTATTAATGACATAGATAATGGAGTGGAGAGTATGCTTATAAAATTTGCAGATTACACTAAAATGTAAGAATTTGCAAGCACTTTGGAGGACAGGATTAGAATTCAAAAGGACCTTGACAAGTTGTTGAATTCAGACCAATTCTCCAAGATGAAATTCAATAAAGCAGTGGTCTCCAACCTTTTGACACCCAAGATCACTTTTTGAATTTAAGGGCAACACAGGATCTACCCCACCCCTTCCCTGAGGCCCTGCCTCACTCTCTCCACCCCCCCCTTTGCACCTCCCCCCATGTCACTTGCTCTCTCCCACCCTCACTCACTTTCACCATGCTGGGGTAGGGGCTGAGGGGTTTGCAGTGTGGGAGGGGGCTCTGAGCTGAGCCTGGGGCAGGGGGTTGGGGTGCAGGAGGGGGTGAGGGGTGCAAGCTCTGGGAGGGAGTTTGGGTGCAGGAGGGGGCTCCAGACTGGGGCAGAGTACTGGGGTGTAGGAAGGGGTGCTGGCTCTGGGAGGGGGGTCAGGGCAGGGGCAGGGGGTTGGGGTGTAGGAGGGGGTTTGGATGCAGGAGAGAGTCCAGGCTGGGGCAGAGTGTTGGGGTACAGGAGGGGCTACAGGGTGCTGGCTCTGGGAGGGCGGGTCAGGGCTGGGGCAGGGGGTTGGGGTGCAGGAGGGGGGTGCGGGCTCTGGGAGGAAGTTTGGGTGCAGGAGGGGGCTCCGGGCAGGGGAAGAGTGTTGGGGTGCAGGAGGGGGTATGGGTGCTGGCTCCGGGAAGGGGCTCAGGGCTGGTTTGGGGTGCTGGCTCTGGGAGAGGGCTCAGGGCTGGAGGTTGGGGTGCGGCCTCCCGCCAGGCAGCACTTACCTCCAGCGGCTCCCGGTCAGCAGCACAGCGTAGCTGCCACTAAGGCAGGCTCTCTGCCTACCTCAGCCCCACGCCACTCCTGGAAAGGGCCAACATGCCCCTCCGACCCCGAGGGGGGGGGCGGGTGGCACGTGGCTTTGCGTGCTGCCCCTCTCTGCAAGCACCACCCCCGCAGCTCCGATTGGCCGGGAATGAGGAGCTGTGGCCAATCGGAACTGCGGGGGTGGTGCTTACAGGCAGGAGCAGCGTGTGGAGGGAGACCCTTGCCCCCAGGGCCGCGCTGGCCACTTCCGGGAGCGGCGTGGGGCTGGGGCAGGCAGGGAGCCTGTCTTAGCGGCAGCCCCACTGTGCCACTGGAGATCGCAATCCAGTTGATCACGATCTACTGGTTGGTGACCACTACAATAAAGACAAGTGCAAAGTCCTACAAAATGGGAAAAACAGGGTAAGTGTCAGTACTGCTGAAAAGGATCTTGGGATTATAGTGGATCACAAACTGAATATGAATCAACAATGTGATGCAGTTGTGAAAATCGCTATCATTCTGGGGTGTATTAACAGGAGTGTCATATGTAAGAAACAGAAGGTAATGGTCTCACTCTACTCGGCACTGGTGAGACCGCCGATGGAGTGCTATGTCCAATTCTGGGTGCTACATTTTAGGAAAGATGTGGACAAATTGCAGAGAGTCCAGAGGAGATCAACAAAAATGATAAAAGGTTTAGAAAACCTGACCTGTGAGGAAAGGTTAAAAGAACTGAGCATCTTTAGTCCTGAGAAAAGAAGACTGAAAGGAGACCTGTCTTTAAATATGTTCAGGGCTGTTATTAAAGAGGACAGCAATCAATTGTTCTCCATGTCCAATGAAATTAGAACAGGACAGGGGGTTAATCTGCAGCAAGGGAGATTAAGATTTGATATCGGAAAGTTTATTCTAACTATAAATTTACTTAAGATCTGGCATAGGCTTCCAAGAGAGGTTGCAGAATCCCCATCACTGGAGCTTTTAAAGAACAGGTTGGACAAACGTCTGTCAGGGGTGGTCAAGGTTTATTTGGTCTGACCTCACCACAGGGGACTGGATTTGATAACTTCTCAAGGTCCCTTCCAGCTGTAAGTCTATGCACTGATTGCCACCAGGTGAACCCACGTCGAGCTAAGGAAAAGCCCAGTCATCTTGAGGGTAAGGAGGTAATCCAAAATATCAGGAATACCTGCTGTCTCAGAAAAAATATGGTGGTGGTGGGCCGAGATACAGAAATGCTTCCGCTTGGCTAAGTAACGTTTTCGAGTCCTTTCTGCTATTAGTAAGAATAGTTGGCACAGTTTTGTGACAGAAATATTTTAGACCCAATGCCAATCCAAATACCAAGCCCTAAAGCGAAGAGCTTCTGGGCTGGGAGGTCTGACTGCCATTCTCAAGTCAAGAAATCTGGATAAGGATGAACTCTGATGAGCAGCCAGACTGACATATTCAGGAGACCTGGGAACCAGAACTAGCTGGGCCATTTGGGTATGATGAGAACAGCTTATTCAACAGGACAGAGCATCTTCCACAATATTAGAGGAAGCATCAGGATAGGAAGAAAGGCATAGTTCAAACGGTCTCTCTAAGGAAGCAGGAGAGCATCACCTCCAGAGAACTGGCCCTGAGCTTCCCTGAAACAGTAGATGCTGCATTTCCTATTTGTCTGAGAAGGAAACAGATCCTGGGCAGGGGTTTCATACTAAGCGATGATGCTGTTCACCACTGACCTGTGTATTCTCACTCATGGTTGGTGGCAAAGTATCTGCTGAGTCTGTCCGCTAGTGAATTTTGGGTTCCTGGGAGGTACACTGCTGATAGGGCATTGGATTTTTGATATACCAGTTCCACAGACTGGTCACTTCTTTACACAGAGGAATGGATCTCGCTCCTCCCTATTTATGCAGAATATGGCTGTCATCTTGTCTGACGTTATGAGAACATGGTGAGATTGGATTAACAGTAAAAATACCCTGCAAGATTCTTGACCTGCTGCTCTGAATGCCAGGAGAATTACATGCATTCTGGTTTCCCACGGTGTCGAAGTGTCCTGTGAGACTGGTCACGTGAGACTTTCCATCCTAATAAAGAGGCTTCTGATTATTGTGCTGTCAGGTGCAAGGGATAGAAAAGGATTGCCCATGCATACATGTGAAGGCTCTTTCCACCAAGTCAGAGAAACCCTTATCTTGATGGGGATTTTCACTACAGTATTCATGCTGTGTTTGCTCAGTATATGTACTGTTCAAAGCCAAGCCTGCAAGCAGAGGAGATGCAGTCTGGTGAATGGTGTTATGTAAGTACATGAAGCCACATGACCCAGTAGAGTAAGGCAAATACAGAGTGATGTGTGACGGTTGTGCATAACCCAAAATCTGTCCACAGGGAGATAAGCCCTTGCTCTGAGTCTAAGGTCACTCCTATGAAATCTACAGTCTGTGTTAATGTCAGGATAGACTTTTGCATGTTCACAGAGATTCCCAGGGATGCTGGGAGATGGAACAGTAACAAGGTCAATGCAATGACTTCTGGACAAGTCCTGCCTGTAAGAAGACAGTCATCTAGATACAGGAAGATGGAAGAACTGCCCATCTGAATAGTGTTGCTACTATGGAAAACACTTTTATGAAGACCCAGGGTGCAGCTGCTAGGCCGAATGGGAGTACCCTGTATTGATAGCTGCCAGGACCGTCCACAAATCTGAGGAATCTTCCATGGAAAGGGGGAATATCCACATGAAAGTATTGGAAATAAAACCCATTCCTTGATGCTGAAGTACCACCTGCTCTGTTGCTCCCCACTAGAGGAGGGATTTTACCTCCGGAAAGAGGATCTCCTCGTGAGAATGATCCCTGAAAAGCTTCAGGGAAGGGTGATCTGGTGGGGAGAGAAATTCAGTGCTATAGCCAGAATGGATGATATCCAGCATGCACTTGTCCATTGTTGTTTTTCTCCTGAAGTGGTAAAATTGTACCAAGCATCCACCAAAGCAGATCTCAGAATCGGGTGGAGATGGCATCAACATTGGTCTGCAGCTGCCCAGCATCTTGTCAAAAATATTTTTTGGTTGGGGCGAGAGGCTGGGTAAAGGCCTCAGCTTGTAAGGCAGCTTATGTTATTTCCTCTTCGGGGATGACATATATATTACGAGGGAACAAAGGTTTGCTTGGAGCCTTTTAATGAATGCAAAGATTCATCTGTCTTCACAAGAACATAAGAACGGCCATACTGGGTCAGACCAAAGGTCCATCTAGCCCTATAACCTGTCTTCTGACAGTGACCAATGCCAGGTGCCCCAGAAGGAATGAACAGAACAGGTAATCATCAAATGATCCATCCCCTGTTGCCCATTCCGAGCTTCTGGCAAAACAGAGGCTAGGGACACCATCCCTGCCCAACAGTCATTGATGGACCTATCCTCCATGAATTTATCTAGTTCTTTTTTTGAACCCTGTTATAGTCTTCTCAGTACAGAGATTGCTTTCATCAAAAGGCAGGTCTTGTCGAGTGTTCCACACCTTCCTGGTGAACACCAAGAGTGTAGCCAAGTTTTCCAATGCATCACTATAGCAGTCACCATAGATCTCGATGCAGTATCTGCAGCATCCACAGAAGCTTGTAATGAGGTTGTTGCCACTAATCTGCCCTCATCAATAAGGGCTTGAAATTGAGCCCTATCTTCCTGGTGTAACTTGTCTTTAAAGTCAAGGAACTTACTTAAAATAGTTCAGAAAACTTGGCCAGGAGGCCTGGTAGCTAGAAATTTAAAATTGGAGGCCTCTGGAATTAAACACCTTTCTTCCCATAAGATCCAAACGCCTGGCTTGCCTATCTACAGGGGTGACCCTTTGGTGCTGTTGCCTGGACCTTTCTGTGGCTGCTTGTATTACAAAGGAGATCCAGGCAGAATGGGAGAATAAGAACTCCACTCCCTCAGCTCGAGTGAAGTACTGCTTTTCTTCTCTCTTGGGGGTTCAGGCACAGGTAGCCAACATATGCCATAAAGGTCTTACTGATTCCAGTAGGGCCTCATTCACCGAGTGTGCTACTCAGCTGGATCCAGTAGGCTGTAGGATGTCCAGAAGCTTGTGTTGTAAGTCCTCGACCTCCTCTAAGAGGATCTGAAATTCTTCTGCTACTCTCCGAAGCAGCTCTTTGAATTGTCTGTGGTCAACCAGAGGAGATGGTGAGGCTGGAGTAACCACCTCATCAGGCAAGGAAGATGATATACCTGTTAGTATCGGTGGTATTGGCAGATCCTGATCATTGTCCTTCTCTTCCATAGGCTTAGGAGAGTCTGGTTGGTCTCTTGGAGGGGAGGCATGGTAAGACTTCCTACTGGATAGCACAGACTCCGGTCGCTGCGCATACAAGTCCCATTGCCCCCAGTTAGGTCAGCATGAGGGGTCAAACGTAGGTTGTGGTAGTATCCAAGGCATTGGGTACCCTCAGTCCCCAAAAGGGGGTGTCGGAGAATAACAGAGTTCTCACTTTTTGTTTGGGTACAGCAAATCAGATACTTTATTTTCTTTTTCTCTATCAATTGCATAGAGGGAGAGAGCTAAACAGGTCTCTCAACAGGTAAACAATTACAGCAAGCATTTATACCTTTTGTTACAGACAATAATGAGCAACAGCTGCATTTTGTTTATACATAGGTTCTTACATAGTTCTTTCTTTGCTTCCACAGGGGTCCTCACTTGGGCAGACAAGACTTGTATCAGGAGACTCTTGATCAGTGGTTCTCAAACTTTTGTACTGTTGACCCCTTTCACATAGCAAGCCTCTGAGTGCGACCCCCCTTATAAATTAAAAACACTTTTTAATATATTTAACACCATTATAAATGCTGGAGGTGAAGCAGGGTTTAGGGTGGAGGCACGACCCCCCATATAATAACCTTGCGATCCCCTGAGGGGCTGAACTCTTGGTGGAGGGCAAGACAGTTCCACCAGTACATCCGACTCTCTTGATTAGGAGGAGGTCGGGTCTGGTTCCATAGGTCGTGCTGGTACCGAGAAGCTGTGGCTAGTGGATGGGATGGAAGATGGGCTTCGCTCTAAGTCCATGATGTCTACTGGTATTGGAATCTCCCTGGTGAGGATCAGTCCCAGCAACTGAGGAGACTGTGAATCCGGGAGGATGAAGTATCCAGAGGATACTCTGGAGTGGTGTAAGATACTGGAGCCTTCGAAGGATGCTTCTCGTTGCCTTGCCTCAGTGTAAAGAGACTCTTGGTAATTAGTAGTTCCTTATGGGGCTGTGATAGTACCACTTGTGAAGGAGTCTCCAACTGCATGGTCTTCGTGGGTACAGATGATTCATGGTCCCTTGTCTACTGGTGCTTTGTCTAAGTTGGTAACATGGTCTGTGTTGATGACAATGTGGGGATGGTACTGAAGGAGCCTTGCTTCTATATGCCTTCTGATCATGACCACGAGGCTTAGCGGACATAAGTCTTTGTGTCCTGAGTGGAAAGACTTGCCCAACCTAGACAGGGCTGGGGAGGGACTCCTTCTCTTAGTGATCTAGAAGGGGATCTGCTTTTATGCTTACTCTTGTGAGAAGACCCAGACAAATAAATGGTTCTTCATTCTAGCCATTCCCACTCCTGAGTCAAGACAGCGATTTAGGAGGTGCAATTCTCGATGGCTCAGGCCAATATACGCTGTGGGGTGCCGTGGCTACCTGGCTCGGATCTGACTGAGGCCTCATGGCACGTTCCATCAGGTGCTTCCAAAATGCGCTTCTTGTGCCTGCCACGTTTGTCTGGGGAAGGAGCGACAGATACTGCACTTAGCAGAGAAATGAGCTTCTCTGAGGCAATAGAGGCAGCACTGATGGTCATTGCTGAGTGCAAAGGTATGAGGGCAAGAGAGACAATTTTTGAAGCCCAGAGGCCTGGGCATTATCTAAGTCCTGTGATGGGGGAATTAGTTTGATCCCATCCCAGAGAATCCTCCAACTGCTAGCTAAACTTGTAAAACTACTAACAACACTAACTATATAAAGAACAGGAGTACTTATGGCACCTTAGAGACTAACAAATTTATTAGAGCATAAGCTTTCGTGGGCTACAACCCACTGAGTACAAACTGTCTGTACTGAGCCATCTTGATTATCACTTCAAAAGTTTTTTTTCTCTTACTTAATTGGCCTCTCAGAGTTGGTAAGACAACTCCCACCTGTTCATGCTCTCTGTATGTGTGTGTATATATATATCTCCTCAATATATGTTTCACTCTATATGCATCCGAAGAAGTGGGTTGTAGCCCACGAAAGCTTATGCTCTAATATATTTGTTAGTCTCTAAGGTGCCATAAGTACTCCTGTTCTTTTTGCGGATACAGACTAACACGGCTGCTACTCTGAAAACTAACTATATATAAAACATTGTAATATTTACGTTGAAGAGGCAGTTTCGGACAATGGAGATTCTGATTCAGGCCATGCAGCAGTAAGAAGGAACTGGAGCGGCATCAGTCCACACTGCCCCTTATACTTTCATCCTGGAGCACAAGGAGAGCAACAGCATAGGTGTGGACCAGTGGTCCCAATAATTTTTTACGTCCATGTGAGGACTGAATTTTGTTATGTGCACCAATATGGAGGTGATGTGTGGTGAGGGTGGGGCCGAGGGGTTTGGAGTGTGGGAGGGGGCTCAGAGCTGGGGCAGAGGGTTGGAGTGCAGGCGGGGGTAAGGGCTCTGGCTGGGGATGCAGGCTCTGGGGTGGGGCCAGGGATAAGAAGAGTAGGGTGCGGGAGGGGGCTCAGGGGTAGGCTAGAGGGTAGGGGTGTGGGGGGATGAGGGCTCTGGCTGGGGGTGTGGGCTCTGGGGTGGGGCTGGGGATGAGGGGTTCGGGGTGTGGGAGGGGGCTCAGGGCTGGAGCAGAGGATTGGGTGCAGGGGGTGAGGGCTCCAGCTAGGGGTGAAGGCTCTGGGGTGGGGCCGGGGATGAGGGGTTTGGAGTGCAGGCTGCCCCAGGGCTGCAGCGGAGAGAGGACTCCCTCCAGCCCTCTCTTGCTGCAGCAGCTCAGGGCTGGGTGAGAGGCGCCTCTCCCCGGCCACAGCAGCTCTGGCAGGGCTGGGCTGGGCTGGGCCGGGCCGGGGGAGGGGCACCTCTCTCTGGCAGCTCCAGTGGGACTGGGCTGGGCCGGGCCGCGGGAAGGGCTCCTCTCCTCTGCAGCTCCGGAGGGGCTGGGCGACGGGCTCCTCTCCCCGGCTGCGGCAGCTCTGCCAGGACTGGGCTGGGTTGAGCTGGGGGAGGGGCGCCTGTACAGCCCTTGATAGTTTGCTGCTTGGCAGCGCAGCTTATGGGGAACTTAGGTGTGGACCAATGCACACGACTTAAAAGAATTCTCTGCTCTCAGTAAAAGCAGCAAAGAGTCCTGTGGCACCTTATAGACTAACAGACGTTTTGGAGCATGAGCTTTCATGGGTAGAAGAAGTGGGTATTCACCCACGAAAGCTCATGCTCCAAAACGTCTGTTAGTCTATAAGGTGCCACAGGACTCTCTGCTGCTTTTACAGATCCAGACTAACACGGGCTACCACTTTGATACTCTCTGCTCTCAGGTGCACGGAGCCCATTTATACCCACAGTAGAATACACATAGGGACCAAAACTTGGAAGAAATTTTTGCCCTCCTGATTGCGAAAGACATCCTCATATTGTAAGCTTCTGTCTTGTGGAGACATGAAAGACTGAAACAAAAGCAGCAAAAGAGGTGTGAACCTCCTCCAGTGCTCATGATGAGGTGTTAATAACGAGGTGTTAATTATTAATTTTTAAACTTAAACACTAATGCTGTTAACCATGTAACAAGATGTTCATCTATTCAGCAAACACTACGGTCAACAGACTGACATGTTAACAGCAATGCATTCGGAAATATCAAGTGTCACTGCCTAGATGAAACGTGCAGGCAACACAAACAAAGAATTTTTGTTTGGTGCCTGGAAACTCAAGAATGTCAGCACACAAATACAACATATCAAGTGACGGTGTACAGATGTGGCTATTTACTGCCACGGTGGAACCTTCTTCGAGCAATTGCTAACAAGGTCCCTTTGCCTGATTTTCCCCATACATGAAAGCTGTTAACCTTGCAACAGAGAATGTTGTTTCCCCAATGTGAAAATTCTTCAATGTGTTGGCTGCAGTTTGTGTGCCATCACCAGTATTTTGCTGCTGCTATCATGCATTTTTGTTTTTGCTTTCTTTTCCTGGAAACATCATGGGACCTACTACTGCTTCAGGAAAAGCTGCAAAAACTCTTTTTATTGTGACGCCACTGAGAGCTTACTGAGTTTTCAGTTCTCTCTTTTTTCAGTTAGAATTTTTTTTTATTAGAGATGTAGTGTTTTGAGTTGTCTTTGATGAATTGGACCAGATGGTGGGGTGGGTGTGTTTTGTTCTCTGTCAGGGCCACAATTCTGTTGTATGTTTTTCATTCTCTTCAGGAGACACATATGCAGTTCCCCTTGGTGACTTATACAAATTCATGAGGTCAAATTCATCCCAGGTGAAAATCCATTTACTTTTATACAGTTAACATCAGAGATTAATTTGGCATATAATTTGATAAGCTGCGAAATAATATTCTTATATATGCTGGGTACAAGAGAGGAGCTATGCCTAAGAACATAGTTATTGTACAGATTTTGTGCCTGCTGTGAATTTTGCACTATTGGATGAAACATATCCTGGACAAGAAAGTTATACATGTATATTTTAATATGCGCTAGGTGTCTCAGACATAAAAGGGAAGAGCTTTTATTGCAGAAGCAGCAAAATGAAATGAGACAAAGGCAAATAAGTGGGGAGAGGTCAAAGTCATACAGGACTTATAAAAATGATAAGGAGCATGATCTTGATGCAGTGTAGGAGGGAGGGGCAACAGAGGATTTTGAAGAGGGGGACCACTTGGTCAGAAAATGGCCAAGGAAGAAGATTTTAGCTAGGAACTGATACACTACTTTGTGGTGTGATGTGACGTACTGATGTGTAAGGAAAATTTAACATATACCGTAGATGTTTACAAGAACTAAAAGACACTTCATTCTCCTCCCTTAAGAAGAACTAAGAAAACTAACTAAAGACACTTGGAGACACTGCATCCCATAGCAAATCTGGGAAGTGAACATTTCACAAATCTTCCAACAGCAATATTCTGCCTTGCCAAAGGCCACAAGTGAAACAAGACAGATATTTCCATGGCTTCTATTTTACAAATTACCAGCTCCAGGTTGTACTTATAACTTTCTATATTTACAAAGTAGAAGGCACCTACTGTTGGTCTTTTAACCCTTTGGCACACTGTTAAGTAAAAACTATTTTTACTGGTTTCTCCCATATGAAAGAGCTTTGATCTTTAGTAACTCTTTCAAAGGTTCAGCTTGAAATATTGATTATTTCTGACTGCTTTTCACCAGACTATTTTTCCATAACCTTAGCTCTTCAACAAGAAGATTTTCACATTTCTGTTCTTTTCAAATATTCTGAGTTTCCAACACTAGGAAATATATATATAATTTTAACAAATGTTAAAGTAAAAGAATGTTATTTTGCTGTTTGTAGCATTTGAGGGAAAGGCATAACATATTTTTTAGAAAAAGAAAAAAATGCTGCAATGAACGAAGTGTAAACTACAAGAACAAAATGGAGGAAAACTTTAAAAAAGATCACCTTAATAAAAATTTTAAAAATAGGAAGGATAGAAAATAAGCATCAAATTCACTCAACCTGAAAAATAAAACCGCCTACTTTTCATATTTGTCCAAAAAGGGTAGTGATTAATATTTAGCTGTTTGAAAAGTATCATTTTTTAAAAAAAAAGCAAATCAAGGGAAAGACTAGAAGCCACAGCTTAAATGAGGTGAAATATCAGTGCTTTTCCTCCCTTGATGCCTTAGCAGCAAAGACCACAAAGAAAAAACTCCCACTAGGTTTGTTTTAATGATAGGCTGAACATTTCAGCGAAAAACCCAAAAGTTTTCTGAGACACATTGGAAAAAAATCAGCTTACTAGGGGAAATGAGGGGGGAAAGTCTTATTTTGTTCCCTAAAGACATGCCTTTGCCTGAAAAAATAAAATTACAGTGCTACAGTATTTATGCAATAATGTCTCAGTCTCTTTTATGCTAATAAATTAAGTGTTTAGAAAATAATACTGCTGTCAGCAGCCCCAAAAAGAAAAAAAGGACAGTCCTTCTGACAGCTAAGTATATCTGGAGCAGGAATTAGCTCATGCATCTAAGTGCTGTTGCTAGGTAACAGCACACTTTGGTTTCATAATTTTGAGACCCACTCTTGTCATCTAGAATCATAAGTGTATGAGGCTCTCAAGAAGAATTGCTCCAGAGCACAGTGGAAGTGTATATTTTAACTCGAGTTGCTAGGAACCATGCAGAATGAGTACAGAAATGACAAATTAATTTTAATCAAATCAGAATGTGAAACTAGTGGTGATAATACAAGACTAAAGAATTTTAAAATTTATTTCCCCATGATTTTTAGCTTTTCTACCCATTGCAAATAAGTACCAGTTGCCACTAAAGATCATGTTTGCCAAGCGTCACCACACTGTGGTATCTGAGATATTACAGGTTTTTTTATTCTTAGAATTAAAAGAAAACAAACAGGTAATTCTTTGCTGTAGTCTGCTTCTCTCCCTTTCTAGGACATACATATGGGACTAGAGTTGTGCATAGAAAGGTAATTCTGTTTCACGGAGGATTTCGATATTTTGAGATGAGTTTTGTTCCAATTTTTTTCCTTAACTCTTCACTAAAAGGTTAATTGTGACCATAATTAATATTAATAAAAAGGGGGAAAGATCTCAGGGCAAAATAGGGAAAGAACAGCTTAAACAATATTTAGATAAATTACATGTATTTAAGTCAGCAGAACCTGATGAAATTCACCTTAGAGTACTTAAGGAACTAGCCAAAGCAATAGCGCCCAGAGCCGCAAACCTGTCAAATTTACGAATAGTTTTGAGTTGACCAAAACTGCATTACTGGCAAAAAAGCAAAAAATTTTGCCCAGCTCTAATCATATGATATTACTGGAAACATTTGCAAAGAGACTGTTACTGTTATTTTTATATACTTAGGAGGTGCTAGAGTACTATGGTGACAGGGACCATATAAAGAAGACAGATGAGATAGATTAATAGAGAGAAAAAGAGCCAGATCCTCACTCATTTACTGCAATGGAATGACACTTATTTTCCCCATCTGGCCAATTCTGTATGGCGTATTTATTCTCTGGAACTACCCTGTATATGCCAATTGAAACCAAGTCAGCCATTAACAAGAATCCATATGCCTATTGGTTTTTCCATTTTCATCTTGCAATAGTAACAATGACCTTGGTGCAGGACACTTCCTGGGGACTAATGAATAGCTGATGGGAGCTGCGCAGTCTGGTAATGCTAGGGCAGACAACTAAGCCTCAGGAAATGCCCTGAGAGGGAAAGGGGGTTACAGTAACAAGTTACTTGAGATGTCTGGACCCTATTGGTATTCCACTGTTGGTGCACCTGCGACTAGAAGGTTTTATACTAGCAGTGTCAATTGGTACTGGCCCCTGGTTTCCCAGTACTCAGTTTTGAATCACTTAATCCCCTCCCTGCACTAGTCGCCAGTCTGGTAATTTTCCAGCACTGGAGGATTCTTTACTATTTGCTGGTATGCGTGGTCCTAATATTTTTGCTAAAATCCAAAACTAAAATCTGTTGTCCTGATCTCATACTAGAGATTAACCAAAGTCTGGCTGTGCTCCCGTGACCATGAAGCACGGCACTTTGCAAAAGACTTCTTTTGGTTGATGTCCGTTGCCAGTGCAGAAGATTCTCCCAAGGTGTGTTCACAGCTCAGTCGTCAGAACGAAGTAGAAGAGTTAAATGCTGACTTGCAGAGCTGCTGCACTACAAGGGGAATGTTGCTTCTGTTTCCCTGGAGTTGATTGGTGATTCTTGGGAGAGAGAGGACAAAGGAACTTGGCCCATGGGATTGTGGGATAATTCTGGCAGATGTCGGAGGGTTGAAGAGGGGTTGCATTTACACAGCAAAGTGATAGAGCTTGAGCCCTGGGCCTCAGCTTGACTTGGACTCAAACCCTCCACTCTCACAAGGCCCTAGGACCCTGAGTCCAAGTCTGACAGATGTGTGTGTAGATGGAAGCAGGGTTGGGGCTCAACCCTGAATCTGAGCCCAGATTTATGCTGCAGTGTAGACACACCCAAAGAAACCATATCCTTATGGAAGATTGTGTAGGGAGGGTCCATTGTAAGAGTTCCGAGCTCACCAACTCTCCTCCCAGAGATGATCACAGTGAGGAAGACCACTTTTATAGACAGATGAAGAAGGTAGAAGGAGGCCAAGATGTTCGCATCGGTTTCAGAACCCTTAAAGTCATAGTGTCAGTGAAGACGGAACAGTTCTCCACCAGAGAATGGAAGGTATTGATCGCTGCTAAATCCACATGCAGAGAGCTCAGAGATAGGCCCAACTTCTCTAGAGAAAGGCTGTATTCCAAGTTGGTAGGGAACTCAGTCTTCTGGAGGTATCTGATGATGCTAGCACCAGACATACAATCTCTTCTACTTAGCTGCATAATGTTTTCTCACAGAGATTTTCCTACTGTTATTGAGGACGGTTTTTACCTTCCCTGAACATGACCTTTCTAAACTCATCATCCACTCAAATACCAGGCTGTTAGATGGAGGGATGCTGAGTTGGGATGGTTGGTCTTGCCTTTTTCCTGAGTCAGCAGATTCAGAAACAGCTGGATTTAGATGCATTGACATGTCACCAACCAAAATGGTTTCAGCGATCAGGGTGCCACTAGGATTACTTATGGGTTGTTCTACTTGATTTTCCTCAGGGCTGAAGGTAAGAGAGATATGGGTGGGAAGGCATATCTTAATGGCTCTCACCACTGAACTAGGGATGTGTCCCCTTCAGAAATTGTGATCCTAAACTATTTAGGAACAGTAGGCTGGGCATTTCATGTTCATTTGGAAGATGAAGAGGACCCACAATGGGAATCCCCACTCCCAGAAGATGTTCTATGCCACTGTGTCAACTCAGTTCCCATTAGTATTCCCTGTGAAAGTGCCCGCTGAGTCTGTCTGCCAAAGTGTTCAGTATTTCCAGGAGGTGCACTGCTGACAAGGTTATCTGATATCAGATATACCACTTCCAGAGTTTGAGTCCCCCGTGTGAAAGCGGTGGACCTCTCTCCTCCCTGTTTATGTAGTAAACTATGATCATATTGCCTGACATGACCTGAATGTGCAGGGCCCAGATGAAAGGAAGGAATCTTTTGCAGGCTTCGTCTACTGCTTGCAGTTTGACATGATGTGCAGCTTGGATTCTTGTTGGGACCACAAACCTTGAGCCATATGATCATCCAGATGTGCTCCTCACTCCAGTAGGGGGCCAACCAAAGTCACCATCTTTGCAGGTGGGAGGGTAAGAATGAAGGGAATGCCTATGCACACAGCTTCTTTGCTTTCCCAGTAGGTGAATGATGTCAGGTCACTGAGGGGAACAGACTTTATTGTCCAGGTTCCCTGCTCGGAGTGTAGACTGTCCATAACAATGCCTGAAGGTGGACAATGTGGAGCCTTGCTAAAGAGTCATGTAGGTGAAGGCAGCCATGGGGCCTAGGACATCCTGGTGGGATCTAACTATTGCCAGAGCCAGGAGATGAAATCCCTCCTTATGTGGAATCTGTCCACAGCTAAGTATGTTTTCACTGAAATTTAGTCCAGAATTGCTCTGATAAAGTCTATAATTGGCACTGGAACTAAAGTGGACTTTTCAGTTTACTTGAAGTCCTAAGGCAGCCCTTAATTGGAATCAGGTGTCCCTCATTGACCTGAGGTAACCCCTTCTCAGCTAGTAGGAAAGAGGGCCTTTAACATTCTGGGGCTAATATATCTGCCTTCTAGCACCCTCTTGCAGCCATCCAGCCTGGTTTTGTCATAGGGTGCACACAGATTCATCAGTTTTTCACTACACAGATTGTTGACCTTGACGGGGAGGTCCTCCACAGTAGCCTGAACTTTGGTGAAACCCAAAGGGGTGAAGTAATGAAGCCCATCTCATGATAACCACAGTCGTCATGGAGCGGGAAACCATGTCTGCAGCATTAACTGAAGACTGGAGGGATAACCTGGCTATCAGTTTATCCTCGTCAATGATGCCTTGAAACTGCGGTCTTAGTTCCTATGGAAGTTTGTTGGTGAACTCAGACAATTTGTTGTAATTAATAAAGTAATATTTAGGCATCAATGCAGGATAATTCACAATGTGAAACTGAAGGTTGGAGGAGGAGAAAAACTTTCTTCTGAAGAGGTCTAATTTTTTAGCATTCTTGTTGGAGGAAGCAGACCTAGATTGGTGGTCTGTTACATTCAGTGATGGCCTGAACCACCAGGAAGTTTGAGGCGGGGTGTGAAAACAAGTATTCCACTCCCTGAGACAGTACAAAGTAGTTTTTATCTGTTCTCTTAGCAGTGGGGACACTGGTGGCTGGGGTATATCAGACTGTCTTGACCGGTTCCAGTATAGCTTTGTTGACTGACCCTTGCTAGGGCCTGCAGTCAGGAAGATGTCCAGAAATTTTTGAGAGGAGTCCTGGACTTCCTCCAGGGGAATCTGGAGTGACTCTGCAATTCTCCCCAGGGGGTCCTAAAATTGTCTGTAGTCGTTGGATGGCAATGGTGAAGCCGATGCTACCACCTTGTTCGGAGAGGAGGATGAGCGTGCCACAGGGTGACTGAGTGGACCCATCTGTTCAGGTTGATCTTCCTCCTCAGAACACTCCAAAGGGGGTTGAGGCTATTCTGTACAAGGTGACCTCAGTCTGAATTCCTGCTCAGATCCTTTGAAGTTGAGAAGTTAGATGTAAGGATCCCAAGAACCCCAATAGGCCCTGTGAGTGAGATTGTAAGGGTAAGGAAATGGTGCCCAAGGAGAGGATACCACTGCTCCCAAACCCGGTAATGTGTCCTGCAGGAGTGCAAGGGGTCTACCAGTCTCTGGAACCTCTGTCAGAGCTAATGTCGCATCTCAGAGCAGACGGAGGAGCCACTCTCTCACTCTCTAACCCAGGGGGCCTCCACCTGTCCAGACTACTGTACTCCTTTCAGGAGTCTGATTTGTCTTGCATACCACAAGTTTCACCTCACTTAAAAACTACTTGCTTACAAAAATACAAAAGCGTCACAGCACACTATTACTGACAAATTGCTTACTTTCTCATTTTGTCTGTATTAAATTTTAGTCTGTACTGACTTCGCTAGTGCTTTTTTTGTAGCCTCTTGTTAAACTAGGCAAATATCTAGTTCATGTAAGGAAGCTGTATGGAAGACCTCTGCGTATCCCTAGTTGAGAACCACTGCTCTAGCTCACCAGAGGAATACAAATCTTTAGGAATACAGAGTCAGGTCCTCAAGAATAGTACACTCAGGTCTAAGACTTGGGGAGCAGGAGCAGGGTCTGACTTTTCATGGAGCCAACTATACTGACTTAGGTCGAGCAGTGCATGTTGATATTACTGAGTCTTTCTTCCCACTTTGGTGTAGTACTGCCAGTGCACCAGGAGACTGCTTCCTTCTCTCTCATGGCTGGTACCTTTGGAGTGCTCTCGGACCTCAATACCAGCAATTCGGATCATTGCTCCCCACAACCTCCTGACACACCTGTACAGAGTCTCATTAGTGTACGGGAGGCAGTCCTCCGCTAGAGGTCTTGGGAGGAGATTTCTTCCACTTTTTATGAGGGCATTTGTTCTTACCCTCTTCCTGCTGCCTGCTAGAATTCTTAGGCCTGGTCTCTAATGGTCCGGAGCTAGGCAGCATCTGGCCAGGAGAGGCACCTTCAGCCAGTGTACAACATCAGACAAGCCAGGGTCTGACTGAGGCCTCATCGACTATTCCATCAGGTGTCTTCGGACCCAGAATTCACAGGATTTCTGGGTTCAATATGGAAAATAACAGCAACTAGTGGGATTCCCCAAGGTAGGGTTGCCAACATTGTATTTAAAAACACGGGACAGACCTCAGATGTCCCCAATCTTGACTTGAACCTCAGGGGACAAGACCCCTTCCCCTCACCCCATGTTTTCTAGGATTTCTCTCTCATCAGCTCTGGATGCTGCAGAGAATCCAGAGCCTCAGGTGTTGGGCCAGCAGCTGCTGCAACTCCTGTTCAGGTTCTGCACGGACACCAGGAGCCAAGGTGGAGGCTGCAGTTGCTGGTCTCTGCCTGCTGCTGTGCTGTCCACCCTGCTGGGGATGTTGGCAGAGACTCTCAGAGAAGGGAGACTACAACCTGGGAGTGCTGAATCCCCTGCCAGACAGAGCCCCTTTCTGACCCTGGCCCTTCAGCGCAGTTACAGGGCACACAGCCCCGTTCACTTCCTCTGCCAAACAGAGCCTGTGCAGAGAAAGTAGATGGGGCTGTGCTCAAGGGCTGGAGTTAGCAGGGGGCCCTGTGCAGCAGGGGGCCAGTACTCATGGGTGCACATTCCACTCCCCTCCTGACACTGTTTTTCCTGCACAACACTGAAGGGCCAGGGTTGGGGGAGGGAGTGGAAAGATGCAGCTATGGGTACTGGCCCCCTGCTGTTTCAATATGGGATAAAAGGTGTCCCGTACTGATTTAATACGGGACAAGCAATTTTCTATTTAAATAAGGGACATCCCTTCTAATACAGGACTGTTGTTAACCCTATTCCAAGATAACAAACACGAGTCGGGGGGAGAGAGGGGGAGGGGAGTGTCACTCACTGGGAAGACACAGGGGCAGTCCCACCGGACTTGCAGCTGGGGATCTAGTTCTAGCCATACTAGGAACTCCAAATGGTGGAGAGGTAATGAAGGGAGAAACACCCTGGTTCCCAGAGCACTATCTAAGCACCAAAACTAACTAACTATCTAAAAGGTAAAACTATTTACAGAAAAACCTGATTGGAAGCAGGTCCGTTAGCAAAGCTGCTGACACCAATGATTCCATCTCAGACCACAAGCAGTAGAGAGGAACTGGAGAGGTAGTCATTCTGGGCCTCTTCTTAACCCCTCAGTTCTGAGCACAAGGGGGCACAGGCTTGGACCAACAGGCACTGCTAGTGTAAAATCTTTCAGTCTCAAGTACTCAGAGCACATGCTCACCTCCAGTGGAATACCCACGGAGACAACCACTTGAAGAAGAAAAGTCTCCATTTTAGTGAAATTATTCCCTTTTCTTTTTAGGTTGAATACATGTACAAATAAATTGTGTTATCAAATGTTTCACAGATATTTTCATTACTTCAGTTAGGTAAAAACAAATTTCACCCTGTTCATGGTGTCCTTTAAGTAAAAAAAATAACACAGATCAAGTGAGAATGAGCAAATAAATTATGGATAAAAACTTATTTTGAAAAGTTTTAAACCAACACTGTATGACTTAACATAGTTTTACAGAACTCTATAGTCAAAATATATAGAAAAACATTATATGTATTTTTTTAAAACGAATAAAGTTATCCCACTCTTATTCCTTCTGTCAAGTCTATATAATAAGAGCTCTATTAATTTAAAAGAAAAATCTTTTATATCCAGGTTATGTTTAACACTGTAATTTACAATGTATGAATCAAGAAAGGAGTCTAGAGCAGATACGCAAAGGAAAATGGCCTATTGATGCAGGCTTACATTAATGCATATGGTCATTTTATGTGAGAGTGGCTTTTTATGTACAAGTGAAATAGAGGAAATACTGCAATTTGGCCATACATCCAGATTAGGCAGCTGGATTTCTTAGTCTCAATGCTGCAGAGAATTTCTCTATCCGAAAACCTACAAATATATTTTCTCCTGAAAGTCAGGAGACTAGCATATTTATTAATGTTATTCATTTACAAATTGGGCCCATTTCAAAGAGTCTATGGGAGCATGTAAACTTATTAAAAATACTATGTATATATAATTAAGACATATGCAAGGCCCATCTCTTCTGTCAGGGTGGGGTACGCTCTTAGTTTATTTTATGCAGGTATCTTTCTACTGACTTTGGTCAACAGGATGTGTGTACAATTTATTAATATTTCACATGTGCTCAGAGAAATGTTGTAATAACATGCGATTTTCTTTTTTGCTTTATGGTGGCATGTTGGCCACCTCAACATTCTTCTGCAGCAAACCTGAAGAAAGATGTCCAGAATTATCCTGCGTTGTTGATGTTTGGGTGGACACAGCCTGCAAAAGATCCAGCATTTGCATGCTGTGACACATTTTCTATATTCTTTGGTGAGAATGACCAGAGAAAATAAGAAAAGTATGGCCATGCTACTGACCATATTGTATATATTACTGTGACTTTATCGTAACAGCCATGTTCATCCTTTCTTAAAAATGTTCTTGTTCTTTTTCTCCTGGTATAATCTAAATGCAAGGATTGTTCACCCAGTATTTGAGATGACTGTTTACATTTGGATTTCTGAATCTTTTGTGGTATATAAATGGTAGTCAACTATTTCATGTGTAGGAAAGAAGCTTGATAAAGCAAAAAAACAGTGATGTGTGTGAGAAAAGCACATTAACACTATTTTTCCTTTATTTTTTGAGGAAAAAAGGCCAAAAGAATAACTACTTTTTATGAATATGACTCAAATTTCTGAATATTTCTGCAGCACTTATGTCAATAGCCTTTCAAAAACAAACACACAAAAACAGCCCCTCCAACCCTTCGGTGTATTTATTAGTAGTCTTTGATAACTTCTTGCATATATGGTCTTTGAACATACCTCTTGGCCAACCACACTTTGGCTTTTATACAAGTGATGATGTCAACTAGCCCCTGCTGAAGGTCTGAATTAACCCGGTGTTTAGATTCCAAGTAGGACCCCAGCAAGTGAAAAACCTAAATCCAAAAAGAAAAAAAGTTGCAGACTGCTGTAAAAATATTTTTTTGACTCCTCAGCTCCTAGCTTTCACCCTTCTTCAAAATAACCCCGTAGAAGAAAACCGCCACTAGCAAGATGACCCTCTACTATTCATGCAGAAAATAAAAGATAATTATCCCATAATAATAACTTTATAACTAATGAAATATAGTAAACAACCTAATAACTGATTTCAAGAGCAAAACAATTTAAACATATTTCTTGACACTAGCAGTTTTGCATCCACTCAAAATGAGCCTATCAATCTAGAGGCGGCAGCAAATCCATGCATGCTTATTCTACAAATGAAAATTACTTAGAACTAGTCCCTCTTAATGAGACTTCTATCTTTTCATCAACTTAATCAGAACAAGTACAATCACTTTTTAAATTGTTTTAACCCTTTAAAATTAATGAAATAGAATGTGTACTAATGACATCTGTATTAAACATTCTAGCTTTTATTTGAATCTACAGGTCATACATAAAAACTGTGTAAGAAATTGGTTTCATTTTTTGCAGTAATTATTCTAATTAACTGGTTATTATACTATCAACTGCATGTTTGTTTTACTTGGATTATAAAAAAAGAGATAGGCCCCAGTCCTGCAATGAGATGTGCACAGAGGAATCCCTAGAGCCAAAATGCCTGTGCATCTCATTGCAAGTTCTGGGCCCAATGTTGCAACATTGTTCTGCCTATTAATAGACTTGTGTATAATAGTAAAATTATAGAATATCAGGGTTGGAAGGGCTCAGGAGGTCATCTAGTCCAACCCCTTGCTCAGAGCAGGACCAATCCCCAGACAGATATTTGCCCCAGATCCCTGAATGGCCCCCTCAAGGATTGAACTCACAATCCTGGGTTTAGCAGGCCAATGCTCAAACCACTAAGCTATTCCTTTCTCCCTGATACTTTTTACTGTATTTCTTTTCTTAGAATGTCAGCTGCTGTAGTGATGTTATCACAGGAGGGAAAAGTTGGTGACAGTCTCACCGACACCTGAGATAGTCCCAAACTATCCTTCCTGAAGCCTTCAAAACTTGGACCCTGACTACAGCTGCTGAAATGAAAAAAAACGCTGCCCTACTTCCCTATATTTACTGCAGGGCTCTACTACCTACCGAAAAGCAGACCTGCAATGCCATCAGACTTCCCCAATACCACTTCTAGGGAGTTACATACCAACAAACTACAAAAGCTTTCCATGCTGTCACCACTAACTTAATATTTATTGATTAAAAACCATTGTAAAGTTATACAGTTTTGGAACACACACTAAAGCCACGTCTACACTTACCGGGTATCGACCTCAGAGCACTCTCTGGTCGACTCCGGTACTCCACCGAAACGAGAGGAGTAAGGTAAGTCGATGGGAGAGTGTCTCCCGTCGATGCAGCACGGTGTAGACACCGCTACGTAACTTAGGTCTACTTACCCTGGTAGTATAGACAAGGCCTAAGTTAGAAACTGTGTAAACTTTTAGTTTACAATTAATTTTCCAACAATCAAATCTTCTAAATGTCCTTCGTTTAAAAAAAATCAATATAGCTCAAAAGGCAACTTGATGACGAGTGTATAAACTCAGTGCCACATTTGCTCAGCTTAATCAGGGAAAAACAAACAAACATGTTTTTGTAACTTTTGGTAAGTTTCAGCCTTGCTTGTGAAAGTAAAGCTGTCTTCTTTCAACTGTGCCACCTATGCCGCATTGTCATTATATAAAATCTCTGGCTAGATCATTCTGAAATCAGGAGTTGCAATTTCCTCAGCAACAACTAGAGACCCAACAAATGTGGAATGATTTATAACTAAGAGAATTTAGGAACAAAAAGCCACACAAACCAAAACAAAATTCTCTGTTTTGTTTTTTGAAAAGATAGCAAGTGGGTCCCTAGTTAACTGACTAAACAATATAAAATCATAAAAGAAGTATAAAAATGAGTTATTTTGGGGGGGGGGGGGGGGGGCGGGGAATTTATTTCTTCCTTTCATCTGGGCCCTGCACATTCAGGTCCATTATGATAAACGAACACATCTGTTTGAGCATAAAACCTTGGTGAAGACTATTTTAGGATCTGAAACTGGCTTTTGATGAGTCTAATAAATACTCAGTGAAAACTGTTGAGAGTTTAATTCCTCTAGACAAGTAAAGGTATTTTTTATTTAGAAATTAAATATACATAGATGATCTTGTAGTGAGAAAAGGTATTGTCTTAGCTATAAAATGTTGGTCATGGAATGTACACGAGAAATTATCAACCAGAAGAGGATTTATGAAATGCAAAAATCGTACTATATAATATTGTTACTGCAACAAACTGTATACATATCTGGAATAAGCAAAAAGGCTTGTGTAATCAACATCCTGAATTGTAATAAGATAATGGCAATTCATGCATGGACATTCAGACTTTTTCCATAAGGTAAGCAATAAACATTGCATCCAGTTTCTATATAATTTTATATCAATACAGCTGTAAAACTTTAGTTTCAGAAAATAAGTCACACATGCACGAAATCATCAAAATGTTTCATATTATAACAAATATTATAAGGAATCTTGTCACTCATTATGTCTCCAGGAAACATGGGAGGAATAGATCACGTTATCTGTAAAATTTAAATGAAAAATATTATCTGTTCAATATGTTTTCAGTTCCATACTCTAAACCAGACCACACTTTCTCCCTAGGAAGGATAAAAACATACCACTGAGTCTGCTTCATTCTGGGATTTATTCCTTCAGATAAAATAAATGAACACATCTGAGCTCAGGAATATTCTGAAAATTGTTTCGGGGCCTGAAGTATTATGTCAACAACTAAGAGGTCTGAACATGGAGGCTATGATCAGAGCAATATTTTCTGATAATGTTCAGAGCTGAATGATCAATGCAGCCACAAGAGGCATTTTAAGGACATTCTTTGAACAATTCAAAGAGCTTTTTGTCCGCTTTTTCTAAAGCTCTAAAGCTCCTAACAGCCGTTCAACACACCAAATTAAAAAGCAAAAACTTGCCTCCATTTTAAACAACAAAATAATCCATCACCAAATAGCATTCATTTTTATAGAAGTGTATCACCTCAAATATTCCTAATCAAAGAAGTCATCTCTTCCATTCTGGGATTCACTGCCTTTTGGGCATATGCTGTCATACCAAATTTTGGATTTCATAAGAAAACAAACAAAAAATAAACATATTTGAACAATGATGCAAAGTAGGAACTCCATTTAAATATATATTTTATATACATACTTTTTTTCTTAAATGCAAAGTTGCAAAACACCAGCAAGTAAGAAAAGTTGCTACCAGGAGTGATGTTGAAGAGGCGATAAAGTCAACTGGCCCGTAGGTGTGGGAGTTTAGTGCTGATGGTAGAGGGCATTGACTGCATGTGTAGGGAAACTGGCACCAATTGCATGCTTGGGGGATCTGTCCAGCCCCATAGTGCTCAGGTGTACTATAAAAAACCTTAGGAGTAGCATTGGGAGTGTTTCCTTCACAAACTCCTGTGACCTAAGCCTTTATGTCAATAGCTCTGTGATTAAATTCCTACCATTCCCTATCTTCTTGATAGGTGGATGAACTTACAACAATTAGGGTGACTAGATTTCCAAATTACACATGGTGCAGGGGATAAGCCTGCAGGGGACGGGAGGTTAGGGAGTTTTGTGCAGGAGTGTGGTTTTGGCAGCAGCAACAGGAAGTACATGAAGCCAGTCCTTCCCTCTCTCCCCTCCTTTTTCCATGTCACCCTTTAAATTAGATTCTACTTGGGTGGTAGGTCTGGCTTATGGACTTTTGCAGAAGGGGCTCACTGGCTTGGTGTAAAGGGGTGGGCAAAGTGGCAACCTATAATAGCCCTTGTGGAAACATGATCCTTGAGGGGTCAGCTTTCTGCCAAATTCACCAACTGCGCTGGCTGACAGCTCCTTCAGTTGGTTGGGCGACGGTAGTTTACAAATAAAAGAAAGAAAACAAAGAAAACAGGTACAAAATGTGCTTTTAAAAAAAATGCTCCCAAAACCAGGGTCGCAGTCAAAGGGCTTGTCCACATGAACATTTAGTTCCCTGCAAGCTGGGGTGTGTCTGTATGGACACTGCTAATGAGCACTAACAGTTCCTCAGTGTGCTTTGACCTCTTGTTTCAAAGCAGAGAAGATCAAAGCACACTGAAGAACCGTTAATGCTCATCAGCTGAATTCACAGACACTTTGGCTACATCTAAGCGCTACAGTGGCACAGCTGCACCAATGCAGCTGCACTGCTGTAGTGCTTCTGGTGAAGATACTTTAAGCTGATAGGAGAGAGTTCTCCCATTGGCTTAATTACTCCACTTCGATGAGAGGCGATAGCTATGTCAGCGGGAGAAGCTCTCCTGACGACACAGCACTGTCTACACCGGCCCTTAGGTTGGTATAACTTACATCGCTCAGAGGTTTGGATTATTCACACCCCTGAGTGATGTAAGTAAATTCTAGTGTAGACCAGGTCTTAGGGTGTGTCTGCATTTACAGCAGTTAGGATTGCCAACTTTCTAATCGCACAAAACCGAACCCTGCCCCCACTCACTCCATCCCCCTTTCTTCTGTCGCTGGCTCTCCCCCACTCTCACTCACTTGCTAATTTTCACCAGGCTGGGGCAGGGGCTTGGCGTGTGGGAGGGGGTATGGGCTCAGGGGTAGGGCCAGAAATGAGAGGCTCAGGGTGCAGGAGGGGGCTCTGGGCTGGTCGAGGTTGGGGTAGGGCCAGGGATGAGGGGTTTGGGGTCCAGGCTGGGGGGTGGAGCCGAGGGATTCAGAGTGTGGGAGGGGGCTCCGGGCAGAGGCAGGGGGATTGGGTGCAGGGGGAGTGCGGACTCCAGGAGGGAGTTTGGGTGCAAGATGTGCACCCCTGTGTGTCCAGAAAACATGTACTTGTGTATGCAAAATGGGTATTTTTATCTGCTAGTGTCTACAGGTACCTATTTGCATGTACAAATACTTGTGTTTCACATGAATAGTTCTGAAAACGTTGCCATTCATTGCTTATTTTAATATTTTTCCCAAACAAATATCAACTGAGTATTAAACATCCAGTTATTTGTATTCCTAAATTCTCTCTGTGCTGCCTCTCATACTGTGTTAGGTTTCCCAAACCACAAATAGCAGCCACCTGGCACTATCCACTATATTATAAATTCCCACTATCATGCCATTCACACACACAGGCTTTCATCATGTGTTGTGGAGTGAAGAATGGAAACCTGATTAGGTCACAAAATGAGACCTGATAATCAAAAAGTCCAATGCATACCTTCACAAATGCTGAATTTTCTTCCTTTATAACTTTTCTGTATACACTGCTTCACACATCACCAAGACTAATCCTTTGAGTGGGAAGACTATACTGACCTATGCTTCTTTTAGAGATCCATTATGCCACTACTGAATTACCGACAGATGTCACTGTTGAGTAACACAAGGCTCTATCTTTTGTGGTCTCAAAGAATGATAGACCAAATCAATTTTTCCTGCATTTCTTCTAGCCCACTAAGCTACCGCCACAATAATGAAACATTAAATGTAAAAGAAAACAAAAAACATTCATGTACTTTGATTCATAGAGGTACAAAGGTCTGAGACATTTGCTTTTTAAAGGTCTTTTTTCCTGCTACAGGAAACTGATTTTTTGCAGTAGAAATCCAGGTCTTGTCTATGCTGTTTTTCCTGGAAGGCAGAAGAACCGATAGGACTAGGACAGAGAAAGTACCAAGACACTGGTACTTGAAATTTAAGAAGTGAATTAATTTTTATTCAGGCTATTTAAAGTTTTGTTTCTGTTGATGCTCATTTAACTCAAGCACGTGACCAACACCCAAAGGAAAAGTTTTCTTTTTGAAAGATTCATCAAGGCTGAGAAAGCTCTTGTCCCCATTTTCTGACTCCATGAGGAAACTGCTAACATGAAACACAGAAAGCAAGATTTCATATGTGATATTCCCAATATATAACCAACAAACCATAATCGGAATTTTTTTAAAACTTTGCTCAAAAAACCAAACGAATAAATCTCATTTAAGCCTTATTTCAGGGGTAGGCAACGTATGGCATGCGTGCCAAAGGCAGCACGCGAGCTGATTTTCAGTGGCACTCACACTGCCCGGGGCCCAGCCACTGGTCTGGGGGGGAGGAAGGGGCTCTGCATTTTAATTTAATTTTAAATGAAGCTTCTTAAACATTTTTAAAACCTTATTTAACTACAACAATAGTTTAGTTATATATTATAGACTTATAGAAAGAGACCTTCTAAAAATGTTTAAATGTATTACTGGCACGCGAAACCTCAAATTAGAGTGAATAAATGAAGACTTGGCACACCACTTCTGAAAGGTTGCCGACCCTGCCTTATCTATACATCACTGACAAATAAAAAAGTATACAAACCCAATTCTTTACCTTTACACATCAGCTTTAAGAACTATGATATTATGCTAACCCCTATATCTTTAAAAGATTGAATGGATTCACCACTGGATTATACTTGTTTTGAGTTACATCAGTATAAAACAGACAAAAATGATGAGTGTTGATGGATTTGTTTAATAAAATGTTAGCCATTTTTTGATCCCAAGATATGTTTGTTGTGTTGCTGCATTGGTAGGCTAGTCAATTCTCAACACACAGTACTGCAAATGCAACGTAACTATCTAGCAGCTGCAAAGTTAAATTACTGTGTCACATTATCTCTTTTTGAAAAAGAAACAAATTTACATATTGTAATGCCAGTGTTAATCTTACAGAAGAAATTGTGGTTTTTGGATCTTCACAATAAATTTTGTTGTTTAACTGCAGGCATGAATGCTGAGAGAGCATGTTTTTGTTTAAAGAAAAAAAGGATGTTGATGATATTATCCATCTTTAACACGTAGCCACACACAAAGTCCCTTTTTAATGCATAATTTTTCAACAACACTTTTGCAAGTGATAGAATTACACATTTTTCAGTGAAATAGCAAGGTTAGACTTTTCTCCCCTCAAGCTGACCTAAAGCCATAAAAACTTCTGCTTGCATGCCCTTAGCTGTGTTTGTATGAATTAAGTATACAGTATAAATATTCACATTCCTAACTCTAAGGCTGAAACAATACTCTGACTGTTCTGCTCAGTGACTCTTGAAAAAAAGCAAACTGACATCACCCTATACTGTACATTCTCGGCATAGATCATTTATTTAACTCCATGAAAAAATACAGATGTTTCACCAGCTGAAATAAAACACTGTGTAAATACCAAGCTTGGAAAAACGTGGCGCTGACTAAACTGTGGGGGTTGAAGCAACAAGAAGAGGAAAAAAAGGTGTTTGCAAAATGGCAGCAGTAAAAAGACTGCACTTAGCCAAAGATGACAGAGTTGGAATGGGTCACTCTCAATCTATTGCCTGAAAATAAGAGAACAAATTCAGTTCTGTGAATGCACAACTCAGAGAGATTTGGGTTTTTATCTGGTAAAATACTACATTTTACCATACAATAAATCTCACTGTGTTAAAGTTTCTCTCAAAAAAGCCTTATTTTGATCATTCTATCAGAATGGGAAAGTGGAAATCGGCAAAATGGCACAATAGCAAAAGTTGCCTTCTCTTAGAATGGATAAATACATTCAGGTTTACAATGAAAACAAAAGTTATCTGCTTTGCTCCAGACAAAAACTGGAATTAAGAAAATTCTCCTTTCCAATAAGATGGAAGGAAGTCAGAAGCAAACCAAATATACCCATTACAAGAATAATGGGGTAAAAAGTTAAAAAGGAATTTAGGAACAATTTCTTTCTATTTCGTATTACAAATAGGCTACTGCAAGCAACAGAAGCAATTATTATTATTTGACATACTGTGACAGACCCAGACCAGTGGGGTACAGGAGTCTGGTAGAGGGCAAATATACTGGTCACTGGATGAGTAGTTTTCTGTTCCCTGAGTGACCAGAGCAGGGGCTGCACTAGAGTAACCAGGAACCTGCTAGAACCAGTTAAGGCAGGCAGGCTAATTAGGACACCTGGAGCCAATTAAGAAGAAGCTGCTAGAATCAATTAAGGCAGGCCAATCAGGGCACCTGGGTTTTAAAAGGCGCTCACTTCAGTTTGTAGTGCGAGTGTGAGGAGCTGGGAGCAAGAGGCGCAAGGAGCTGAGAGTAAGAGGGGGTGCTGCTGGATGACTGAGGAGCACAAGCATTATCAGATACCAGGAGGAAGATCCTGTGGTGAGAATAAGGAAGGTGTTTGGAGGAGGCCATAGGGAAGTAGCCCAGGGAGTTGTAGCTGTCATGCAGCTGTTACAGGAGGCACTATAGACAGCTGCAGTCCACAGGGCCCTGGGCTGGAACCCGGAGTAGAGGGTGGGCCCGGGTTCCCCCCAAACCTCCCAATTGACCTGGACTGTGGGTTCTTTCAGAGGGGAAGGTCTCTGGGCTGTTCCCCAACCCACATGGTGAATCTCTGAGGCAAGAAAATCCACCAATAAGCGCAGGACCCACCAAGATAGAGGAGGAACTTTGTCACAACACATAATGTGGCAGCACTGAAAAACTCAAACACACTGTACTAGAAAATGTACAAATATAATATAATAATGATATAATATACAGTAAAAGCTGTTTTATCCGGCATGTTGGAGGAATGGGGGTTGCCGGTAAGTGAAAAATGCCAGTTAACTCAGAGAGAGGGAATTTGGGTGTGGGAAGGGGGTTGGGGCAGCGGCTTGGGGCGTGGAAGGAGGTGCAGGGTGCCGGATCTGGGGGCTGCTCACCTGGGGCGGCTTCCCGCAAGCGGCAACCTGTCCCGTCTGCTCCTAAGTGGAGGCGCGGCAGGCAGCTCTGTGTGCTGCTTCCACCTGCAGACGCTGCCCCCGCAGCTCCTATTGGCCCTGGTTCCCAGCCAATGGCAGCTGCGTTGTTAGTGCTTGGGGCGGGGTGGGGACAGCACACAGAGCGACTCCTCCGCCTAGGAGCAGCTGGGATGGGTCGCCACTTGCGGGGAGCCGCCCCAGGTGAGCGGCCCCCGGATCAGGCACCCTGCACCTGTATATCTATTTTAAAAACTTACTACGATCTGGTCATCTTCTGCTCTCATAGGGCCTGATTTTCCACTGGCTTGTCCCTTTTGTAGTTTGTTACTTTTTTTTCCAAATAAGGTGTAAAAACGCTAACAAATCAGAATTTTCTATTCATATGTATTATTGGTAGCATTTTACAACCAGAGTGCACAAGTACAAACGACTACAAAAAGTGCGAGAGAATGGAGAATTGGACCCATAATTTCATAGGAATATACTGTTTAATCAAATCATTGTTCTATTCATCTGTACCCTGCCTCTCACGTATGGGCAATATACATCCTGCCATGATGGTGAAAAAAAGCCTGGAATGCACCTGCAAAATTATACAGTGTTATAATTAAGACAGTGGAAATTTACTTTTGGATATCTCAGGGATCCATTTACACGCTGAAAGATGACTGAAGACGAGTTCTCCTGTTTTGTTTTGTTTTTTGGAGGGGGAAATTAAATGTTTTTATTCATGTTCCTGTTTAAATATCAAAACACTGGAGAAATGAAGAACACTAAAATGTTTAAGTATGGCAAAAGAATAGAAAAGAACAGCTTGGGTGGGAAGAAGAGATGGGGCAAGGGGTCAAGGTACCAAGCAAAAAGGCCCCATCCTCTATCATTATATTGTATAGTGCATAGCTACATATATTAATGCCCTCAGAAGTTTAACTAGTCCTGGTGAAGTACACGTCTTGACCTCCAGAGCTAATAAGCTCCATCCATACCTTGAAAGTCCTTCCTTTTGCCATGTTAGGTTCACCACCTTTTCTGGTTAAGAACAAGAATGGCCATACTGGGTCAGACCAAAGGTCCATCTAGCCCAGTATCCTGTCTTCCAACAGTGGCCAATGCCAGGTGCCTCAGAGGGAATGAACAGAACAGGTAATCATCAAATGATCCATCTCCTGTCACCCATTCCCAGCGTCTGGCAAACAGAGGCCAGGGACACCATCCCTGCCCATCCATTTTAAGACACACTCTGATCATAATACTCAACAAATTTATGAAGTTATATATTATGGCTGGTTGTATGCAATCTAATATCCCCAAATATGATAATTTTGTTTGTCTGTTAAATCAGGAACACATCCCTCCTGAATACACTGCACCAAGTTAATGCCTAGTTTAAGCAGGCAAATGCCACCAAAGCCTATGGAATTGCCCCCACGTACACTCGGTCTGAATTTGGACCATTAAGTGATTAGCAGCAGTGTAACATTTTATGATTAGATATTACTATGTGAGGAGCATGCATAAATACCAACAGGATGATTTATATCAACAAAAATTAAATTAGCATTTTTGGCATGAGCATGAAACCTTTCACACAAAAGAAATGTAGTTTAAACCACACAGACAGTTAATAAGGACATTTGAGAAAAAGTTATAAAACTATGGTAATGGATCATTCATGTTTGAGAAAACGGTACAAAGGTGCCTTTCTCCAAAGCCTATAACTTTGTAATGATGACTTCATGACTGATAAGATATTTATTCACAATTTTTTCATCCTCATAGTGCAAACTGTGCTTAGATTTTCCTCTTTCAAATTTCTCTTTCTGTTCCCAAATGAATCAATGGATGTCTCCAAAGTTATAACTTAAGTGTTCCTATTGGAAAGTCTACACTTCCTGCCTCTTGAAGAAGTATCTTGATAAAATTATTTCATTCTTTTTATTTAAGGCAGATGGGAAGTGACATAATTAAGAGAGAAGATTTATTTGCATTTTGTCCATAGTTTCAACTTGATTTAATCTGTTTTATAACTTAATTATGCAAATTTACTTTGTTTATTAATACACGAAACACTGGAGTTTTAATTATTTCTCTTTCAAATATCACTATTGTAATAAATAAGATTTTGCTGGATAAAAAGAAAAGGAATAACTGACAATTAAATTACAAGAAAACTTGCTCCATTCATTGAACTAAAAAGCTGGACAAAATATGGAATCCTAAATATAATCAAGTAGTGGATAAAAATATAAAAACTAGTAACTTCTTTAAGTGAGCCAGCAAAACACAGCAACGAGTTTGAAAATGATGAACCTGCCATACACAATAATGAAACCTTCTCAAATAATGCATACATTTTTCCTTAAATTATGGAGGCATATAGTGGTGACTGCATAATTGGTATGTTCTGAAAATAGGCTTAAAGTGAAGCATAAATTCCTGCTTTTTTCTAAACGGAGGTGGCCAATTGGTGCAAAATTTGATGTGGGATTAGTTTTAAGCCTCTTGAATTTTTATATACCGGTAGTTTTTGTTTGGTTTCTCTTCATATGTTTTTAATAGGAAGAGTTTAAATTTGGGCTCTGGCTGAAATTTTTCCTTGGCTCTGCTGCTACTACTATTGTTGGGGTGTGGGAATAGTCTAGTAAAAGTATGTGTGTGTCCAGAAGTGCTGTCCCAGGAGCAACATATTTCTTTTGCTTCCAGCTAGTCTCACTACCCCATATTCATTTTCTGGCACTGTCCTAATTCAACTTATTCTTTTTTTGTCTGTGCAATAGACTTTTTTGTTTGCATGATATTGCTGACTTCTCTCTTAAATACATTGTTTATCTGTCCATACAAAACTTGGCAGAGATATTAACCCCAACTAAATCTGGTCCAATGGATAGCTTTTTAGTGTTTCAAAAAGTTGGGATTTAGGATAATTTTTAGCCATTATTCACATTACAATGGAAAGTTTATGCGCTGTGCACACAAACCTGATTGGTTAATTGATGAGGGGAGGGGGACAAGAGGACGGAGGACCCAGATCTATTTGATGAGAAAGGCAAGGTCAGGTGCATGAAAGCCTGACTGATAGATGAGCACAGGGCCTGGTGCACACAAGCCAGATAGATAAATGGGGCTGTGCACATGCAAACCTGATCAACGAATAGGGCACATACAGCCTTGTCAGAAGCTACACTTTGTTGTAGGATAAAGATTGACAGCAGAGACAGGTTTGTGTGGAGTTGCTGACAGATAAAATATTCTCCGTCAACAGCCGCACTAGTACCCCCCTACAGATCTACCTCCCTGCCTTGTTACAGCCTCCACCCCTCAAAAGAATCTCATTAAAAAGAGAACTTAAAATCCCTAGAAGTGAATACATAAGAAGCTTCTTTTGGAAGTAGTTAGGGTGCTACACACACAACCACAAGGAAATGAGGTGCTGAGCCTCCTCTACTCCACCCCCAGGCCAATACCATCACCGCAATCAATGTACACCAGAGATTATGCACCAGAGTCTTAACTCTGCAACCCCTAAGGACACTGGCCTTTCATCACCCTTTTTAAAAAACGGTTATCTACCTTTCCATAACTACTGTTCTTCGAGATGTGTTGCTCAAGTCCATTCTATGTTAGGTGTGTGTGCACTGTGTGCCCTGTCGCTGGAGATTTCCCCCTCAGTGTTATCCATCTGTCTGGCTTTAGCGCTCTCTGTTGCTGCGCGCTCATGCGCAGGTAGGGGCCGTCCTGGCTCGCCCCACATTCTCTCAATTCCTTCTTGCCAGCTAACACCAACAGAGGGGCAGGAAGGTGGGTCATGGAATGGACACGAGAAAAACATCTTGAAAAACAGTGACGGAAAGGTTAGTAACTATTTTCTTCTTCGAGTGCTTGCTCATGTCATTCCATGTTAGGTGACTCCCAAGCGGTACCTGAGGAGGTGGGCTCGGAGTTCATGGACATGCGGATTGCAACACTGCTCTATAAAACTTGGCATCATCCCAAGCCTGCTGGGTGACAGTGTCGTGTGAGGAGCAAGTATGTAACGATGACGAGGTTGCTGCTCTGCAGATGTCTTGGATCGGGACCTGGGTCAGAAACACCACCGATGAGGCCTAAGTTCTCGTCGAATGGGCAGTCTAGATAGCAGGAGGTGGGATGCCCATCTGCTCATAGCACGTATGAATGTAGAAAGTGATCCAGGATTAAATTCTCTGGGCTGAAACCAGTAGACCTTTCATCCTGTCCGCTACTGCCACAAAGAGCTGCGTGGATTTACAGAACGGCTTGATTCTCTCAATATAGAAGGCCAGGGCGCATCTAACATTCAGCATATGGAGATGCCACTCCTTCATATTCTTGTGTGGTTTTGGGGGGGAAAAACAGGTAGGAAAATAGCCTGATTACGATGAACTGCGAGACTATCTTTGGAAGGAGCAGTGGGTGGGGGTGCAGTTGAACCTTGTCCTTAAAGAACACTGTATATGGGGAATCTGACATAAGGGCCCTGATTTCTGTCCTCCTGGCCGAGGTAATTGCTCCTACAAAGGCAACCTTTCAGGAGAGATACAACAGAGGGCACGATGACAGAGGCTCGAAGGGAGAGCCTGTGAGTTTTGACAGGACCAGGTTTAGGCCCCACGGTGGTATAGGTTCGCAAATTTGAGTGTAAAGTCTCTCTAACCCTTTGAGGAAGCAAATGGACATTTCATGTGAGAAGACCGATCTACCATCCACCAGTGGGTAGAAGGCAGAGATTGCCACTAGATGCATCTTGATCAATGAAATGTCTAGATCCTGATGTTTCAGGTGGAGCAGGTATTCCAGCATGCATTGGAGGGGTGACTGAATTGGTGAGGTGCCTCTTTGGGAAGGCCACACAGAGAAACGCTTCTAGGTAAGTCGCTCTAGTAGATGGTTTCCTACTACTTAGTAAGACTTGGTGGACTTGTACTAAATAGGCCTGCTCCACCGGATCCAACCCGGGAGCTTCCTTACACTCAGGTGGCGGGCCCTTAAGGTACAGGTGGAGCAAATGGCCGTGATCTTGTGAGATCAGGTCCGGGAGGGGTGGGAGTGGCAGTAAGCAGATGCAGCAGTGTGCCGAACTGGTGCTGTCTCATGGCCACGCAGGGGCTATAAGTATAACCCTTGCATTGTCTCGCTTGACTTTCAGCAGGACCTTGTGCACCAGAAGAATGGGAGGAGATGCATAGAACAGGAGCTCTGTCCACAGAAGTAGGAAGGCATCTGAGAGAGATCCTGGACTGTGACCACGTAGCGAGCAAAACTGCTGACATTTCCTGTTCTGCTTGGTTGCGAACAGGCCTACGTGGGGAAACCCCCACCTCTGGAAGATGGATTTGGTCACTTCTGGGTGAAGGGATTGTGGTGAGAAGAGAGAGACCTGCTGAGGAGATCCACCAGAGCGTTCTGGCCTCCCGGAAGGTGGGAAGCTTTGAGGTGGATGGAGTGTTTACCACAGAAGTTCCACAAGCAAATGGCCTCCTGACACAGGGTAGACAAGGGCACTCCTCCCTGTCTGCATGCTGTCCATGAGGACACTTACAACTTTGCCTGGGGTAGGAATACCAGGCATGCTAAGTGGACCTCTTTGTGCTCTCTGACATTTATGTGCAAGGCGAGTTCTTCCTGGGACCACAGACCCTGAGTCCTGAGGTTCTCGAGGTGAGCACCCCAACCTAGATTGGACACATCTGAAATTAAGGATACTGAAGGTTGGGGGGTGACAAAGGGATTGCCCACACCCACCGATAAAGGGTCCTTCCACCAGTCAAGGGAAGCAAGGACCAGGGCAGGAACTATAAGCACCGAGTCCAAGTGGTGATGGTTCAGAGTACACTGAGGCCAGCCAGGCTTGAAGGGGCCTGAGATGTAGTCTTGCATGCTGTACATGTATGTGCAGCAGCCACGTGACCCAAAAGTTTGAGGCAAAAATGGGCTGTCGTGACTGGGTGGACCTTGAGCTTGGATATCAGAGCTGACATTGCCTGGAACTGAGACGCTGGGAGAAAGGCTCTGGCCTGGGTAGAATCAAGCACTGCCCTGATAAACTCTATCCTCTGGATGGGGATGAGAGCTGACTTTTGCTCGTTCATCAATAGGCCCAAGGCCCGAAAGGCAGCTTGGATCAGGCTGGACTAGATGACCTCCTGAGGTCTCTTCCAACCCTAATCTTCTATGATTCTAAGCCTGCTGGTTGGAAATGCAATGCTGTAACCCACCAGTAGAATAAATCTTCCTACCAAACAGTCCTTTTGAGTCCTTTTGCTTGGAGGATGGGGGTCGCGCCTCACTGCTCTTGCCTCTCTCGCTCATTGGCTGCTGTGACCACAAGGGACATAGTACTTTTTCCCTGTTCTTTTTGAGGTGGAGGGCAAAGAGGAAGGGGTCTGTCATAGGGACTTTACTGGACCCATAACAGCCTCATTGAGAGGTAGGGCCACCTGAGCCAAAATGTCAATGAGTCTATGTGAGGATTCTTTAAGAACCTCCACCTCTAGCCCCAGGTTAGAAGTCACCCTTTCCAACAGAGCTCCTGGTAAGTTCTGAAATCATCCTGTGGCACCAAGCTGCTCGGTCCTAAGACAGCTTCGTCTGGGTAGGAGGAGGAAGAGTGGGGGGCCTTCCTCTTCTTCTGCACCGACCACATCATGCAGGCCTAAGTCCTGAGTGTCGGTACTAGGCTCGGTACTGGAGTATGGGTATGGCGGAGGAGCCCTTCTCTTGAATATCACTGACCATGAACAGCTAAAAAGCAGCCTCTGTACCAGGGGAAAACCCCACTGAAGCCCAGAGAATGGGACATTGAACATGCATAGGCCACTGCCCTCCAGAACAGGTGCCAGGAGGGGCACCACCGGGGCATGCCCCTCTAAGCTAAAAGAGGGGTCTAACTATATACACCACTACTATATACACTATGAACACGAATATTAGAAAATAAAACAGAAGGTAACTAAACTAAAGAATAACAGAACCACTGGTAGAACGCCTTGCCGAAACAAGAGAAGTTGTTCCTGTGACTGTCACACGTGGTAAGAAGGTACTTAGAGACAGTGGGGCCGGCCAGGGTCCATGAGTGCGTGGCAACAGAGGGCGCTACAGACTGCCTAAGGGATACCACTGAGGGAAAAAATCTCCAGCAGCGGTGCATGGGGCACGCACACCTAATGGGGAATGGACATGAGAAAGCACTCGAAAAAGAACCACCATTCTACACACAGTCCTTTGCCTAGCTACCCTCTCACAACACAACCAACCACTACACAAAATGTCGACAATTACTAGTCGTGGGGAAGTGACAATCGGGTAAAAGGGTACGTGCAAAAGTGCTCTTCTATGAGTGAGTTATATATATCTCTTTTGCTGCCAACTATTGTCATACCCCATATGTGTTTTCTGGCACTATCTTAAGTTCACTTTTGTGTCTCTCTGTTATTAATGACAAGGGCCCAATTCTGCATTTAGGGCCCAATTCTGCTCCCACTGAAGTTAAAAGGAATTCTGACATTCACTTCAACAGGAGCAGGAACAGACACTTAGAAGCCTCATGCCCCTTGTGCCCACATTTTTTATGTCATATTTAAGTAAAAACCAGGTTCCAGAGTCCACAGGCAATGTCTAAATAGGTTCCTGAGTGCACAGATTTGTTCTAAACTGGGAGGTTTAGAACGAGGACAGATGTTAAAGGCAGGCTTCATGGAAGAGATAAACTATCCCACTGAAACAGGAGAGCTGAAGGGCAATGAGCAAGGTCAGTTACATAAGGGTATTTTGTCTAATCTGCATTTCCAAAGGTGAAGAGAGCTCACACGTACCCACTACTTCATGAACCAGTACTTTTGTTGGTTTTGGAAAGAGCAACTTGTCCATTAACTTAGTCTAAAAGTATTGTGATAGAAGCTGCTGTAATGAGCAAAAGCCCATGCTCCAATATTTCATCTCTTTTCCTCCCGGCCAGTGACAAAAGAGGCAACATTTCAGCTGAAAAAGAGTAGTTTAAAAAAAGTGTCATTCAACTGCAGAAAAAAAAATACTACAGCGCATATGTAAACTAAGAAGAACTAATCATTTAAATTATACAGATGTTTATCCTTATTAATGGAAACCTAATAAACTCACAGGAAGCTAACGTTCAGCTGAATATCCACTCCACCCCAAAATCTTTTTCAGAGTCACTGCTACCCAGGATAGAGTCCCCCATCCAGTAAGTATGGCCTGCATTCTTTGTTCCTAGAGGCATGCATTTACATTTAGCTCTATCAAAATGTATATTGTTTGCTTGTTCCTAATTTATCAAGTGAGCCAATCATTCTGAATCAGTGACCTGTCCTCTCCATTATTTACCACTTCTCCAATTTTTGTGTCATCTGCCAACTTTATCAGAGATGATTTTATGTTTTCTTCCAGGTCATGATAATAAATGTTAAATAGTGTAGGGCCAAGAACCAATTCATGTGGGACCCTACTGAAAACAGATCTGCTCAATGACTATTCCCCATTTACAGTTCCATTCCATTCTTTACACAAAAACAAACTCTCATACATGTAGTTGCTAATAGTAATTGTGTTCTCAAGGGGTCTTCCTCTGAGCCAATAACCCCTTTAGGCTATATTAATAGCTCTTCTAGGCATGCTGAAAACCATGGCATCTTTTTTCACTTCTGCCACATTGTATTTATAGTACCAGGAAAAATGTTACAAAAACTGACCATTCTACAGTTCCATTAATGCATTTTCTTAATGCAGATAATACCCACAAGAATTTTACGGTGTCAAATTACTAGCCTCTTCAACAACGATGTTCTCCATTTCAACAAAGTAAAAACACTATAAGCATATCTGTTTAACATGTAAGGAAATTTAAAGAACAATGCACAAAGCATGACTGCAACATTAACATTGTGCAGGTCAGTGCTACAAAGTCAGTGTATACTCAGGACTACCAAAGCAAAAAGTTAAGACTGAACATGCAATATTAATTCATAATTACTTAAACTGGAAAGAACCCCAGTCATGCATCATGAAGGTGTCCTAGGAATGAACCAATACTAGGCACTGTACAATCACAGAACAAAAAAAGATGGCCCTTGCCCTCCAAAACTTAAACTTAGATCCCTTATAAATACGCATTACAATACATGACTATATTCAGCCCTGGAAGCCAACATAATCCTGGACATAGGGCCACTTAGGCTAGAGAGGGTTGCGTTGGCATAAAGTACCCACAACTCTCTTTCTAAAGTGGGCACTACAGCCTGGGAAGAGGCCTATTCCCATGAAGTCTCTGCTGGTGGGGTTCCTATGGAATCACAAGTTTAAAATACCCCTAGTGGAAGGTGGCAGTGCAAACACTGCATGCTTCCCTGGAGATGAATAACTCTGGGGGAAAAGTGTCCCCGCAAGCTCTTCCTGTGCAAGTAGTGGGGCATCAAGCCCAGCTTTTAATCATGTGCTCACACAACAGTTTTTTAACCACAATCTTTTTAATACAATCTTAATAAAAGTTATTAGAAGCTAAAGACTGTATCTAACACAAGTGTGTCGGGGTAGAGTTAACATTGCATTCAACGTTTTGCATTCGTTGACCTCTGCATGCTTAACTGTGCAAACTTAAAGGTTATATTAATGTGTTTTTTTAACATAACTTACTAGAACTTTTTAAAGGGGGGGGAGGGGAAGGAAAATAGAAAGGTTCATAATTAACACCAAAGCCAAAGCCAAGGTGTACTTACCAGTATCACTAGCAGACTGCACACTCAGATCAAGGGAGCTGCATCTGCTTCTACTAGTTCTGAATTTAGCTTGCAGACTTAGCAGGTACAAGTTGGTGGTAGAAATGTATGTGTGTTTTGCAATGGGGAGGCAGTTTTGCCTAGTGAATAGAGCAACAGGGGGAGACCTGGGTTCTAGTCCCAGCTCAGCCACTGGTCTGCTGTGTGGCCTGGGATAAACCACTTTAACCTCCTTTGTGCTTCAGTTTTCCCATCTGGAAAATGGGATAGAAATACGATCATCTTTGTAAAGCACTTTGACATGTACAGTGAAAAGCACTATAAGAGCCAGGTATTATTATTATTTATTTTTATTATTGCACTATATATTATTTATATTTCTGCAGTACCTACAAGCCCCAATCACGGATCAGGATCCCAAAGAACAACAACAAAATAGAGTATACTGATGAATGTATAGCCTTATAAAACCTTAAGGCAATGTAAGCACCTGACAACCCCTGATTACCGCACCTCCATCCACATTCTTGTCCCTCCAAATTATATTATCTGGAAATTTTTGTAGTGTAAACCCATACAAGGCCTTAAATCTTAAGCAGTTTAAACAGATACAAGGATAACATCAGCTACATCAAAAAACCCTTGTTTCTTTAGTTGATAAATAGTGAAAAAAATTGTATATATGTATATACACATGTGGGTATGTGTATACTATTTATTATTTGTATTATAGTAGCTCCTAGAAGCCTCAACTAAAACTGAGACCTCATTTGCTGAGCCTGATGTGAAGTAACATTTATAAATAGCCTTGTCTGTATGCGTAGGGTGAAAATCTGCTGAGTTTCAGCAATGGCTATTATAATGTGGTTCATTTATTTGCTACGGTTTAAATTTCATTAGGGGTTATCTCTGTTTCTATGAACATGTTTTTGTAATTTTGAAAGGTACACAGTACCAGGGGAAATAGCCAGGAAACTCTATTGTCTAAAACTTTTTCATATGTTATTAATAATGAGGAAATACTGACTTGATGTTTTCACCAAGTGTTTCTTGTGGTGCATTTTATATTTTTATCCATTTTACTACAAAAGATTTTTCCTACCTTTTTCAGTAGTGAGCAAGATACTCACTTAAAAATAAAATAGGCTTAAAACGTAGCATGTTTTGCACTTAGATATGTATGTGGGTCAAGGCATTGAACTGGGACTTGAAAAATCTGAGTTGAAATACTTACTCTGCCACAGACTTCCTCTGTGACCTTTGGCAAATCACTTAATCTCTCCATGCCTCAATTCCCCAGCTGTAATACTTCCTTTCTGTCACCCTTTGTCTGTTTTTTCTTTTTTAGATTGTAAATGCTTAAGGGCAGGAGATTTTTCTGATTCTTTATATAGCGTCTAGCAAATATAGCGTCTAGCAACATGTTCATAGAAACAGAGATAACCCCTAATGAAATTTAAACCGTAGCAAATAAATGAACCACATTATAATAGCCATTGCTGAAACTCAGCAGATTTTCACCCTACGCATACAGACAAGGCTATTTATAAATGTTACTTCCCATCAGGCTCAGCATGATGTCAGCTTACAATAACAAGTTAATGTTAATGTTTTCCAGTAATTTTCGCAGTGCCATTTAACTGCAAGTGCCCAAGCCAAGGTAAACTTAAGGGCAATGCGAGGGCTAACTGCATAATCAAAGAACAAGCTTAATGAATATGGCATTTATGCTTTGAAGTGAACACCAAGAAGTACAACTGCAATATATTATGCAGCTTTTCAGTCCCCACACTTTAATTTAGCTAACCATTTAAACACATCTGTCCAAAGCAGCTAAAACGTATTCTCCCCACAAATCTCATCATCTAATGCATTTTTTCAGATAAAGGATCAGCCTATACTGATCATACTAGTTTGAAACTCTAAGTGGTCAAGCATTCCTTCTGCACTCTGAATTACATTGGAACTTTACATTGTAATAATAGGACTTCATAAATTACTCTGTTTGTCTATCGTCTAAGGATTTTATACAGCTGCCATCACCATAGAAGATGAGCTCCTTCCATGTAAATTCAATAGCAGTAGAGAAGTCCCTAGTGAACTTCATGGAGTCTTTGGACTGTGTCCTTTTTGGGGGGTTAAACCTGTGTTTGGGATAAGGTTTTTGTTTTTAATTTTTAAAGTTTTAATTAATTCCTCCATACTATGCCATGTAGGTGAATTAGCAATACCTCATGGCTCACTATGTCAAAGTACAACAATGTGTGCATGGAGATCTTACCTGTGTCCATGGCCTTAAGGAGGCAATTTGTTAGGGCCACTAGAGCGGTCTCTGCTATATCATGGCCTGAACCTTAGTTGGAGCCTGGTGGTAACTATTTGATTGCAGCCATGTTGTTGGAGCCTGGTGGTAACTATTTTTTCAATTTAGAAGGCTTACTGCACATTACCTGCTTTTTAGAAGCTATAAAAACTTACTAAAGTAAAAAAACGCATGTCATGAATAGGGCCCTACCAAATTCATGGCCATGAAAAATGCGTCACAGACCATGAAATCTGGTCTCCCCCCTGAAATCTGGTCTTTTGTGTACTTTTCCCTATACTATAAAAATACCCTATACTATAAGGTAAAAGTATAAAAAAGTACGCAGCGTTTCTCAAACTAGGGGTCCTGACCCAAAAGAGGGCCACAAGGCTATTATAGGGGAGTGACGGTATTGCTGCCCTTACTTCTTTGCTGCTGCTGACAGCAGTGCTGCCTTCAGAGCTAGGCACCCGGTCAGAAGCCGCTGCTCTCCAGCTGCCCAGCTCTGAATGCAGCGTAGAAGTAAGGGTGGTTTTGCTACCTTTTGGGGTAAAAATATAAAGAAGGTGAAAGAATGCATTGCTATATACAAGAGAAACAGAAATGCAATAAAAAGGCCCACCATTTCTCTCTGAAGTATTAAGTCAAGAAGGGAGAATTGACAGTATCTTTCTTCTCAGGAGGAAGTAACAGCAACGAGTTGATTCAGAAGTTATTGGTCCATCAAACTTTAACTCAGGAGGCACTGCATAGATTTTGAAAAACTGTATGTACAGTAGTTAACCAATAGCAATTTCATGGTCTCAAAAAAGGTTCCCAGTTCTTTTTCCAAATCTAGTTAACTTATCATCGGTGCACTGTCAGTTTTGTTAGCTCTGCAATCCTTTAAGCATGAATCAACCAGCTGCAAACAGAGCCTCCATCTGTTTCTATTTTAAGATGATAAGGGATCTGCTAGCAAGCTGAAGTTAAGGAAAAAAGCAGTCTAAATCTTTGTTACACAGGCTAAGGGTCAAACCTCTCAATATAGCACTAATTGGATACATTATGACTTTCACTTCAAGATCTGATGATAGACAGAGTCCCAATAGTTAACAGTTTTTACAGCATGTCTAGAAACTATGCAAGGATAGATCCCTCCTTTGTTTACAATACAACATAGACCATGCAAGAATAAGAGAAATTTATTATAGAATTTTTAGGTATATGAGCTACACATAGCTAGGCCAGTAGACTAGTTCGAGCCACTATACAATTGTATTCCTAGATTTCAAGACTTTACCTCCTAGAATAACCTGATTTTCTTTTTCCCCATAAAGAAGAGCTTTATTAAGTCATTGACTCATTTTAATTAGATAATTTGAATGAGCTTCCTGTTCATGATTTATAACACTTAAATGGAACTGTCCCATCTATTTTGCAGGGAAGCTGTACAGTTACTAACCCAAAAATACATATATATTTCTCAACTATGCAATTCTCTGCATTCTGGTTGGCTCATGGATATTTTATTGGCAAGTCAAGAGAATAAAGATTTTGTACATTGTACAGTTGTTTCTTAACATCCACAGTGATCAACTGACTGGCTAGTGCCCTTAGAACTCCCAAACCATGTGCACAGAATAAAAATGATTGTGTACTTCTAACCCTTCCTCCTTCTTCCACTGTTATTTTACCTAACCCTTGATAATAAATAGAGTTTAATAAAAGGCAATTACTCAAGAGGAACTATCCCCTCCTCAAGCAAAGAGGACGGGGGGGGGGGAGGGGAGAAGAAGGAACTGGGAAGATAGGTGGGATGGCTCACTTGAGAATGGGTCAGAATTTGAGGTGACCATGCCTACTTTAGGCATATACATTGGAAAGATATGAGAAAGTAGTTATTGATAGCCAAAGGGATTTATAGTAGCAAAGGCCAGTGCAAAGTGAGATGATAGAAAGTACACATAAGTATAACGACTTGAGAAGGCGTCCTGCTAACTTAGTAATAGCAATATCCTGGGCTAATAAATCTCAAGGAGGAGATGGTTTGTTAGGATAAATGAACATGGAACAGCCCCAACTTTTTAGCACAATACCAAAACATCTAATATTCCAAAATATTTTGAGGTATAATTAGAAGTGCTGCTCCTTGTGTCAGATGGGTTAAAGAAGAAATTGAAATTAGTATGTTTATCAATGTATCACAAATACCATTCAATACATCCATCGAAAAATGTGTTTTTTCCACAAGAGTATCCAAACAGCACATACCTTAAATCTACTTGATGGCCTGCAAAAGTGCCCTATAGTCTCTACTTTCATAATTTTAAAACCCTTATATTGAAGAGATAGAGGGCAAAGTAGGGACATGAAACATTTCTCAGTGCATGTTATGGATACCTTGTGGATCTATATACTTCTCCTAATGCCATGCATTATCCACTGATGAACAGTAAAACATTTGTTTGGAGAGGAGAACAGGATTATGCTTTAAATTACTCAACTATAACTCTGAAAACCATAGAGAGCTAATTTTGCACAGATCAGTTGAACAACTTCAAGATTTTGTGTTCTAACAGTTTTAAGAGCTAAGACAATACAAAGTGCTTGTTTAGCTTATGCTTGCCAAACAGAGTTGGTAAAACAGAAAGAGCATGCTGCTGCTATCACACTACACTATGCATGCCTAATGAGGTTTAAAGCACTGGCAAAAATAACTACAGTCTTGAGTGTATTATACCATAATTTTGCAATATCTGCTCACTCTAGATTAATGTTATGAAATGCAATGTTTTTAATTAAGTATTTTAGACCAATTAAATTTTTAAACAAAATTAATCACCTATCAGGTATTTTTCCAAATTACTGAATCAGTTTTTCATTATGAAGTAAAAATAGAGAGCGAATATAGTGGAGATATCTAAGTGTACGTCTACACTTATGGCAGCATGTAGAGTACAGACACTGCACGGCAACCTAGCACAGGTATAAATAGCAGTGTAGCTGGAGAGGCACTGAATGCGCTTCATCCTTGAACTGTAGGGTACATGCCCTACACTCCCAAGCAGTGCCTCCCATGCCTGCCCTGCTAATTTCTCTGCAGTGAAAGACTCTGGCAGGGAGGAGAGGTTCTGGTAAGGTGAAGGCAGCAGGGAAAGACTGCGGCAGCTCCCTGCTGCCAGAGCCTTTCCCTGCTGCCTCCCCACTGCCAGAGCCTGTCACTGTCGTATGTAGCTACACACCACAGTGAGTATGTACACAGCCTGTCTTTCACTGCAGCACGTAGCTACACATACCCTACATGCAGCTGCAAGGGTAGAAAAGGTCTTAAATGAACCATCCCCTACTTATTTTGCCATTAATTATTCTTTTATTAGATTTACTAATTTGATATATGAATAACTCATGTCATCACAGACACCCTAAAGTACTGTCAGCTCAACAATTCCCCTACAGACTCCTCCAAAGGTAATTCAAAAGCTTTCTATTATAGGGAACCCCTTGTTTTCATGTTACATGGCTCAAGATAAACTCATCTTCTAAACCAGCCGCATATTGCTACACAGTTAAACAACCTGGACTTAGCCCTTCTTAGAACTGTGTATATAAAACATGGTATGATAAGTAATATATTATTAGAAACAGTGTACTGATTAAAAACAACAAGGAGCCCTTGTGGCACCTTAGAGACTAACAAATTTATTTGGGCATAAGCTTTCATGGGCTATAACCCACTTCATCAGATGCATGTTTTTGCTGATATAGACTCACACGGCTACCCCTCTGAAACCAGTGTACTGATTGAGATTTTATGCCATCATGTAGGATATTATCATACAGAGAAGTTTCCAGTGAAAAAATATGTTGTTCTGCCCAAGTTAAAAAATGCTGGTGAACTTTTCTTTGAGAAGCTCTAATACCCCCCCATGCTTTAGAGCCTGGCTTTGAAATTTGGGAAGGGGTGTCCTTTGTGTCAAGGATGTGCCTTTTGCTGTTCATGTGAAAATCCACCAATACTTAGCTAAGTTACAAGCCACTGAAAAAAATCACAGTTCACACGTGATCAGGAAAGACTTAAACATTTGCAGCTCAAAACTCCTCTAGTGCTGCTATCAGTCACTCTGTTAGCTCAAGTGGTAGAGATCTGTGAGATGACTCAAGTGGGTGTCAATTTGATGCCACATGGTGGAATTTGTTTTTTCTGTGTGTTTTTTTAAACATATAGGGAACTTTAAAATAAACGATAATAAATCCAACCCTACATTAAAAGTACATTATTAAAGTTGTAAAGTCAAGCAACCAAAAGTTAGGACGTGCTAGAATTAAGGTTGCCTGTGCAGCCATAATTTGGTATAATTCGTATACTATTTTTAATATGATATGATCACATGCTATTTTTTTCATAGGACCCCGCATCATTCAGTAGAGAGAAAGAACCTATTCTAGGCATAAATCAGGGTTATGTAGTGAAGGAAGCTGTTGACTGTAGGACCTTTGCTTCATTTGTTGAAGAAGATGGAAGATGTGTAGTGAATGAATTAGGGGACTGCAGGAAGACAAAAAATGGTCTGAAGTTTAAGACAGTTGAATGCTGCTCTGAAGAACTGGATTCTATCCCTGCCTGTGGCACAGAGTTCCTGTGTGATACTAGGTAAGTCGCTTAAATCAAACTTTTCACTAACGGTCAGTAATTGTTTGCTCCTCATTCTCTAGGCGCCTGACTTGAGATCCTGGAGTGTGATTTGCAGAAGTACTAAGCACGCACACATCTGTAACTGAAGTCAGTCGGAGCTGTGCTTTGAACATGTAAAGTGCTATACAACACTATGTGTGGTGAAAGAAAATCAGATCCTAGGTATCTCAAGTCAAAAAATCAGTGCATATTTTTTACTTCAATCTCTCTGTGTGTCTCAGCTCCCCATCCGTACTTTTGGGCATCTTCAGCTCACAAAGGTGTTAAAATAAGTTAATATTTGTGAAGCATTCAAACACTCCAGCAATAAGCACTGTACACGTCTGTATCGGTTTGCAAACTCATATTTGTTTTACAAACACCACTTTTAATATAAATTGCATTGTGCCTTCACTTCTGCCTTTTAACCTGCATCCTGGACTGAGATATCCAAGACGTGTTAACAGAAACCCTGTGTGCCCACTAGCAGAGGGTTAACTATGGAGAGCAATTAGCGTCATTAACTGGGTTGGCCTTCCATTCAAATGGAAGCACACTAGAGCTGGCTGTAGCCCAGGGGAATCATATTTCCCATCCTGGCCTTCAGGTGGGCTGTAACAAAGCAACAAATCAAAAGACAAAGGACTTGAAGCCATGCCTCAGAGAAGGCAGGAACTTTATAAAAGGACATGTTCTATTTGTAACTGAGGTTCTCTCTCACTGACCAAAACAACAAAGCCAGACTGGGCAGGAGCAGAAAGAGGAAGGGCCCTGGGACCCTGAACGGACTGACAAACTCTCAAAGTGGTCAGGACACTGGAGGGAAGATTTTGCAAGGTGTTTGTTATTTTTCCATAAATCTGTACATCTCTTGTGTTTTGTCTATGAGTAATGTGTCAGTGGTTTAGAAATTCCTTTGCAAAGTGTGTGTCCCCCTTGCTTTAACAGTAACATAGGTAATCCACAGGGCCCTCAACTTTCGTATACTATTTTTAATTATATGATCACATCCTATTTTTTCCATAGGACACCCCACGTCATTCAGTAGAGAGAATGGACCTATTCTAGGCATGAATCAGTGTTATGTACTGAAGGAAGCTGTTGACTGTAGGACCTTTGCTTCATTCGTTGAAGAAGATGGAAGATGTGTAGTGAATGAATTAGGTGATTGCAGGTTGACAAAGGATAGCCTCAAGTTTAAGGCAGTTGAATGCTGCTCTGAAGAACTGAGAGAACATGCATTTGCTACTGGAGACAGTTGGGAAGGCCAGCACAAGTTTCAGAGCCTAAGCAGTTGGACTGCAAAGTACCATATCCCCAAAAAGGGTGCTACACATAGGATCTGCACCCCAAGAGTGTGCCCAAAAGCCCACAGCTTGAGACAATCTGACCTAGCCAGTCTAAGAGCATATGGAAGACAGGGTTTGGAACTATGTCTGCAGCCTGGTGAGTGTCCACATGAGGGAGCTCAGCCAGCGCTGTAACTGTTGCTCATTAAGTGAGCACCATCCATCCTGCACTGAATAAGGCAGGTGTCCTGTGGAAAAAATAGTGTGTGATCACGTAATTAAAGACCATATCATAATGCATGCACATAAGGCAGAAAAGAACTACAATTGTACAGGCAACCTCAATATTGGTATTTCCTAACTTTTGTCAGCTAGACTTTGCAGCCTTAATAATATTGTTTAACATAGTGTTTTTATGTGTAATATACATAAAGCTCAAACTTTCAGACATTTCCAGGCTACTGAATAATCTAAAATGACATCTGCCGAATAAAAATGAGAAGTACTTTAAAATGATGTCTTTTACCAGCTATTTATATCAACCATCATTCCCTGGAATCAGAATCAGAAAGCATCTTTCTCTTAAAAACCCGAACTACCATCAATGAAGTCTCTCCTTGTTTGAGGGAGAAAGCGATTTTGTTTCAATCAGATATTGTTTGATGTAACTATACCAATACACATATACAGTATACATCTTCTCTTTTCTTATTATATGGGTTGTATTAGTAAGGTGGAAAAAGCACATATATGGTAATCTTGTTTTATAATTAACGTGTTTTAATTATAAAACAAGATTAAAAAACCACTGTATTTACTCAAATATCTAGGCAACTGAATGTGAGCTGTTTCTATGTCTGACAGTAGCTCTTTTGGGCTTGAATACTGATCACCACCAGATGAAAAACAAAATATATTTTGTTGTTCAAAAATCATTCTGACTCAACGGAAGAGCAAACTCTCCAGCTGATATCTTTTTATGGTACACAAATTAGAGATTACATAGGTTTAGCATACCTTGGTTGGGGTGAATGCAAGACTGTCTTTATTTCCTGTTTACATTGACTCTTACTGCCTTGCTCTATGTCCCCTAGTGGTTACCCTAAACATTCACAACCCTACCCCACACTAGCTCAAATGTTAAAATTCAGAGAAGCAAGACGACAGAAGTCATCTGGGGTGCATACAGTGATGTTAGCTTTGTATAAAAGTGACTATTGATCTCTTTACATTTTTATTAATCTAGTTATGTATACTGCATTGTTTCACAAATAAAGAACAGATAAAAAGGGAAAAATTGCTGAATATTTGTAACTGGGTGGTAAGGATACAACAGATATTCAATTTGCTATACAGCTGTTTCTTAGAGGGTTTTTTTTAATTTAGGCCTCATAAATTATAACTCTGCCACCTTGACAGATTTTTCTTTTGAAGATTATCAAACCAAATCTCTAACATTATGAAATGTAATGAATACATACATTTAGACAGTGCAACCATCACGTTTAAATTAAACTTCAGTCCTATGTCGATGCATTCTGTAAATATACAGCTGCAAATGGACCATAACGATTATTTATTTTTCCCTCTCAAATAAACTTCTCCATGAAAAAAACCCTTTTCAATACCTAAAGCACTATTTACTAACTTGAAGGGAGAACATTCTTATATAGTCAGAAAAAGTAAATAACAAATGGATATCTGAAATTTTGTTTTAGTAAAACTTTAACCAAAACACCCCTTAAACTCTAGACAGTCTATAACTAGAGACTGTTTAGAAGTTATAGTCTGGGAAGGGAAAAAAAATTAAATGTGCAAAGAAACCATAGATATTATTTAAATCAAAGTCAATGGGACTACAGGTGCTAAACCTTTGAAAATGAGGCCATAAGTCAACAGGAATCAATGAAAACTGAATTCTGATGATGATACTGAGTGGTAGGGCAATTTTGAAATAGAGGAAAGCACTTTAAAGGACAAATATAATCATTTGTATGATTTCCTGATGATGAGTCTCACCCTTTTACTCAACCCTTTCTGAAACAAAAGTAGACATACAGATATCAATTTTTCTATACTTCTACCTATATATGGAGAAATATGCTTACACCATTTTTTAGGAAAAATTTACTAACATGATTATTTAAATTCTTTGCCATAATTTGGCCCCACCAATATTTCCCGGAGAATTTAAGGCCAAAGGATCATTATGATCATCTAATCTGCCGCCCTCCCACATAACTCTGGGCCTTATATTTCAATTAGTAACCCCTGCATTGTGCCTAATTCCTGGGTTTACTACATCAACATCTGGTCTCAGATGCAAGGGAACATCAGAAACATTATGAAAACAGAAAGGAAACCCACTAATGAAAACAACAATGTTCTGGGATAGCAGGTGACATCAAGGAAACAGGGACAACACGACAGAGAGTGGGAGGACTGAGGACGTTCTGCACAGTGTAGAGACGGGGGAAAACCTCTGACAGCAGAATTCATGGGGGGCGATTGGCAAACAGTAGATACTGTGGGAAGAAGGAAAGACAATGGGGGAGGCTTGGGGAACATCATGCCTTCAGATCCCCCTCTAGCTATGGGGGTAAGAAAGAGGTATGTTAGGGATATCTCTAACCTCCATCCCCCATCACCCTCTCAGTTTGCTCCCCACCAACAGTGGGGTAGGAAAGTTTGCAGGTGATACAAAACTACTCCAGACAGTTAAGTCCAAAGCAGACTAAGAAGAGTTACAACAAAGACGGGTAACAAAGTGGCAGATGGAATTCAATGCTGATAAATGCAAAGTAATGCACAATGGCAGGGGTGTGCGCAGGGATTAAAATGTGACTACTTTTAATTAGGATGGGGGAGACAACTTTAAACACCATCCCCTCACCCAATGCCCTCAACGCCCCGCTGCTTCCCCCACTTTCCCGGGCTCCAAACACTTACTGGAGGCTGCGGGCAAGGAAGGGGTGGGACTCAGCAGGCTTCCCAGGCTCCCTCTTGCAGAACTCTGCTGCCAGCCCAGCTTCCCTGCTCTGGGCGCCATCTAGTGGGGCTCAGTGAGAACGCTAGCTGCAGTGCCCTTCCCAGGCACGTCTCCATCTGCACTCAGCCTGACTTCCACCCTGATAGAAAGCAGGGGCGGCTCTATGCACCAGCTAAACAAGCTGGTGCCTAGGGCAGCAAAATGTATGGGGCGGCAAAATGCTGAGCTACCGGCTCCCGCCTGGGGGGGAAGTGGCCGCTGCCCGCAGGAGAGCGGCGCGAACAAGCAGAGGAGCGGCCCGTCCTCTGAAGCCAGGGCAGGGCCGTGCTACCGGCGCCTGCCTGGGGGGAGGGCGGGTGGCCGCTTCCCGCTGCCCGCGGGAGAGCGGCGTGAAGAAGCCGAGGAGCGGCCCGTTCTGCAGCCGGGGCAGGGCTGCGCTACCGGC